>NC_092875.1:140673688-140980355 GCF_028372415.1 Notamacropus eugenii | reverse complement strand
ACATTTGCCGTGTGCCAGCACACAGTGTACTAAGTGCTACAGATAGAAAGAAAGGCAGTAACAGTCCCTTCTGTCAAGGAGCCACATTTATATAAGAGAGATACAGACATAGCATATAGCTGTTTAAAAATGGTTAAATTCATATTTTTTAACTCCCTTCTGTTAGTATTGCAGTAATCTCTTTTGAGGTACTTTGAAATACTGACTTGGATTTATACTGAACAGGAACCATAGTCATGACTATGACTAAGCCAGTTTAGCCCCGAAATCTTGTGTACCCTTCCACTGCTTTTTTTTTCTGTGAATAGGTAGTATGTTATGATCCAGATACTTTGCATTAGAAGGTGAAGGACAGAGTATTGGAAATCTCTCTTCATCCATGAAATGAGAAAAAAGTTACTCTTGCTCTTGGTTTTAATATTTTTGTGGATACTTTCTCCACTTTCTCCACTACTACCAGCACTTTTTCATTGATGTGGATATGGAATCTGTATTTCTGTATTTGAAATTTGAGTAGATCAAACAGTGGAGAAAGGTGACAAGTAATTTATCTTTTTCATTCATAGCCATCAGAATGT
The DNA here is from genome assembly GCF_028372415.1 of Notamacropus eugenii. Taxonomy (NCBI): domain Eukaryota; kingdom Metazoa; phylum Chordata; class Mammalia; order Diprotodontia; family Macropodidae; genus Notamacropus; species Notamacropus eugenii. The sequence continues at coordinate 140,979,777 of NC_092875.1, read as the reverse complement.
TTGAGATGGCATATTCTGATTTCATTTTTTATTTACATATTGGCAAAATATAAAAAGAATATAGTCTTTTCTTTTGGTTGTAAAGGAGCCATCTTCTCTTTTCCAACGTGTCAGGTCTTGTGGCACTCATGTTCATCAGGATTTCCTCTAAATAGTAGCTTCATATATGAAATTGAAGATAAACTATATGTTGAGTTATATTGTAGTTATCTCTTTAGAAGCACTTATAACAATTCTGTCTATCACTTGTTGGAATATCTGTTCTGTTTTTTGGCATCTGGTCTGATGTCTTTAATACATATATTTAAAGACTAGAGTGCATTTTGCTTACTTTTAAGATTTTTTTTAAAAAAATTAAAATTTTGTGAATTCTAGAATTAATTAATTGAATCGACTTAGTTATAAGAATTTTGAGAATGAAATGATAGCTAATATGATGGCAAAAATTGCTGTTAATTATTTTAAGTTGCAGACAGTCTACTGTTTTCAGCAGTTTTTGATGAACTAATTTCTGTTTTTGATATTCATCAGCTATGCAAAAGCTGCCTTTTGTTTGGAAGAACTTATGATGACTAATCCACACAACCACTTATACTGTCAGCAGTTTGCTGAAGTAAGTGTTTTTTTAATGTTGTAATAATTAAATTTGCCAAAGTGTTTTTTAACTTTATTTTAATAGTGATTCTGTTTTCATTACTGTTGCATAATTTGAAGGAATTAAAAGCTATTCTTTTGAAATGATACTTTTTGTGATTGTTAGATAAGGATGTGATTTTTTAAAATCATCTGATGAAGTTTTAGTTTTAGGCTTAAAATTTTAAATTCCTAATTAATATTTGAAGTGGTGACTTTTTCATTAAAAGTATTTAAAAAAAACTTTGGTATTAATTACATACTTGGACTTTTTCAAAATTAATTTGTAACATTTCTTTTTCTAAGTCTGTGAGGATTTTAAAAAGGTGACAAAGATTTTTTTCTCTCTCATGTCTGTTTCTGGCAAATCTCTGGGGGTAAGAAGATGAATTTTATTTGCATGCTACTGTACAGATGATATTTGTTTTGAGTATGACTAGCAGTCAGTTTCTGAGGTGATGTTCTAATTCTGTCCCTACACAAGAAAAATTATAAAAGAAATGTAATTACTGAAGCTTGGCTGAAGCGCTTCAGTAATAAAAATAATTGTTACAGGACACTTTCATATCTAAAACTGCATTTTTTTGTGCTGTTGAAGAGTCCTGAGTAGCAGAAAATTAAATGCAATGCTGCACTTTGATTTTTCCTTTTTTTGCAAATACATCATTTGAAGTTATTATGCCCTTTTTTCTTACTGAAAGGGTCTTTTTTTTTTAAGCATTTGATCAAAAAAAAAAGATCAAATTCCTCATAGACTTGTACTTTGTCTTGTTATGCATCAGATAGAATTTAAAATTTAGATTAGTCCTAACAATCTTAAGATGAGTTCCTTTAACATCTGGACTTGAATATGAAGTATCTAACTACTGCAATTAGTAATTCCTATGGTATGATGAAACATGCTATATTTCAAAGTAGTAAAATAAACAGATTTCAACCATCTACAATTTTAACAGGTTAAATATACGCAAGGTGGACTTGAGAATCTCGAACTTTCAAGAAAATATTTTGCACAGGCATTGAAACTGAACAACAGAAACATGAGAGCTCTTTTTGGACTTTACATGGTGAGTTGAGGTGCATGCTAAACGTTATTTTAAGAAAATGTCATTTAAAATCCATTAACTATTCTTTACAGTCACCTCCTACACCTTTTCTTCATTTAGTTACTGATTGCATGGTTTTGATCTTCATTATAGTTTAAATATGTGTAATGATTTGAAATTCTAATAATTTTTAAATTTTAGATAAAACAGATAATTTTTCATTGTTAATAATTTTTCACAGTTTCACAGATTAGTTTTAGCTAAACTTTAAAACTAAAATGAGTTATATAATTTAGAGTGAACATTGTACATGAGTGTACACACACAAATACATACACATATGTGTGTGTATACATATATATATGTGTGTACGCACACACACACACACACACACACACACACACACACACACACACACAGAATGGCCCAGAAACTTTAGTGCAATTTTAGTTAAGTATATATGCATATATGTAATACAAACATATAAAAGTAAATCGAGCAGTTTGATACTTTTCCATAAAAGTAAAACTTGCTATGTTGAAAGTCAAAGTTGTTCTCTTGAGGTCATGTACTAAATAAATAGATTTTTAAAGGCATATTGTATTCCATTTTTCTTAACAGAATAAGATTGATTTTATGTTGGGAAAATATAGTAAACTCTTTCTGTTTGATTACATATAGACAAAAGATGAACTTAGAGAAGACTCAATGAATCACAGGAATTCTATTATGTATTGTCAAGGATGCCAAGAGATATAAAATGTGGAATCAGCCCTCAAAGACCTTATGTAGTTAGGAAACAAATGGAACACGTAGAGCTCCTCCTTAGTCATGATGTTCAATCCCCTAGTTTTACAAATGAAGAAAAGAAGGCTCAAAGATTTTAAGTGACTTATTCATGGTCACATAGGTTGTTAAATGTCTTATTTCAGATTCAAAACCCTTAATTATGTGGAAATGACAAAGCATTATTGGCTTTGTTGGTGGAGATCTTTTTTTTGGAGATGAGATAAGACTTATTGAGCTTTAAAAGGAAAAAAAATAAAAGGCTTAAAAAAAACTTACCTCTCAACTACAGGTTCCTTGTAAGTTGGGTTTATTATAACCTTTTGATGGAATTTTGAAGGTCATCTTGCTGGACTAAATTGAAAGAAATTTTAAAAGTATTTTTTAAGCCAGGCATGATGGTTGGTATATGCCTTTAATCCTAGCTACTGAGGAGGTGGAAGCTGGCAGTTCTTTTGAATCTTAGAAGGTATCATCTATCATTTTACAATGAAAAAAATTAAACTTAAAATCAAATTTTGCTGTCATTGGAAGACTAGCCAGTAGTAGCTAGTGACACAAAGAGCATTTGGAAGATATATGAGTATGTGTCTTCAGTATGTTGCCAAAATTGACTTGACCAGAAATCACTTAACAGATATGCATGATAAAGTAAAGGAGACTGGTTGGTCTTATAGTGATAGTGAAAAAGAAGAAATGGGCAACCCAAGAACTACACTGTCACTCACAAAATGTTAAAAGAAGAGAAAGTTCTCTAGTGCATGGAACGCATTTTTCACAGAGGATTTGTATAAAAATATGGACAAAGACTCAGATGTATAGAAGTTGATGTGTGTACTGGTAGAGAGAATAAAGTAGCTATACTAGTGAGATTTGGAGGATGATTGGCAAATTCTATTAAAGTCATATTCTTTTGATTCATCTTCATACAGAGGTTGCTCTAGTTCCCTTGGAAGACTATGTCTACAGTACATAAGCCCTGACACATCTTACCCAGGTAGAAATTCTTTGAGATGGGACTAATGACACAATATTCAAATAAGATACTGCCATCCCCAGACCAACCTAGTTAAGTGCAATGAATTTCCTTGCTAATATATTGGCTCCCAGCTGATGATGTTTTTGGGGATTTTTGTTTGTTTTGACTACAGCAAGTTATTTCCTAAAGCATATGAACCTGTTCATTAAGATGAGATGAAGTTATCTTCATTATAAGAGAAAAAAGGCCTCCTTTTGGGAAGTAGAACAAGTCAGAGAAATATTGGGGGGGGGGGGGTGTTTTGAGGTATAGTGTGGGGGTTGGTCAGTAATCAGGGTAGCAATCTCAGTTGTAAAAGAATTGGAAAAATGACCCATGTTTCACAGGTTGCTGTGAAGACTGCTTGACTTGCCTTTTTCAGTCTATGGTCCCTGGTTCTCACTTATGGCTAATCATCACTCTAATGTGATAAAAATTCCAGGCTGTTTTTTTGATAATTCAGCTCTTTTTTTTGGAAGGCTAAGATTCACCATACCATTAGATTTAGTAAGCATTTATTGTCTGATGTGTGCAAGGCGTTGTATTAAGTGTTATGTATAACAAAGGCAAAGATGATATGGAGAGATATGTTTTACTGTGGTCATATATCATATACACAGATAAATAAGGAGGGAAGAATGTTTTAGGCAGGGGGCCTGTACAAAGCTTTGGAGGCAGGAAATGAAATGGGCAGTTCAGGGAACAGCAAGAAGGATAATTTAACTAGGATATAAATATATAAAGAAGAATAATATGAAATAACTCTAAATAGTAGGCTAAAGTCAGTACAGGAGGAATGGGAGACTTTCAAGATTGTTTCCCTTCATGTTTCCAGAATTTCAGGTTCAGTGAAGAAAAAGAAGAATTGTATATAAAGAAACCAAATTGATGGACAAAGAAATCACCAAGCAACTTAGATTTTTTAAAGATGTGCGTAGGAGATAGGAACAAGTTCATGTAATAGGGGATGAATATGGTATATCATGATTCTGTAAAAATAGTGATAGGAATACTAATGATATGTAGCAGTGGTGAGAATGAACTGAAACTGGTGAGGAAAGATAAAGGCAGCAAAAATTGTTTTAAAAAATTAAATTGAGGATCTTCAAAAACAGGTCATTCCTGGCTAATCTTTTCTTTCTTTTTGATAGTTTCTAATCTAGGATGTTAGGTGAATGATTTCGATATAGTTTGCCTTAGTTTTTAGTAAAGCATTTGCTTAAATAACTCAGATTATCTTTGTGGAGAAGATGGATTAATGTGGCCGTATAATTCGATGGATTCAAAGTTTGTTTAATAATTGGATTCAAAGAGTGGTTGTTAATGGTTTAATGTCACCATGACAGGAAGTCTGGAGAGTTCCCCAGGGATTTGTGCTTGCCTCTGTGCTATTTGACATTTATATAATGATTTGGTTGTTATGAAAGATATGCTGTATCACCAAGGCAACATTTACAGCACTGGTGGTGACTATGTCAGCATAGTTCTCAGTTGCAAAATATAAAAGACTCTCCAAATAGAAGGCAGAAGAAAAACATTTATTTAAACACTAAAAAGCCAAATCCCAGAACCAGAAAGCAAAATCCATCGTGGTGACAAAGAAGTTAATAAACATGTTCACAGCAGAGGGCAAAGCCATTTTCAAACCTCCCCTCCCTCAGCCACGGCCTTCTCTCTATCAACTGTCACAATGTGTCAGTTGGCCCGTGTTCTATCCCCTCTGACCTGAACTCACTTACTCATTTCCTCCTGGTTCTGCTTCACCTTTCCTGTTCCGCCTCTTCAGCAAGCTCTTCCCACACATGTGACCCAGGCTTCCAGGCAATTTAAGCAGATTATATGGGCCTATTAATTAATGAGAAAGATCTTTCCATTTAAATTACTATTACATATACTCATCAAATTTGCACATGAAACAAAACGGGAAGGGATAGCCAACACATTGGATGAAAGAATTCAGATATTAGGGTAGAGCATTGGACTGAATCTAATGATATGTATTTCAATATGAATTTTAATAGGGTCAAATGTAATGTTTTGAACTTAGGTTTGAAAAAATCAAATACAAGATTGGAGTCGACAGAATAATCTGAAAACCATGGTAGTTTTCTTGTACTGCAGGTTAAATGAGTATGTGAAGTCAGTATAATAAGGCAGTCAGAAAAATTAAGGTGACGTGGGATTTCAGTAGTAGAGGTATAGCTTCCCGGAACAAGGAGATAGTCTTGCTATATTCTGCTTTAGAACATATCTGTATATAATATTGTATTTACTTCTACATTGCACAGTTTCAGAATGACATTGATAAGCTTGATAAGATTCAGTAGACTCCAACCAGTGTGGTGAAGGATCTGGAATCCATGCCATACGAATGTTTGTTGAAGGAACTGGTGAATGTTTATCCCAGAGGAGAGAAATGATTCAGGAGAAACATAATAGCTATCTTCAGATATTTCAAGGGCTGTCTAGAGGACACAACCAGAAGCAATTGATAAATGTTTTGGAGAGTTGGTCAGGAAAAGTTCTTTAGAAGTGTGATGGACTACTTCTGGAGTTAGTGAGTTCCCCTTCACTAGAAGTTTTAAATCAGAGGATGAATGAGTACTTTTCTGATATGTTACAGTGACATTTTTTTTGTAATGTGTTAAACTAGATGACCAATGACCTCCCTTGCAAATCTGAAATTTGGTGATTCTGAATTTGCATTTTATCTTATGGAAAATAGAAAGCTTCTGAAGATTCTTTTAAGTTCAGTGAAATGATTAGACCTGTTCTTTAGGAATATTGGCATTTTTATGGAGAATTAAGTGTTGTAAAGGGCAGAGAATAGTGGGAAAGAGAGTAATTGGGCTATTTCATTAGTTTAGGTGAGAGATGATGAGGGCCTAAACTTAGTCTGATGGCCCTGTGTATGGAGAGAAGAGTACAGATGCAAGAGATATGGTAAAGTAGAGTGATCACTGATTGGTAGCAGAGATTAAAGAAGAGGGACAAATTTTAAAGGCGAGGGATAATTTTTTAAGGTGCATTAAACAACTGTTAAATACCTAATACTGTGTATAGATTGGGGAGAATATAGAGCAGGAGAGAGGAGAGAAGAGAATAGAGCTTATACACTGACAAAGAAGTAAATATGCAGTAATTCCAACTGTAATGTACAATAAAACATGGAAAAAGTTACAGAAGTGAAATAGGAGGATTGAGGAAAGTGAGATAAATCTATCCAAGGAGATTAGGCAAAGGCCTTATTGGGGATAGTTCTGTTCAAGCTGGTCCTGGAGAATATTTAGGATTTCAAAAGGCAAAGATGACATTGGTGTTGGAGAGAGAGAAGGGGAAAGCTGTTCCAAAGGTAAGAAATTTTGTGCTTAAATACATAGTTGAGGGAAAGCACTAGAGAATAACAAATCAATTCCAGAGACTAGATAATCTCTGAAGTCTGTCCCAGCTTTAATATTCTGAAACTAACGTATAGGACTAAACATGAACTTGGAAAAAAGACAGTAATGTACCTTAGCAGAAGAGGAAAGATTATTTTAGTAATGATATAGTAGAAGCAATTGAGTTCTCTCTAGATGGAGTAGAAAGAAATCATATAGCCTAACGAGAATTCGGTACTAATTAGGGATTTTTTGAAATTGATGATGAAGATTATAGGATGCCCTCAAAAACTTTAAGGAAATGTCAAAATGGCAGATGATAGAGATGTTAATGGTTGCAAGAGTAACAGATACTTTAGAAATAATTATTGTTTCTGATCTGAAAGAATAAAATGCTTATTCAAGGTGTAAAAAGTAACTAGTGGTTTTTACCACAAAAAGTTATAGGAAATGCATATTTAAGTATAAAATAGATTTCTAATCCCATAGGTGTGAATATAGGTCCCAGTTACTCCATGTTTTCTTAGAGAATTCTTGTTCAGTGCATTTCCATTAATCCTCCATGTAGGATTCACTCAGTTTGCTGGGGGTCTTCTAGTTATTTATGTGTTACTAGATAATAATTTTAAATAGCTACATTTCCTCCTTCCTCTTTTATATCAGTACTGTAATTAAAATTACATTTTAAAATACTCATTAGGCTTTATATAAAGATCATACCATTTTAAATTATAGGCTGTATCTGCTTTCTAATGTAATATGTTATGTAGACATAGTGGTTTTTAGTTACACTGATATAGTTCACGTTATCATGACTTCATATTTTTCATTATTTTCTTGGCTAGAAAAAGAAATTAAGTGACTTATTTTCTTTTCTGTTTATAGTCTGCAAGTCATATTGCTTCAAATCCAAAAGCAAGTGCAAAAATGAAAAAAGACAATATGAAATATGCTGGTTGGGCAGCTAGTCAAATAAACAGAGCATATCAGGTTAGTATATGAAATGTGATTTTATATTATCATCTAGTTCCATTAATATATTTTTTATGTTCAGGCTATGTAAACTATGCAACAAGTGGGTTTGCTTTTCAAAATCAATTGTTTGTAATAGAGGCCGCTTCTAGGAGTAGAGTGACTTTTAATGTGTACAAAAATTTGCAGTGTGTGAATTTCCTATACCCGTTATGTGAATGACCTACTTTAAAACAAACAGGAATATCCAAATGCATAAATTTGGGGATGATTATTTGTAACAGATGAAGAAGTTTTATCAGAAATTAAGAGAGAGAAACTTTGCCTAAAACTATAATTTGAATTACTGAGAAAAACATGATTTGATTTATATAAAACTTTTCAGTACTGTATTTCTTTGTATATTTACAGAATTTAAAATATCAACAACAGAAAGCCACCGTAAAATTAAACACTCAAAAAGTAGATTCTGGGTTCTCTGTTTTAAAAAGTTTGATCTTCATAATAGCTTTCAAGCTAAGTCATTAAGGTTATGTTTTGTATTGATAATATCAAACTCAAATAGAAATGGATCCCTGGCAGCTGCTTATTTTTTTTTTAATTTATTTTCAGTGTTCTACAATCACTTCCATATATCTTAGGTTTTTTTCTCCTGTCTCCCTCTCCTTCCCCTCTACCTCCCTACTCCCTTCATGAGACAGCATACAATTTTATATAGGTTCTACACATACATTCCTATTAAATGCTTTTTCACCTTAGTTAGGTTGCATAGAAGAATTAAAATGAATGCAAGAAATCACAGAACACACCAAAACATAATACAAAAGAAAATGATCTGCTTCATTCTGCAATCGAATTCCATTGTTCTTTCTCTGAATGTGGAAGGCATTTTGCTTAAGAAAACATTGAGAGTGTTTTGAGTCCTTGCATTGCAATGAAGTTCGAAGTCTACCAGAAAAATTCCTCGCACACTGTGGTTGTTGCTGTGTACAAAGTTCTCCTGGTTCTGCTCCTTTCACTCAGCATCAGTTCATATAAGTCTTTCCAGGCCTCTCGGAAGTCTTCCTGTTCATCATTTCTTATAGCACACTAGTATTTCTTTATATTCATTTACCACAATTTATTCAGCCATTCCTAAATTGATGGGCATCCCTTTGATTTCTGGCAGCTGCTTATTGACTTGGAAGCTACACATTAGCATTATCTGTACTGTATTGTATTTTTTATTTATTTTGTTGAATATTTCCCAGTTACATTTTAATCTGGTTTGAGAGTTGCTAGGAGTTTGACACCTCTATCCTTTGCAACCTGAAATTATGTCTGTGGCAGTGTACATTAGGGAAGTGGTGAGGTGCTGGGGGACAAAGCCAAGATGGCAGAGTAGAAGCAGGGACCTGCTTGAGCTCTTTTTCAAACCCCTCAAAATACCTGTAAAAAAATGACTCTAAACAAATTTTAGAGCAGCAAAAGCCACAAAGTGACAGAATGAAACAGATTTCCAGCCCAAGACAACCTGGAAGGCCAACAGGAAGGCTCTGTTTCACTGGGCTCAGACCACTGTGATCTGTGCTGGCACAGACAGGTCTAGAGCAGGCCTCAGGGCACTGAATCCCTGGCATTTGTGGCATTTTCCAGACTTCTCAACTTACTAATGCCAAAGACAGCTTCAAAGGTCAGTGGGAAAGCTCTGTCATGTTGGTGAGAGGAATGTGGTCAGGCTGCAGACCCCGTCCCAGGGCATTGGCACCCATTGCCACAGCAGCAGCTGCTTCTGGAATTCTTAGCTTATAGATGGCGGGGGAAATCTAGGAACTTATCTGTGTTTCAGCCCTAGGTGGTGGTGCTAGGATGAGGAGGATTGCTGGCATAGAGGAACTGATGGTGGCTGTGGAGAGGGAATCCTCCTTGCACTTCCAGTGCAGGAAAGAGTGCTTGTGGTTGCTCAAAGACCAGAGTGCAGGTCAGGAGAGGAGTAAACACCTCTACTTTGATTATACCACTTTGGAGGAACTGAGAATTTACAGGTCTCTAGAGAGATCTCTGAAAACAGCTGCACAAACCTCCTGAAACTTGGAACAGTAAATGAGCAAATGGGAAAAAAATAAAATTATAGAAGGTTTCTTTCTTGGTGAAAGAGTATTTTCTTACATCCTTGGTGATGAGGAAGATCGAAGCACACAGCCAGAAGAAGACAGTTCCTACATCCAAAGCCTCCAAGAAAAGTATGAGTTGATCTTCAGCCATGGAAGAGCTAAAAAAGGATTTTGAAAATCAAGTAAGAGAAGTAGAGGAAAAATTGGGAAGAGGAAGTGAGAGCAATGCAAGAAAATCATGAAAAACAAATCAACTGCTTGCTAAAGGAAAACCATAAAAATGCTGAAGAAAATAACACCTTTAAAAATAGACTGACTTAACCCAAATGGCATAAGAGTTCCAAAAAGCCAGTGAGGAGAATGCCTTAAAAAACAGAATTGGCCAAATGGAAAAGGAGGTCCAGAAGTTCACTGAAGAAGATAATTCCTTCAAAATTAGAGTAGAGCAAATGGAAGTCAATGACTTTATGAGAAATCAAGAAATTATAAAAAAACAAAACAAAAGAATGAAACAATAGAAGACAATGTGAAATATCTCATTGGAAAAACCACTGATTTGGAAAATAGATCCAAGAGTTATCCTTTAAAAATTATGGGACTACCTGAAAGCCATGATCAAAGCAAGAGCCTAGACATGAACTTTCAAGAAATTATCAAGAAAAACTGCCTTGATATTCTAGAACCAGAGGGTAAAACACACATTGAAAGAATCCACTGATCACCTCCTGAAAGAGATCCCAAAAAGAAAACTCTTAGGAATGTTGTAGCCAAATTCCAGAGTTCTCAAGTCAAGGAGAAAATATTACAAGCAGCCAGAAAGAAACAATTTAAGTATTGTGGAAATACAATCAGGATAATATAAGAGCAGCTTCTACACTAAGAGATCCAGAGGGCTTGGAATATGATTTTCCAGAGGTCAAAGGAGGTAATTAAAACCAAGAAACATATGTCCAGCAAAACTGAGTATAATACTTCAGGGGGAAAAACATGAATGTTCAGTGAAATAGATGACTTTCAAACATTCCTGTTGAAAAGACCAGAACTGAGTAAAAATTTGGCTTTCAAATACAAGAATCAAGAGGAGCATGAAAAGGAAAACAGGAAAGAGAAGCCATAAGAGACTCATTAAATTTGAACTCTTTACATTCCTACATGGACAGATGATATTTGTAATTCATGAGATCTTTCTCAGTATTAGGGTAGTTAGAGGGAATAAATAGATATATGTGTGTATTATACATGTGTATACATGTGTGTATATCTGTATACATGTATGTGTATATATGTATACATACACATACATATATCTACATATATCTATAGATATATAGACAAAGGGCACAAGGTGTGTTGAATATGAAGGGAGAATTCCTAAAAAATAAAATTAAGTGTTGAGAGGAATATACTAGGAGAAAGGTAAAGGGAGAGGCAGAGTGTAATAAATCATTCACATAAAAGAGACATCAAAGAGCTTTTACAATGGAGGGGAAGAGGAGGAAGGTGAGAAGGAATTAGTGAAACGTATTCTCATTGGATTTGGCTTAAGGAGGAAATAACACATTCAATTTGGTATGGAAATCCATCTTTCCCTGCAGGAAAGCAAGGGGGAAGGAGACAAAACAGGAGGGATAATAGTAGAGATGGCAGATTATGGGAAAGGGTAATCAAAGCAAGCACTTTTGTGGGAAGTGTTTTGCATGGCTACACATGGATAGCCTCTATCAAATTGCTTGATTTCTCAATGGGGGTGGGGGTGGAGGGAGGAAGGGAGAGAATGTGGAACTCAGAGCTTTAAAAATGAATGTTAAAATAATTTTTTTTTTTGCATGCAACTGGGAAATAAGATATAAAAGCAGTGGGTTATAGAAATCTGTCTTGCCCTATAGGAAAATAGCGGGGAGAGGGTGGAATAAGGGAGGTGATAGAAGGGAGGGCAGATTGGGGGAAGGAGTGGTTTGGGTGCATGCTGTCCTGGGGTGGGGGAAGGAAGAAATGGGGAGAAAATTTGGAATTTCTAAATCTCATGGAAGTAAATGTTGAAAACTGAAAATAAGTTATGTAATAGAAGTACTGACCAGTGAAAGAGGTTGCTTTTTAAAGAAAAATGAGTAAAAATGGGTAGTTAACACATAACCTTTCTTGAATTTAAAAGCAAAGTATGCAGATACTATTCTATTTGTAGATTTACTATTCCATCTCTCTCCCTCTTCTTGGCCCCTTTCCACCAACCAATTTTGTCATCAGGATTGTAACCACAATTTTAAAATGTCAGTGTTTATTATTATATAATGTATGTTATTATATGCATGAATACCAAGCATACCATACTGCACCCTCAAAAAAGCATTAATTTTGCCTCTGAAGTTTAATCAAAATGAAATCGTCTTTTTAATTTTATATATTTTTTGTTTTGTTTTAATTTAATTTTTTTCCTGAACTTCAAAGCCTGAAAATGCAAATTTCCATTCATACAACCTATTCCCAAAAGATGTTATATGAAAGAGATTCACAATTTCATATAGCTTGCTTTTTAAAGGAAGTATAACATAATAGATTACACACCTTCAGAACTGCTTCTTGGTATTTCCTTTGGAACTTCCTTTTCTCTTTCCTACATTTAAAAATGTTTCAGTTGTCCTCATCTAGAAAGGAAAATGTAGTTAAGAGTGATTTTTCTGCTCTAATAGTGGAGAGGATGCTATATTTGGAGTTTAGATTTGTGTTCAGATCCTAACTCAGTCTTTCTTCTTCTGGGCCTTATCTCCCCGAGAGAACTATGTAATTATTCCCAATTTATATTGTTGTCCTGTAGTGCCTGTATACCCTTCTATTCTTTGAAAAAACTTGAGCGTTGAACTGCATCTTGGGTTTAAAAATTAGAAAGGTCTGGGGGTGGAGCCAAGATGGTGGAGTAGAAAGAGAAGTAGAAAGACACACTAGCTCTTCCCCCATAGCCCATAAAATACCTGTAAAGAATGACTCTCAACAAATTCTAGAGCAGCAGCAGCCACAGAATGACGGAGTAGAGGAGACTTCCAGCCCAGGATGGCCTGGAAGGCTGACAGGAAAGGTCTGTTGCACTGGACGCAGAGCGGAACCCAGCCCTGGCCATGGTGCTGGGAGGAGCAGGACCTGAGCAAGCTTTGGGGGCAGAATCCCCAGCGGCAGTGCAAATCCCTCAACCCACAGGTGCCAAAGGTCAGTGAGAGGACTTTTTCAGCTGGCCAAGAAAGGAGCAGGGTGCCCCCATAGCTCTGGCAGCAGGTGGCAGTGGCTCCCATAGCAGGCAGTGGCTCCCACAGCAGGCAGCAGCCGGCATCCATTGTTGGAGGTCTCATTGTAAAGCTTCTGGGGGAATTGAGCAGCTGATCTGAACCTCAGCCCTGAGTGCTGGCATGGCAGAACTGGAGGTGAGGTGGTTGTGGAGAGGACATACTTACAGATTCTGAGCACAAAAGTTTTCTGGTTGCTTCCAGACCAGTGTGCAGGCTTGATTGTGCCGCCTTGGAGGAACTGAGATCTTACAGGGCTTGGGAGTATACACTACTCTTGACAGAGAACTCAAAAGTCAAGTAACTGGTTGGGAAAATGCCCAAAAAAGGGAAAAAAAAATAAGAGTATAGAAGGTGGCTTTCTTGGTGAACAGGTATCTTCTTCTGTCCTTTGAGAGGAGGAAGAACAATGCTTACCATCAGAGAAATACATAAAAGTCAATACTTCTGTATCCCAGACATCCAAAATAAATATTCAGTGGTCTCAGGCCATGGAAGAGCTTAGAAGGAATTTTGAAAATCAAGTAAGAGAGGCGGAAGAAAAATTGGGAAGAGAAATGAGAGAGAAGCAAGAAAATCATGAAAAGTGAGTCAATAGCTTGCTAAAGGAGACCCAAAAAAATGCTGAAGAAGATAACACCTTTAAAAATAGGCTAACTCAATTGGAAAAAGAGGTTAAAAAGCCAGTGAGGAGAATAATGTTTTAAAAAGTAGAATTAGCCAAATGGAAAAGGAGGTTCACTGAAGAAAATAGTTCTTTAAAAATTAGAATGGAACAGATGGACGCTAATGACTTTATAAGAAACCAAGAAATCACAAAACCAAACCAAAAGAATGAAAAAATGGAAGATAATGTGAAGTATCTCATTGGAAAAACAACTGACCTGGAAAATAGATCCAGGAGAGACAATTTAAAAATTATGGAACTACCTGAAAGCCATGATCAAAACAAGAGCTTAGGCATCATCTTTCATGAAATTATCTAGGAAAACTGCCCTGATATTCTAGAACCAGAGGGTAAAGTGGACGTTGAAAGAATCCACTGATCCCCTCCTGAAAGAGATCCCAAAAGGAAAACTCCTAAGAATATTGCAGCCAAATTCCAGAGTTCCCAGGTCAAAGAGAAAATATTGCAAGCAGCTAGAAAGAAACAATTTGAGTATTGTGGAAATATAATCAGGATAACACAAGATCTAGCAGCTTCTACATTAAGGGATAGAAGGGCGTGGAATATGATATTCCAGAAGTCAAAGGAACTAGGATTAAAACCAAGAATCACCTACCCAGCAAAACTGAGTATAATACTTCAGGGGGAAAAACGGTCTTTCAGTGAAATAGAGGACTTTCAAGCATTCCTGATGGAAAGACCAGAGCTGAAAAGAAAATTCAACTTTCAAACACAAGAATCAAGAGAAGCATGAAAAGCTAAGCAGGAAAGAGAAATCATAAGGGATGTACTAAAGTTGAACTGTTTATATTCCTACATGGAAAGACAATATTTGTAACTCTTGAAACTTTTCTCGACATCGGGATAGTTCGAAGGATTACACACACACACACACACACACACAGAGACAGAAAGCACGGGGTGAGGTGAAAAGGATGGAATCATATCTAAAAAAATGAAATTAAGGGGTTAGAGAGTAATATATTGGGAGGAGAAAGGGAGAAATGGAATGGGGCAAATTATCGCTCATAAAAGAGGGAAGAAAAAGCCTTTTCAATGGAAGGAAAAAGGGGAGAGGTGAGAGGGAAAAAGTGAAGCTTATTCTCATCACATTTGGCTCAAGGAAGGAATAAAATGCACACTCAGTTTAGTATGAATACCTATCTTACAATACAGGAAAGTAGGGGAGAAGGGGATAAGCAGGGTGGGGAGGATGATGGAAGGGGGGAGGGCAATGAGAGGAGGGGGCAATTAGAAGTCAGCACTCTTGGGGAGGGACAAGATCAAAAGAAAGAAGAAATGGGGGGCAAGATAGTATGGAGGGAAATATAGTCAGTCTTATACAACATGACTATTATGGAAGTCATTTGCAAAACTACACATGTATGGCCTATATTGAATTGCTTGCCTTCCCAGTGGGTATAGGTGGGGAGGGAGGAAGGAGGAGAAGTTGGAACTCAGAGTTTTAGGAACAAATGTTGAGTATTGTTCTTCCATATAACTGGGAAATAAATACAGGTAATGAGGTACAGAAATTTATCTTGCCCTACAGGACAAAAGAGAACATGGGGATAAGCGAAGGGAGGGATGTTAGAAAGGAGGGCAGATTGGTGATAGGGATAATCAGAATGCTTGGTGTTTTGGGGTGGGGGAAGGGAGAGATGGAGAGAAAATTTGTAATTCAAAATTTTGTGGAAATGACTGTTGAAAACTTAAATAAATGAAATTTTAAAAAAGTAAAAAAGAAATAATAAGCAGGCAGATTCTAGAAAAACCTAGAAAGACTCACATGAACTGATACTGAATAAAGCGATCAAAACCAGGAGAACGTTGTACACAGAAGCAGCAGCACTGTGTGATGACCAACTCTGGTAGACTTAGTTTTTCTCAGCAATACAGTATTCTGAGACAGTTCCAAAAGACTCAAGATGAAGTATGCTATCCATATCCAGAGAAAGAACTATGGAGTCTGAATGCAGATCGAAGCTCAATATTTTCTCTGTCTTTTTTTCTTTCTTCTTCTTTCCCCACATGACTAATGTGGAAATATGTTTAATATGATTGTACATGTGTAGCTTATTGTCATATTGCATGCTATCTTGGGAAGAGGAGAGAGGAGGGAAAAAATTTGAAACTCAGAATTTTATAAAAGTGAATGTTGAAAACTATTTTTACGTGCATTTGGAAAAAATAAAATACTGTTAAGGAAAATTAAAAAAAAAAAAAGGAAAAAAATTAGAAAGGTCCTCAGAAATCTTCTAATTTTAATCTCCTCTTTTTATAGAAAGGAAAACTGAGGCCCAAAGCATTGTTGTGATTTACTTAGGCTCACACAGGTACCACAGTTTCTCACTATCTAAAGATAATTGTTACTAGGAAAAGTTACTTAAAATTTCAGTTGATTTAAAATGGGGACCTACATTTTTCACAGTACATATACGGAAAAAAAAAAATTTGGTTGAGACTTTATCTTGAAAGGAAATTAAAAATTATGAAAATAAATTTACTTTGCCTTTTCTAAGGTTAGCTTATAAATGTAATTATGTATTCTTAAAATGGACAAAAAGAAAATTCTGGGCTTTTATTTCCTGGTGAAATTGTGCAGTAACAGAATGACATATTTCTGATTAGGTTTGATTTTTTACAACATAATTTTAAAGTGAAGCATTGTTTGAAAAATATTAAAGAGCATTGTCAGTTTTTCCAAGGACCTTTCTTAGTCCTTTGATATTCATATTTCTTTTGAAATACCTACAGATATCTATAGACTAACAAGCAGTTATTTTGACAGAATGAGCCAGGATAGAAGCTAGTATTAAGCTCAGAGGCTTTTTGAGTTTATTAATTTTATAAGTGGTCAGTTCATTATTGAATTTTTTTGTTAGCACAGCTTCTATTTCACAACCTCATAAGAAAGAATTATGATATAGTGGATAGAGAGCTACCTCATAGTATGGTACAGTGGGTAGAACCTAGACTCAGGAGTCATAAAACCTGAATTCACATCCTCCTCTTGCAGCTTATTGCTTTGTGTCACTTAACTTTACTGATGTCAGTTAACTTTACTGATGCTCAGTTTCCTCATCTGTAAAATGAGAGGATTGAACCAAATGGTCTATAAGGTCTCTTCTAGCTCTAGAGATATGATTCTGTGCATCAAGAAGACCTGTATTCAGGAAGCACTCTATCAAATACTAGTTGTGTGATGCTAAGCAAGTCATTTAATCTCTTCACTCCTCAACTAAGACTATAAATTGCAGAATAGTTGCTAGTCTGCGTTGGTAGCAGGAGTTTTATACCAATGTTGTTATAGGTCCAGACCAAGTTTGAGAGACTGATTTGATAGTCATCAGATGATCATTGAAACCATGAGAACTCTTGTTTTTCAGAGTTCCTCATTGGTTATGTTGTTCAGCTAATTCATGTTGACCCATGTACCTTTTCATTTCCTGCTGTTTTAGGAATTTAAAAGAAAAAGACAAAAAAGAAATTTTCCAAGTACGCAGCACAATGTAAAAAGATGATTCAATATAAACCATGAATTTCTGTTTCCTTTTTTTTTTTAAAAATTACATAATAAATACTAGATATTGTTTTCAAAGTTCCACTACTTGTCTACCTTTCCGTTGAGTTTTCCTGTTTTCAGTTGTGTATTTTTTATTATTTTTTCTTCCTCCTCACTCTAATCTAAAGAAGGCTGCTCTCTCTCTCTCTCTCTCTCTCTCTCTCTCTCTATCTCTCTCTCTCTTACTCTCACTCACTTTCTCTCTCACACACACACACGTCAGTCATATTATACATCTGTTTATCAGTTTTTTCTGTGGATGTGAATAGCATCTTCCTTCCTAGCATCTTTCTTGTAGCTAATTTGGATATTTATAATCCTCAAAATGACAGTTGTTCAAAGTTGTTCTTAGGACAATATTGGCTAGTCTGTGTAAAACGTTTTCTTGGTTCTACTCATTTCACTCTTAATTATTTCATGTAAGTCTTTCCATGATTTTCTGAAATCAACCAGCTTATCATTTCTTATGGCACAGTAGTAGTCCATCAGTTTCATCATTTTTCAAAACTGTTCAGACATTGTTGTATTTGATGTCTTATTGCCATATAGCAATTCTGATAAAATGTGGGTATTAGAAAAATAAGTATTTGCTTTTACAAGGACATTTAGGTTCATCAAAAAGTTTTGCAGTTTCCTAAAACTAAATCTTAACATATAAATGTGAGATTATGTTATTTTTAACTTGTGGAATGCTTATTTGCACATTTGTACATGTTTATTTTCCTCCTTCCCTGTCTTTTTTTTAATAGCTTGTAAACTCTTTATCCCTAAGATCTAAATATTGAATTGAATTAAGTTGTATATTGATAACAGGTAGAGCTTTTCTAAGAATCACTTCTGTGTGCTTTGTGGGCTGAAGAGGTTGGATATTTAAAGTGGTGTGAAGTTATGGAGGTCCTCTTGGATTCAATAGTTTAGACTAGATCCAAAAGGCTGTGGAAAGATCCATAACACAAGAACTTGAGACTTTGTGTAGTCCAACATGAGGTATTCATGGCCTGGATGTTCCAGGAGCTCCTGGATAATGTGTTGGAGTATTGGGGCCTATTTTCCTGTTGGCATAAAATAGAAAAAAATAAATTCCATTCCATTCACCCTGAATTTATTTATTCAGTGCTTCTTCTGGACTAAGTACTGGGGTTACAAAGTGAAAAATCAAAATGGTCTATACACAAGTAGCTTATATTTTAGTGGCGATAAACAAGAAACAACCAGATAATTCAATACAAAGTAAGTATAAAGTTATTAATTTTCTCAGAAGTGGAGGAGTATCTACTAGGGAAGAGTGGAGGGGTCGGTGAGATCTGTGTAAAAAGTGATATTTGAGCCAATCTTTCTATGTAGTTAGGGATTTCAAGAGGAGATGAAAACATAGAGCATTCCAGTACTATGGGGAGTTGGGGGGGGTGCAACCTGTGCAGTCATGGAGGTTGAAAGTGGAATAACATCATGTACAGGGGACAGAAAGTAAGTCCAGTTGACTAGAATATAGAGTGAATGGGGGTGAGTAATGTGAAATTAATCTAGAAACATTGATTGTGGTGCGAATCAAGAGGAAGGATGGATATGTTGAAGTAAAATTGATAAGACCTTAGCTTCTGATTGGATATGGAGAAGGGAGTAAGAGAAAAGTCAAGCAGATGCCTCCAAGATTATAAACCAATAATTTCCTTAATAGAAATAAGGACATTAGAAAGAGCATTGGGTTTCAGGAGGAGAGTAATGCATTTCATTTTAGACATGTCAAATTTGAGATGGCCATGGAAGAATTAGGTGGAGATGTCCAGCACACAGTTGATGAAATAGTACCAGAGATTAAGAGAGATGAGTGGGAAAATGCATTGATCTGTGAGTTCTTGGAGGTAATTGAGCCAATAGAAACGAATGAGATCAAAGAGAGACTTTAGATAAAGAAAAGAAGGCCTAGGATAGAGCCCTCAGGTACGCCAATGCCTGTGTGAAGATCTAATAAAGTAGAATTAGAAGGAGAGAACAGAGTCACCACCCAGGAAAGAGAAAGTATCCAGGAGGCAGGGGATGGTCAAATATTAAGTGCTGCAGAGAGGTCAAGGAGAACAAGGATTGAAAAAAAAAAAGACTTTAGTTATAGAGTTTGTACATGCATACAAATAATCTCACACTGGAAAGTGCTTTACCATTTACAGAGTACTTCCATCACAACACCTCCGTGATGTAGGTAGTCTAAATACATACTAGACTGACTTTACTATAAACTTTATTTGTCTACAATACAAAATTTTGTTCACCTGAGTGAAGTCTTTGTGGTTGCCTCCGTCTTTTCTTCATGTTCAACAGTTCTCTCCCTACAGTTAGGGCACTCCTTTGAAGCTTCTTCCTTTCTGTCAGTGGTGCATTTTCTTCAAGTTCAAAATAGTGTTGCCTTGGATTCCATTCTTTTAATATCTTAAATGTAATTGTAATATGAAGTGGGGAACCTATGGCCTCAAGGCTACATGTGACCCTCTAGGTCCTCAAATGTGGCCCCTTGACAGGCTTCACAGAACAAATCACCTTAATAAAAAGATTTGTTCTGTAAAACATGAACTCAGTGAAAAGGCCTCACCTAAGGAACTAGACGACCACCTGTAACCTAGGGCAAAGTTTCCCCACCCCTGGTTAGTAGTTGAGATCTTTAGTAACCTTGGAGTGAATAATTTTAGACAAGAGCATGTGGTCAGAAGACAGATTCCTAGAGGTTGAGAAGTGAGTGGAAAGGAAGGAAGTAGAGGCAGCGAATGTATGTGACTCTTTTTAGGAGTTCAGGTTTGAGAAAGGAAAGGTGTAAGATAGTGGTTTGAAAAGCTAGCAGCGTCAGTTGAAGGTTTTCAAAGGATGTGAAAAGTTTGGGCATGTTTGGAGATAGTAGCGGGAGGAAGCCAGTGACTAAAGAGAGATTGAATATTTGCAAAGAAGGATGGGGGGGAGGGAAAGTCAGAAGTGCAGACATGGGAATTAGGATCAAGACCACAAGAATGCTGGTTGACATTAACAAGAAGGCTTACGTTTTCCTCAAAGACTAGGACATTGGAGGATATAGTTGGCATATTCCCCCCCATTCTTCCCCCACACACTAAATTAAGAAACAAAGATTAACTTGGTTCTAGGCAGTCAAGAAAGTGGAGAAATGTCAGTTCTTCCTCTGAGCAGCATTAACATATAATAGTAGTGGTAGTTGGGAGCTGACTAGAAGTACCCAAAGGAAGGTTTTTTGACCAAGTATTTTTCAGCAACATTGCCTAAAATTCTACAGATTTAAAGGTTCTTTTGAGTTAACCCTCTAAACTCTTGGGAGTATTGAATGGTATGAGGCTCAATCAAAATTTTGTGTGAATTAATTTGATCCTTTTTTTTTCCCTAGCATCTAGCTGATATGTATTGAGGGGAAAAAGGACTTTATAGCTTGTAGCTTTTGGTAGAGTTTTTGGAAAGGTGACCATAGAGTAATAATTGGAAGTTATTAGAAACGGGTGAGAACAGAAGTCTGAAGACTGAATCCATAGTTCGTAGGAGAAGGAAGACCTCAAGATGAAAGAGAAATAGCCCCTGTTATGTGGAGAAGGCTCATGAAGTGTTGTGTTCTGTAGAGTATTGAATGTTTGAAAGGAGCACTTGGATGATAAGAAGGGTTTTCTTCAGGTAAATTTAATTCAATAAGTATTTATATACTGCTGTGTTTTAGTTATTGTGCTACACACTGGTGGTACAAAAAAGAAAAAAATCTCGTAAGGGAGTTTCATATGGGATCAATCAATACAAAGTATGTATACTGTTATGCAAAGTAAGTTCAGGAAAGATGAAGCACTTATAACTGGGAAGATCAGGAAAGATATATAGTAGGTGACTATGCTGCTTTGCTTTTTTTTTTTTTTTTTTTTAGTTTTTAAGAGGCAGAGGTTAGAGCACATCATCAGATACAGGGAACGTGCTAGGAATAGCAAGCTGGTTTGACTGGAATGGAGAATATGTTATTGTGGGGCAGAGTATAAAATAAAGTTAGACTGGAAGGGTAGGTGGTTGTGGCAGACTTCAAATGAAGAACACTATAGCTCTTAGCAAGTTAGGGATTCTAGATGGTTTCAATTTTATACATATGTTGATTGCTTACTAAGTATTTCAAAGCATAATATAAATTAATTGCTTTCATTCTTACTATTGAATCATATGCACTACAAATATAGTAGTAGAAACTCACAATTCAGAATAAATGGCAAGAAGACAGTGGAAATTAGTGAAAAATGATTATGTTTGATTTTTCACTTCAGTGGGGGTAGGCACTTTTATTTTACTCAAGGATACATAGGAGAAACTGATAGCAAGCCTCATTTTCAAAATCCTAAGAGTCTGAAGACTTGGATTTGAAATCTGATTTGACACTGAGGTTCTATGCACATTAATCATTATTAAACTTTAGCTACTGTAAAATGAGGGCTTATAATAGGATACTTTCTGACAGCCTTGTGAAGAAATCATTGCCTTATAAACCCTAAAGGCTATATAAATGCAAAATACAGTTATTGTGCCTGCCTCAATGCAATTCTAGATAAGAGGGTCTATGTAAAAAAAAATTTAAGGGCATGTGAGAGCTGCTACAGTAGTGTTTAAAAAATTTTTGTTCGCTTAAGGGGGTTGTGTCCTACTTCTCATTTTTATACCATCAGTCTATTAAATTTTTTTTAATTGGAGTGTAAAGATAGTTTTTATCCCAGCATAGGTCCTAAATCATCATAAATCCTGAATCATTATAAAATGAATAATGTTTTTTGCATTACTGTATTTGTATACCAGTAAAATCATAAGTGAGATACACATACACACATATTCAGGGTTTTCCAAAAGTCTGTATATACATATGTACATTCATATGGATATTTTCAGATAAAAAATTACATACACAGATACGTGTATACGTATGTGTGCGTGTGTGTGTGATTTTTTAATCTGACATTTTTTCTTAGATCAGCAAAGAGGAAAATTTTAGAATAAAACACATTCAGTTCTCATAACATCTAGTGTTTACCTCTTTAATGTTTGAAAGTTTTCATTGCACTTAATTTTATGATCAACCCTCATTTAGGTATTATCCCCATTTTACAGATGTTATCATGAGAATTTTAGTTATTATAATTTATGCAATTTATGAATACCAGAGAAAGTAATTTTTAATCACTAGCATAATAGTTAAAACTATATTCTTAAGTAGACTCTGAGAACTTCTTGACTTATGTCAGCACTGGTATAAAGTAAACTATTTTTTAATAATATGTTTCTGCGTAGTTGTAAATTAGAAAGTGAATTCTTAAGCACTGCTTCCTTTCCTTTTCTCTTAATAATGAAAGACACTATGACTACTTCTTGTTCTTCAATTAGTTCTTGTTCTTGATAATTGGTTTAGCATGTTCAGTGGCTGAAGCATTTTCAGCACTGGCAGGCAAGTTTGATTAATGCTCACAAAAACTTTTAATGTGATCCTACTTGCAGTAATTTTTCAGATAAATGCTTCTTTGGTACACTGTTAAATTCTTCAGTGTTGGCATTCCATATGTTATTTATGATTGCAGAGGTGATTTTGTTACAAACCATTTGGGAAATAGAAAATTAAATCATGATTTTTGGGAAAAATAGTATTCCGGCTTAATCAGTTAAATTGCCATCTAATTTTGGAATAGACAAAATAATTGCTTGTCAAGCAAAATGTAAAGTGATAGATTTAGAGTTTGAAATTTCCTTTTATTTGTTTTGACACAAAGAGGTTTGTTCTAAATTGTGTTGGATGTCAGTAATGTAACACTTTCAATCTCGATTGTATTTTTATTGAATTACAAAGAAATAGTCACAACTTAATATAGCTAATATTTTGATTTAGGACCTCAAAATAAAATACTGTGTTCTTTAGCATTAATATAGACTTACTGATATATAATGCATTCTAACATCAGTTCTTGCAAAAAGGTTTTTTGTTTTTGTTGAGAAACTATTTGGAATAAATTTTTCTGCATAGTATCTTATTTTTGCCCCTTCATCGAACCTTTTTCCGAGGAATTGGACATGAATGTAACTGATTAGAACATTCTTGTTTACTTGGAGAGGTACAGAGGTACAATAAAAGGCTTTGTTCTCCCTAAATCCCTGTAAGAGATAATTAACAAAAGTAATAGAAGAAACAGTAAAGTTTCTTATACACTTTAGGACATTTTATTTTAACATTACAAAAACACAAGTTTAAATGTAGTTATCTGCTTTGTATAATAAAACATTGTTGAAATTATATTTGACATCCAGAGTCCTATTTTTCATAAGATGTTTTCCATCCCTGGGTGTTATTTCCAAAGCTTCCTCCAACCCTCTTTTTTTTCCTTTATATCTGATGATATTTAAAAATGGAAAGCTAGTGGTTTAGGAAGTAGGGGGTTCCTAAAGTTAAGTGCAGCTTGAGAGGTCATAGACAGGTTACCAGCTTCTAAAGCTGTTGCATCTATGACGTTAGCTATGCTTCATCACTTAATCTTTTTCAACAGGTTATGAGAAGTTTGCTAAATTATATTAATTACAAGAGAGAAGGAACACATCATAAATCAAGAACTAAGTATCTAAGACAGCATTGGTATTTGAAGAAAAAGCATTCACTTGAAAATTTATTGAGTGTTGTAAGATGGTAACATTTAGTTATAGAAAAGATTGTGTTTCTAATAGCAAATTTCAGTCAATACTTTCAACAGAAGGGAAAACTTTAGTGCAGGTATATTAAAACTCTGTTGCTTTTTCCTGAAAGAAAGCACCAACCTTAACCAATAAATCTGTGCTAAATCAGGCTGGTGAGTGATGGGAATTGTCAGTCCAGTTATAAAACTCATTTTGAAATTAGCATGGTATAGTCAGCAGCATACCCTCACCCACTGGTTATGGGAATTGTATTGAATTTGTTTATAAATATGCAAAGATATTATTTGATAATATGTATTTCTTTCATTTCAGTTAATTGCAATTAAGCTGGGGTTTTATCTTTTACATGACCATAATACACAAGAGTATGCATTGCATTGTATGTTTTCATTGGAAAACCTGACTTTTTTGCAGAAATATGTCACTTTATTTTTTATGGTACAGCTGCCACAAAGCAACAAGTATAAAAAAATTGAGTTAATTACATGTCACTTAATTGTTATGGTAGTAATTGCTTGAATTTATTAGAATGCCTTACTTTTTCCAAGCATTTTCATGGAGTAAAAAAAAAAATTTAGATTAAATGTGGTAGGAGGTAATTGGTGTTCATACTGAAATGGAAATTCAAATTCATCTTCAAAATTTTTCAGGTCTAAAGTGAATAATTTTAAAAAGCAAGTATGATAGGTTAAGAAGCTAGCCAAATTTTCAATGAAATCTTGTTTTACCTGATAAACTGATATTAACCCTTATCAAAATGATCTTTAAAATTCCACATATGTTCTGTATTGGAAGTCAAGTGATATGCATTTTTATATTCCTGTTGCTAAAGTAGTTTCTGCTGTTACCAATCAATCAGCAAGCATTTATTAAATACCTACTATGTGCAAGATGCTATGGGAATACAGAGATGAAAGTGAAATTCCTTGCCCCAAGGGAGCTTGGGGTCAAACATATACTTATAAAGGAATATATAAAGTAGAAAAAAATTTAAAGGGAAATCTCCTACCAGATGAGGAGATCAGGAGAATCTTTATGCTGAAGATGATGTCTGAGCAAAAACTTAAAGAAAACTTAAGCATTCTTAGCAGTAGAAATGACGAGGGAGTGCATTCTTGACCACAGAAATAGCCACTACACATTCATGGAGATAGCAGATGGAATGTTGTATATAAGGATCAGTTAAAAGGCTGGCCAATGTAATTAGAATAACTGGCTAGTCTGACTTGAGATAGCTAGTTGGAACTGGGACTGGAAGTCAGAGAGACCCAAGTTCAAACCTGGCCTTTGTGACCCTGGGTAAGTCACTTTATCTCTGTTTGCCTCAGTTTCCGCAACTATAAAATGGGGATAATGATAGCACTTAATTCCTAGGGTTGTTGTGAGCATCAAATGTGTTAATATTTGTAAAGTACTTCCCACAGTATCTTGCATATAGTAGGCTCTGTATAAATGTTTGTTGCCTTTTCCCCTCCTCCTACAAGGAGAATAATGTGCAATTAGGCTGAAGAGGTAAGTTGGACCCACAATTTTGGAGATATCAAGAAGAGTTTGTATTTGATCCCAAAGGTTAATAAGGAACCACTGCAATTTGAGATGAGTAATGACATGGTCATAGTTGTGGTTTAGGAAAATCACTTTGGCTGCTAAGTGGGAAGATGGATTGGAATGGAGAGAGACCTGAAGCAGAAAGACCAATTAGGAGGCTGTTGGAATAGTTCAAGTGAGAGATTTGAACCAGGGTGATGGCTGTGTGAGTGGAAAGAAAGAAATATATGGGAAAGATGTAGAGAGAGAAACAAAATTTGGACATTGATTATATAGAATGACAGAAGAATCAAGAGTGACAGTGAAATCTGGGTGTCTAGGTGGATGATGAGACCCTCAACAGTAATAGAGAAATTTGGAAGAGGAGTGAGTTTTGGGTGGAAAGATGAGCTCTGTTACGTACACCATGAGTTTAAGATGTGTACAGTGTATCTAGTTTGAAATATTCAGTAGTCTTATTGACATAGGACTGGGATTGGTGGGGTTGGGGGGAAGCTAGGACAAAACATTATGATTTACTAGTCATCTTCACAGAGGTGATAATGAACTCAATAGAACTGATAACGTTTTTCCTTTAAAAAAGTGACATTTACATTGTTATTTATGGCCTTTAACAAGATTATATTAGAATACATTGTATACTATCAGGTAAATCTTAAACATGAGTTTAATGGCATTTTCTTTTTAGTTTGCAGGACGAAGTAAGAAGGAAACCAAATACTCTCTTAAGGCAGTGGAAGACATGTTGGAAACACTGCAGATCACTCAGTCTTAAGGTTTTAAAAACTCACGTTAATTTCACAATTCCACAATCAAACTTACTGGTCTTATGAGTTATATGCTATATGCCCAGTGTTATTTATACTAAGTTCCCATTAATGAGACATTTGTACAAATTTTAAAATGCTTTTTGCTGCTAAGCAAAAAGGATGATAGAGAAAGCTAACTGGTGTTTCTAAGGAAGAGGAATCCAAGAAGACTCCATCAATTATATATCATTTGTCAAATCATCTCTGTATAATAACTACTTTTAAACCATATCTGTTGTAGAAAATAAACATATTAAATGAAACCAAGATGATTTCAGACTTGTATATAAAAACTGAACTATTTCTCATATTAACTTTATCAGCTAAAATTACCTCAAATAAAGACAAGATATAAATTTAAACAGAGGTTAACGTTTCTAGTTATCAGCTGGTAATAGGATTTACCACTGTGATTATTGAATACAAATGTGTTTCTTAGTGCCTCTGGTATGCAAAGAACTGTATTAGGACCTACATGAAAAAGATAAAAGTTTAGTGGTATATTGCTTATGTAGAAATAATTATAATGTGTAATGAAATCATTAACATGGTGCAGCCAGAATCTGTATTATGGATGACTATCTGAAAATATCCCTGGATGAAAACAGTGACATGTTTTTGAGGAATGCTACAAAAGCAACCTCTGTGAATGTTAAGTAGCAATGAGCTGAGGTTAGAGAGGAAATTAAGGAAAGAAAAATGTTCTTTTTATTGTTTTGTCTTTGAAACCATATTTAGAGAAAAGAGAAAAAAAGCTAAGAAAGGAGAATGAAGGTAACAGATACTGTTGAGAAGGTAGAACTGTGTGATTCTTATTTTACTTTTGGCAGAAAAGCCAAGGAGAATGCTCTGAACTGGGAATTGTGGCACAGAAGTGCCTAATAAGGAATTAATATCCAAGATAAGTAATGAGATAAAGAGCATCAAGCCTTTCTTTGCTCCAGTCTTGAGGGAAAAAGCAGGTCTTGCAAAATCCTTCACTAGAGGTCTTAAATCCACTCCACGAACTTGCCTCCTCAAACATTCCTTTCATCTTCATTATTACTTTTCCACTGGAAGAGTCCTTGCTATCTGTGCCCAGTCTTCTTTCCTTAAAAAGTTTCAATGCTTAATAAAAATTTGTCTTAATAGAAAAACCCTGTAGTTCAGTTACTATTATCTTTATTTTTATAAATGAAATAGAGAGCTGAAGTGAGTTGTCCATGGTCATATAACAAATAAATATCAGAGACATTTATTCATTATGGTAGCAAGACTATAAAGTTAATTGAATGATGTATTTTCTATTTTTTATCAACTTATTTGTTTTCAGTTTTCAACAATCACTTTCATAGGTTTTAAATTTTCTCTTCCTCCGCAAGATGGCATACAATCTTATATAGGGTCTACACATACATTCTTTTTAAACACATTTTCACATTAGTCATGTTGCATTGAAGAATAAAATGAATGGGAGAAACCCAATGGGAGGAAAACAAAACATAACAAAAGAGAAAATAGTCAGCTTCATTCTGTGTTCTGACTCCATAGTTCTTTCTCTGGATGTGGATGGCATTTTGCATCATGAGACCTTTGAAAATGTTTTAGGTCTTTGCATTGCTGGGCTTAGTCTGTCAGAAAAAGTCCTCACACACTGTGGCTGTTACTGTATATAATGTTCTCCTGGTTCTGTTCATTTCACTCAGCATCAGTTCATATAAATCTTTCTGTCGTGACATTTCTTATAGCACAGTAGTATTCCATTACAGTCATATACTATAATTTGTTCAGCCATTCCCCAACTGGTGGACATTCCCTCGATTTCTAGTTTTTGACCAACACAAAAAGAGCTGCTATAAATATTTTTGTATATGTGGGATCTTTTCCAATTTTTATGATCTCTTGGGGATATAGTCCTAGAAGTAATGGGTCAAAGGGTATACACATTTTTGTAGCCCTTTGGGCATAGTTCCAAATTGCTCTCCTAAATGGTTGGATCAGCTCACAGCGCCACCAACAATGAATTAGTGTTCCAACTGTCCCACATCATCTCTAGCATTTTATCATCTTCCTGTTTTGTCATGTTAGCCAATCTGATAGGTGTGATGTGATATCTCAGAGGTGTTTTGATTTGCATCTCTCTAATCAATAGTGATTTAGAGCATTTTTTCACATAACTATGGATAGCTTTAATTTCTTCCTCTGAAAACTGCCCGTTCATATCCTTTGACCATTTATCAATTGGATAATGACTTGTATTCTTGTAAATTTGACTCAGTGTTCTATATATTTTAGAAATAAGGCTTTTATCAGAGACACTAATTGTAAAAATTCTTTCCCAGTTTTCTGTTTCCCTTCTAATCTTGGTTGAATTGACTTTTTTTGTTCAAAACTTTTCAATTTAATGTAATCAAAATTATCCATTTTGCATTTCATAATGTTCTCTTATCTCCTTTGGTCATAAATTTCTCCATTCTCCATAAATGTGACAAATAAACTATTCCTTGCTCCCCTAATTTGTATGTAGTATCAGCCTTTATACCTAGATCACGTACTCATTTGGACTGACATACGTACGGTGTCAGACATTGTTAATGCCCAGTTTTTGCCACACCATTATTCAGTTTTTCCAGCAGTTTTTGTCAAACAGCGGGGTCAGAAGCTGGGGTCCTTAGGCTTATCAAACAGTAGGCTATTGTAGTCATTGACTGCAGTCTCTTATGTACCTAACCTATTCCACTGATCTACCCCTTATTTCTTAGCCAGGACCAAGTGGCTTTGATGATTGCTGCTTTATAATACAATTTGAGATCTGGTAGGGCTAGGCCCCTTCCCTAGCATTTCTTTTCATTAATTCCCTTGATATTCTGAGCCTTCTTCCAGTTGAATTTTGATATTATTTTTTCTATATTTAGAAAATAATTTTTTGGTAGTTTGATTGGTATGGCACTGAATAACTAAATTAATTTAGTAGAATTGTCATTTTTATTATATTAGCTCATCCTACCCACGAGCAACTGATGTTTTTCACTTACTTAGATGTGACTTTATTGGTTTGAAAAATGTTTTTTATTTGTGTTCATATAGTCCCTGGGTTTGTTTTGCCAGGTAGACTCCCAAATATTTTACAGTGTCTACCATAACTTTAAATAGTATTTCTCTTTCTGTCTCTTGCTATTGGGTTTTGTTAGTAATATGTAGAAATGTAGATGATTTATGTGGGGTTTTTTTGTATCCTGCATCTTTGCCAAAGTTGTTTATTATTTCAAGTAGTTTTTTACTTTATTCTCTAGGATTCTAAGTATATCATCATATTGTCTGCAAAGAGTGATAACTTAGTTTCTTCTTGCTTATTCTAATTCCTTCAATTTCTTTTTTCTTCTCTTATTACTGAAGCTAACATTTCTAGTACCGATAACAATGGTGATAATGGACATCCTTGTTTTACTCCCTCCCCCTGCCATCTTATTGGAAATGCATCTAGCTTATCCCCATTACATACAATGCTTGTTGATGGTTTTAGGTAAATACTACTTATTTTAAGGAAGGCTGCATTTATTCCTATGCTCTCTAGTGTTTTCAATAGGAATGGATGTTGTATTTTGTCAAAAGGTTTTTCTGCACTTGAGATAATCATATGATTTCTGTTAGTTTTTGTTGTTGATGTGATCATAGTGTATTATTCTCATGATAAGTTGCTGTAATCTTTTAGCTAAAATCTTATTTAAAATTGTTGCATCTATATTCATTAGGGAAATTTGTATGTAATTTTCTTCCTCTGTTTTGACTCTTCCTGGTTTAGATATCAGAACTGTATTTGTATCATAAAAAGAATGTGGTAGGACTCCTTCATCATTTTTCCCAAATAGTCTATGTAGTTTTGGAATTAACTGTTCTTTAAATGTTTGGTAAAATTCACTTTTAAATTCGTCTGTCCCTGGGGATTTTTTTCTAGAGAGTTCATTGATGTCTTGTTCAATTTCTTTTTCTGAGATGAGGTTATTTGAATATTTTACTTCCTCTTCTGTTAATCTGGGCAATTTATATATTTTTTAAAATATTCCTTCATTTCATTTAGATTGTCAAATTTATGGGAATATAGTTGGGCAAAGTAATTTCAAATTATTATTTTAATTTCCTCTTCATTGGAGGTGAAATCACCTGTTTCATTTTTGATATTGGTAATTTGGTTTTCTTTTTTTAAATCAAATTGACCAGAGATATGTCAATTTTATTGGGTTTTTTTCCATAAAACCAGCTTTTAGTTTTATTTATTAGTTCAATAGTTTTCTTAATTTCAGTTTTATTAATCTCTCCTTTGGTTTTCAGTATTTCTAATTTGGTATTTAATTGGGGCTTTTCAATTTGTTCTTTTTCTAGCTTTTTCAGTTGCATGCCCAATTCATTGATCTCCTCTTTCTCTATTTTATACATGTAAGCATTCAATGATATGAAACTTCCCCTAAGAAATGCTTTCACTGCATCCCATAAGTTTTGGTAAGGTGTCTCATTATTGTCGTTCTCTTGGATGAAGTTGTTGATTGTTTCTGTGATTTGTTTTTTGACCCACTCATTCTTTAGGATTAGATTATTTAGTTTACAATTAATTTTTGGTCTGTCTTTCCATGGCCAATATAATTACATATAATTTTTATTGCATCATGATCTGAAAAGAACAAATTGACTATTTCTGCCTTTCTGCACTGAATTGTGATGCTTTTATACCCTAGTACAGGGTCAGTTTTTGTGTGTGTGCCATGTACTGCTGAGAAAAAGGTATATTCCTTTCTGTCCCCATTCAGTTTTCTCCAAAGGTCTATCTACCATATCCAGAATATTGGTCACCTCCTTAACTTCTTTCTTATTTATTTTGAGATTATTTTATCAAGTTCAGAGAGAGGGGAGGTTGAGATCTTCCACTAGTAAGTATAGTTTTGCTAACTATTTCTTCCTGTAATTCCTTTAACTTCTCTAAGAATTTGGATGCTATACCACTTGGTGCATATATGTTTAGTAATGATATTATTTTATTGTCTCTGGTGCCTTTTAACAGATGTAGTTTCCTTATCTCTTTTGATTAGATCTATTTTTGCTTTTTCTTTGTCTGAGATTAGGATTGTTAGCCTATTTTCTTCCATACTAAAATAGGTCATAATGTAGGAATGTGATGATTGAACTGGAATATAACCTTACAATCTATGTAAGATTTGTTTAAAAAATGTTTTTTAATACTTATTGTCTTTACATCATAAATATTTCTGAGAAGAAAAATCCTCTGCACACCTTCCTTTCCACTCCCCCCAACTCTTTTTTCTTGTGACAAAGGACTAAAAGAGTTATCAAAGATAGGTGATCAAATCTTAAATAACAATGTATTTCAGTAAATCCCTGTCTGCTGTTAGGAAGGGGACCATGTTCAATTACCTGTGGTCCAGGATCTGAATTAGATTTCCAGTTGCTCAGGAGTTCACCTTCCTTGTAGTGACGATTATCATTGACATTATTCTGTTTATGGATATTTTCTTTTGGTTCTCCTTATTTCATTCTACAGCAGTTCATAAAGATATTCCTATGTTTCTCTGAATTACTTATGTTAATTTTTTTCCTACTGTCAGTCAATAAACATCAATTGCCTACTATGTGCCAGGTGCTGTGCTAGGCAGATGGTGATACAAAGAAAGATAAGATCATTCTTGTCCTCAAGGAGTTCACAGTTTAATTACTGCTCAGTAATATTCCATTACTTTAATTATATCGTAGCTTTTTATGCCATTCCCCAGTTGGTGGATGCTTTGTTTACAATTCTTTGCTAGTACAGGTTACATTTAGTATATATTGGACCTTTGTCTTTCACTTCTTTGTGGTATTTGCCCATTAGTAGGAGAACTGGATGAAAGGGTGTGAAAAGTTCAAATAGCTTTATATGAATAAATCCACATTTTCATCTAGAAAAGCAATTTTGAGAGTCATCTAATCTATCCCATACAAAAAAAGGAAATTCTCCCTCTGCCAGTAGTATAGCCCCTGCTTGAAGTCTTCCAAGGAAGTGGAACCCACAAAGGTAGCCCATTCTACTTTGGAACATCTCTTGTCTTTTTGTCAGGATACACATGCCTAATTCAGCAATCCTAGGATATGTCATATACTTAAGGACCTGCATTACTCTGGCAACCCTCATCTAGACATTCTCCAGCTTCTCAAAGTCTGTTTTAAACTATGAGGCCCAGAACTGAGCACCTTTCTCCACATGAGATTTGACAAGAACAGAGAACAAACAGATAGTGAATTCTCTAATCTTGGAAGCTGTGCTCCTAATGCAGCCTGAGATTGAATTGTCTTTGACTGCTACAAACTCATTAGCTTGGAGTTCAGTAAAGCCCTATGCCCTTTTTAGAACAACTGTTGTCAAACCATTCCTTCTTATATTTGTGAAGCTGATTTCTCATTCTCTCTGTCTCTCTCTCTCTCTCTCTCTTCCCCTCTCCTTTTCTCTTTCCCTCTTATCCTCTCTTTTCCTCTTTCTTCCTAGGTTTGTTTGTGTTATCTGAAAATTCAATGAGCATAATAGCTGTGTATCCTTTGCTAGAAATGTTAATCACCATAGGACTAAGTATAGATCCCTGGAATTCTCTACTATAGAACTACTATCACAGTAACATTGATCCAGTAACAACTATTCTTTCAACCGGAATAGATCTGATAGCTTTATCATGTAATCTACATCTCCATCTATTCAACAAGAATGATATGAGATACTTTTTTCCTTGTCAAAATCTAGGTAAACTTTTATACAATATTCCCGTAATCTATAAATTTAGTAATCCTCTAAAGCAAAAGGAAATGAAGTTAATCTTATGTAACTTTTCTTGATGAAACTTTGTTGTCTCCTTGTAACAGCTGCTTTACTTTCTACATGTTTACTAAGATTCTGTATCTTTCTGAGGAATTGAAGTTAAACTTACTGGTTTATAGTGTGCAGATCCTACTCTCTTCCCTTTTTTTGAAAATAGGGACATCATTGACCCATCACTAATCCTGTGGTAGCCTTTCCATTTTTCCATGCTCTTTCTCATATCACTGACAGACCAGCAACCATGTCAACCTATTTTTTTTTTTTTTTTAGTACCAGAGGATGTGTTATCCTGTGGGCCAGCCAAGTGCCTTGAATTCTTTAAAGTTCTGTCAGTATCTTTACTTATTGAGTAGGGTGTTAATTCTCCAGTAGGCATTTTTGTTCTGTCGTTTCTAGGGCAAAAGTCATTCTCTTTTGTGGAGAAAGCTCTACCTTTTCTCTGGTTTCAATTATAGACCCATTCACTCCCAAGCAGAGGTCCTAACCCTTCCCTAACCCTTCCTTGATCTTTCTTTTGTCCCCAATGTAACTTAAACACACACACACACACACACACACACACACACACACACACACACACACACACACACACACACACACACACCCCTCTTCCAGTGTTACGCTAGTCTTTTATATCTGTAAAATATTCCTGTACATAAGTAATTAGCCAACATTAATCTCTGCCTTGAAATGCTAAGCTTGAGTGTTCTGGGAATCATTTGTACCTCTTGGTATAGTAGATAGAGCCATCACCTCCATTTCTATTCCTCTCACTTCTTAACTCCATTGTGGCTTCCAACATCATCATTCAACTGAAACTACTCTCTTCAAAGTTACTAATAATCTCTTAATTGACAAATACAATGACCGTTTCTCAGTCCTCATCATTCTTGACCTCTCTGCAGCCTTTGACGCTATAGATCACTCTCATCTCCTTTGAACTTCCTTCTGTGACGCTGTTCTCTCGTGGTTCTCCTATGTATCTGACTAATCCTTTCTCCTTTGCTGAGTCTTTATTGAGGTCACACCTGATAATTACTTGTCTGTAAGGCTCTGTCCTAAGCCCTCTTTTCTCCCTCTATTATTTTTCTTGGTGATTTCAGTAGCTCCAGTGAGTTTAATTGTTGATGATTCTTAAGATATATTCATCCAGGTATAACTTCTCTCCTGATTTCTGGTCTTACATATGCAGCTGTTCATTAGACATCTTGAACTGGATTGCTGTAGCATTTTAAACTCAGCATATCTAAAACTAAATTCATTTCTCCCCAAACTCTTCCTTTTTCCTTACTTCTTTTACTTTTAAGTCCATCACAAGTCCTAGTCACTTGGGCTCTTAGCCTAGGTGTTATCTTTGACTCCGTACTCTTATTCCCTATAGTCAGGCCTTCATCAAGTCTTATTGATTTTACCTTCTACCTTTGATTCTACTTTATACCTATATAATATGTGTATGTGTTTCTTTTTCTCCTCTGACATTGCGACTATCCTGTTGTAGGCTCTCCTCATCTCTTTCCTAAACTATTCCAATAGATTTCTGGTTGGTCTCCCTGCCTCGTCTCTCCTTTCCCAGTCCATCCTTCGCTCATCTGTCAAACTGATATTTCTAAAGTGTAGGCATGGCCTCATTCAATAAACTTAAGTGGTTCCCTATTTCCATTTAAAGCCCTTCATACTGTGGCCACTTCCTATTTTTCATCCTGCATCTTAGTTTCTTCCATATACCCTAATCCAATGATGCTCACCTACTTGCTGTCCTTTCACAAGACATTTCATCTTTTAACTGCATTTATACTGACAGTTCCCCAAGACTGGAATTTTTTCTCTCATCTTCCTTCCCTGGCTTCCTTCAGTTCCCCACTGAAATCCCACCTTTTCTATTCTCCTTAATGCTAGTGACTTCCCTCTAACAGTATCTCTAATTTACCTAGTATACATCTTATTTGTACATAGTTTGCTTATTGTTTACCCGTTAGGATCTTTTTGTTTTTCTTTGTGTCCTTGGTGCTTATCGTAGTGCCTAGCATGTAGCAGAAGCTTACTAAATCCTTTTTCATTTGAATCTCTACTTCTAATACATACTGGCTTTGTGAACCTAGACAAATCACAACCTCTGAGTGTTATAGGCAACTAAAATTATTTCTAAAAAGATGCTGATGTAAACTGATAAATGGCATTTCCTATACCAGCGGAATCATAGGTCCAATTCATGTTCTTGTTTTTTTTTGTTGCTAACTTTCTCCCCAACCTCCCCCGCTACATGCACACCATCTTTAGTAATCCCTTTGTATTTCAGCTGTAGCTGCACTATGTTAAATGTCCCTATCTCCTCACTTAGACTATTGTAAATATCCTTTTAACTTGTCAAACATAGACACTTGCTGTTAGCACTCCTGAGTGTGACCTGAACCAGATTAAAATGGAATAGGGAAATATTTAACAAAACAAAAATATAATAGAACATAGATAATGTTAATATATGGTTTTCTAAGTCAATCAGCAGCTTGCATGGATTCTTATGTATGGTTCAGTAGCCCCCTTTCTACTTACCACTGCTTTACAACATTGCCTCAGTGATCTTTCTAATTCTCTATTATTGTTGAAACCGTCTTGTTTGCCAGTGACCATTCCTTACCTTCATCTTATCTTCATAAAGTATACATTTCTGACTGGACATTAAGAGACTTAGATCTGATTTCAGCTTAGAG
The DNA here is from genome assembly GCF_028372415.1 of Notamacropus eugenii. Taxonomy (NCBI): domain Eukaryota; kingdom Metazoa; phylum Chordata; class Mammalia; order Diprotodontia; family Macropodidae; genus Notamacropus; species Notamacropus eugenii. The sequence goes on along the minus strand of NC_092875.1, from coordinate 140,943,767 downwards.
AAGGGGGTATAATGTAGTGGGACCTCAGGCAAAACACTTCATGGCTTTGAACTTCAGTTCCTATTTAAGATCCTTCTAACTCTAAAAAATTCTAAACCTAATCCTGCTCCTCCTTACCTTCATGTTTCATTGAAAATGGATTATTCTCCCCTATTTCCATTTGATCCCTTCCTGCCTTTATGCCTTTGTTCATACTTACTTGTATGTCTTTAATGTTGCTTCTTCCAAAATCCATTTTAGATGCACATCACTCATCCACCAGGTAAAAGTGAGTTTTCCATCCTTTAATTTCATGTACTACCTTGATCTTTCCTTTGCTCTTCTCACTGTCCCTAATATCATAGTTACTTGTTTCTCCCCCCCGCCCAACACTCTCTCCCTTGTATCATAGTTACTTGTTTCTCTCCCTCCCACCCATTGTATTACAATGCTCCTTGACAGCTAGCATGTGTAAGCACTTGAAGGTTTGCAGAACTTTGCATGTTATTTAATTTCATTTTCACATTTTGAGGTAGGTAGGTGCTATGACTCTTAATTTATAGATGATGAAACATTGTCAAATGTAGTGTCAAACTTTATTGTGAAGTATTTAAGAAAATAAAAATATGATAGAACACAGATTCTGTTAATATGTTGTTTCTAGGTCAATTTGTTGGAATCGTTATGTGTGTTTTAATGGCTGCATTTCTGTTTGAGTTTGACACCACTTCTGATTATATCACTGAACTGACTTAGAGTTATGTCCTCAGTACCTTGGACAGCAGCATGAAACAGCAAACACATAAGGAGTATTTGTTGAATTGCATTGACTTCAGCGTCCTCAACCCCCTTCCTAAAACTAAAGGTAGTCACTAAGTGCCTGAGGAAGTGTTTCCAGTAGAATGTAAACTTGAGGGCAGTGGCTCTTTTTCATTTTTCCTTTTATCCCTAGAGATTAGCAAAGAGCCTTTCATAGACACACTCAAAAATGCTTGTTGGATTTGATTTGTTCTTGAAACTCTTCAGGATTTTCTTATGACAGGATGAATCACATGTAGCAATTATTCTGTTTCCTTCTGTTATATTTCACACTAAAGAGAATCTTAATGAAATATGAGAAATTAGTTGCAGTATGCACATTGACATAACATCCCAAGTCCATCAAATTTATTTTCTCATTGCTTTTATGAACTGGCTACAATATAATATTAAAGGATATGTTTTTCTGTTTTTTTTATTGGAATTACATATTTTTTTTTTATTTTAAAAACTGAATACCACATTTTACCTAAAAACAAATTTTTTTTTACTAGTTTGTAGCCTTTGATGGAGCCTATTTTTCTTTTTTGGGATAGAAGAATAAATGGAAATGTTAGTACTTCTAGTAAAGGAGAAAAACCATGCATTTTAGTACAACATAGTAATGTAGCAGGCATGATGTTGGTATCTCATCGTGGAAGTGAAAAGAGCATTATGGCTTCTGTATCCATTATTCTAACTATTTAGTAGTTATTTAATGAATTTAGTAGTTATTAGAAAATGTTACTATTTCAAGTTCATTAGAATTAGATTATTATTAGATTAGGTAACAAGTGATTAAATAATTTAAAACCCATCTTTTAGGCACCTATTCTATGTTAGCCACTGGAATTACAAAGACTAAAATGAAACTGGTTCCTACCTTCAAAGAAATTCTACTAAGGGGAAAAGCATATACTGATAAATACAAAATATGTACAAGGTATGTAAAGTATTTGGAGGAGGATGCCAACAACCAGGGAGAGCAAGAAAAACCTTGTGTAGGGGTGATGGCACTACAGATGAACTTTTAAGAGATCTAAGCATTCTAAGATGTTGAGAAGAGAGAGTATTCTAGGCTTAAGGAACACCTTATGCAATGCACAGGTAGATAAATAAAGCATTTAAGTGCTTACTGTGCCAGGTACTGGGTTAAGTGAGAAGTGGGAAATACTGTTTCATGTGGAAGGAATATAGAAAGCAGACCAGTTTGATTAGAGTACATGGAAGGAGTAATACGTAATCAGCCTAGATTGGTTGGAGCCAAATTGTGAATGTGTTTAAATGCAAAATGGAAGTCTGTATTTTATCATCGAGTCAGTAAAAAAAAGTACTGAAGCTTTTTGAGCAGGGGAGTAATATAATAAGATCTCTGTCTTTGTTAGAACTGTTACTGATCCCAAAAGTAATGAGTGAGAGGTGTCTATCGTTAATTTTTAAATATTAAAAAACATTAAGCTTTCTGTTTAATTTTTCACCTGTGAAAACCATAATTCTTGATATACAAATCTGTTGACTATTGTATGTGAAAGATAGTAACCTGGAAGCAACTTCAGACAATTGGGGGATTGATATTTTGGTGGATCTATGATTTCATTAGTGTGGGCATTACTTATACCAGTGCAAATCATGATCCATTTGTATTTTATCCTATGAAATTTTTATCCATCCCTTTCCATCAGTTTTCTATAAAGGATCTGTCTAATGTGATAGCGGCCTTCCTCTCATTTTTAAAAACTTCAGGACTATCTAACAATAAATTACTTGGACTGGCTCATCTCCCTTCCACTCAAATATTCTCAGTAACACTTTACAACACTGCTTTCCCCAAAATCATATCTGGTTATCTGTGCTTCATTCAGCTTACTTATGCCCACCATATATCTTTCCATTGTCCCCTTGGGGTAGTTGTAGTTCTACTAAGATCTACATTTCCCACTACAAAAGCACCACTAGAAGAATATTAAGGTTCAAATGATAGGTTTTGTGTCTGAGATTTGGATAATTGAAAACACTATACTGTTCCTGCAGTTCAACCCAGACTGATATCTTCTTATCCACTTTTAAATCAAGCTTAATGTACATTTGCAATGTCTGTCCAATATATGTGTCAGTGGACTAACTCAAAGGACTGTCCATCTAGTTACCTTTATAATCTGGGCTGTGAATAGAAGCATTTGGATGATATTGTGATCAGTAGGGAATCCTTTTGTTTGGACTTTGCAAATGATAACTTTGACATTGGTGAACACATTTTATTGTTTTAAAACTTGCCTGAAGTCGGTACTGAGCTGGTTGTTGAAGAAGCAGTCTCTGTGGTGATGTTAAATTCATGTTTGATTTTAATTCAGTATACAAAAATAAGACCTTGCCTGAGGAGGACATTCCAGGCTGAATATATCTCTGAGCTAAATGCTTTTTACAAAATCATTGAAGAGGGCAGAGTAGGAGGAAATAGTACAATCAAGCTTTCCTTCACAAAATTCTGTCAAATAGACTTAGAAAATGCACTACATAGAATACTGATGGAGAAACAGAAAAAGTCACAGAGTCGTCTTTCCAGCTCAGATTGGCACAGAGAGACAGAGGTCTATGGATAGTAGGGACTGGATTGGGCCAGGAGCACAACTCATGTCTAGAGCTCCATCTAGTGTTCAGGAAGCTGTGCATCTGGGCAAGAGGATGTATCAGACCCATACAGGGGCAATCCCAGGCCTGTCCCTATTTGGATGGACAGATGCCAGTTATCAACTTTGTTGCCAGCCACCTGTGTCACAACATTATATGGTGTAGCTCCAAAAGGAACTTTGTGAACAGGGATGGTTGTCTGAGAAAAGAGGAAGTTTAAAAGCAAGCGGCAGCTATGTGACACAAATCCAAGGAGTATAATGAAATCTTAATTTCAGCATTTAGCTCTGCTGAGGAATAAACAGGGCAGGAATCTCAGATCAAAGGGAACCTACAGTTCTGTTACTCAGTCAACAGGACTGACTGATAGGGGTTGAGTTGAGCAGCATTCTACTGTTTCTCAAACCTAGGTCAGGAAGTTACAGAACTCAGACCTGGGAGCCAGCAGTCCTACTTTACTCTGGATCAGACAACTTTGGGAGTGCTCTGAAAAAATAGCAGGTCCTCAGTCTGAGCTATTCCTGACATTTTGAAACAAAACAATTCTCAATATCCCCCCAAAAGCAGTATCAGGACAAGGCCTAACAGCAGGTTGGTCAGGAAGAAGACTGGAAGAATGAGCAAACAAAATCCCACCATGAAAGACTATAAAGGTGAAAGGGGGATGCTCAAGACCATGACTAAAACATCTTCAGGCAAAGTCTCAAGAGGGTGTGAATTCTCCTAGAATTTCTGGAAGAAGTAAACCAAAAGTTGGTTGTGTTTTTTTTTTTTTAATTAAAAAATGAAATGAGAGCACTTGAAGAAACAATTGGAAAAGAAATGAGAGCTATGAATGAAATAATGGGAAGGTGAGCAACTTGGCACAAGAGGTACCAAAACCTTGTCATTGAAACATTTCCCATGAAAATTAGAGAAGGCAAAACAGAAGCCAATTATTCCTCCAGGAAGCAAGATGTATTAATACAAAGTAAAAAAAAAAAAAAAAAAGTAAGATACCTCATAGAAAAAACAACTGACCTGGAAAACTTAAAAAAAAAAAAAATTCAGACTCATTGAGTTATCTGAATGTCTCCACCAAAAAGAAAACTTCGATGTATTTCAAAACAAAAACAAAAACTTAAAGACTGCCTAGGTCTCTTAGAACTGAGGGACAAAGCAGAAATACAAACAATCCACTGATGACTTCCTGAAGGAAACTCCTAGGACTGGGATAACCAAAATCAAGACCTTCCAAGTTAAAAAAAAAAATATTGCAATCATACAGAAAGAAATAATTCAAGTACCAATGAGCCACAGTTAGCATCACACATGTTTTAGCACTCATCTCTGAAAGAAATAGAGAACATGGAATACTCTTCCAGAAAGCAAAGGATATAGACTCACAGCCAAGAACAACTTACCCAGCAAAATCAAATACAGTGCTAAAGGGGGGGAAATAGATTTTTAAAGAAATAGAGCACTGATGAAAATCCCAGAGCTGTGGTGAAACTTTGAACTTCAAATGCAGGAGTTAAGAGAAATAAACAAGTTTAGGTAAATGTGAATGAACAACAATAAAGGATTAAACATACTTAAACTGCTTCCATTAAATTATGGGGAGTTGACACGTGTCTCCCTTCTAAATCCATCATCATCAGAGGATTCTAATTAGATAAAGTTTAGAAGTGGTTCTGTAATATCTTGATGATCTTAAGAGAATAACGGAGAGGGGAAAGAATGGTATACTTGGGGAGGAAAGGAAAAGGAAGATTAGGGAAATTTATATCATATACTCAAGATTGGTGGTTGTTTTCCTTCATTCTTGAAGAGGACCAAAATGACATCACCATACTCAAGGTACACACAAGAGTATATTTATGTGTGCAGAGAGGAAGGAGTGGGGAGGAGTAACTGAGATTTCAACCTTAATCTTATGAATTAGTTAAAGGAAGAAACAATACACACTACACAGAGAGACCCAGAGGAACTGGATACACAAATACATTTCACTCAATAGGAAAGTAGGAAGGAAGGGCAGGGGAAAATCAGAGTGAGCAGCTTAAGGGGGATTAGTCCTGAGCAAAACAAACCCTAAGAATGTATTTGTATCTCTTTTTGAGGTGGCAAAGCAAGAGAATCTGAAAGGATATCCCTAATTTGAGGAATAAATCATACTTGTGTGATAGGATGCTGTTGTGCTATAAAGAAATGATGGAGAAGGTTTTAGAGAGAAACCGATGCTGTGTGAACAGAAGCAGAACAATTTATACAGTGACAGCAACCTGGTAAAGAATTTAAGAACTCAGTGTGATGACCAATCAAGATTCTAAAAGACTAATGATGAAACATGCTAATAGAAATTCCTAACAGAAATAAAAGTTCTTTTTTTTTAAATGACCAGTGTAGAAATTTGTTTATGAATGTTTGTAAGAGGTTTTGTTTTCCTTTAGTTTTTAATTAGGGGGGGAGGTATGATGAGAGGGTAAGAAGATGGATTTTTTGCTTATTGAAAAAATATAATTTAAAAAAACAAATTGATATAGTTCATCTTTCAACTCTTAAGTTGTCTGCAGATGAAAATCATCTTCGAGAGTCTACTTGTTTCGTTCTCAGGTTTTATGTTAAAGTCATTGAGACAAGTATAGATCATCCAGATATTTTATAGATCTGAGAAAACACCTTTGTGGGCTGAAAATCCCCCATGTTTTCTCAGTCTCTGGCCTTCTGTTTTTATAAAAGCATTCTTTCTGATCTTTTCGATTATTTTGGAATTGTGCTGTAAATACTCTTAAATTTTATCTCTGGTTTTATTTTTCTTTGATATGTAACTTGGCCAGGTCTATTCACTCTTTACAGTTTCATCTTCTTAGTGCCATTGCTATCTCCTCACATAATAAGGACCTCTGATAGTTAAGCAGAAGAGTCCAAATGTGATGGTTGCTGATGTCCCACTTGAAGTGCCAGCAGATACACTTTTTAAGAATAAGATTGAAGAGTTTATTTATCTATATTTCAGTATTTACAAAAGAATTAACAACATGACTGAAGAGGTCTTGATTTCACCCATAGTTAACTATATTGGGTAATGGCAAATTTTAGCTCCTTGGCAGTAATATTGGGAGACTGTGTACCCATTATCACATGCATCATATATTATGAAATCCAAAAAAAATTGAAGTTTCCTGGGAAGTATATTCTTTGATAGTTCAATATAGTAGATAAAGAGCTAACCTATATTCAAGTCTTGCCCCTGACCATATTGGCTTTGTGACAAGTCATTTGCCACCTTATGGAAAAGTCACTTAACTTCTCAATGCCCGCTTCAGTTCTCTAAGACTGTCGGTGCAGAAAAGGTCCTTTGGCAGAGGACGTTCCTTACTATAATCTCTCTTACATCTTAATTGTGGGTCAAGTCCCTTAGCTCTCCACTTCCTTCCCCAAGTATTCCTTGGTAAACTAGACAAACAGCATGGCATCAGTTTCAGTTCAGATACAGAGTTCCCAAACAGTCATAAATATTTTCAATGTCTTGTCAAAGATGACATAACTAGTTTGGGAGCAGTTTTGTCCACATAGTCTTGATGTTACAGTGGCCAGAGAAACAACATAGTCCCATAGTGTTTTACTATATTAGTACACTAGCTATGCTGATTGAAACCGGACTCCTAGTCTGGGTATAAATATGTAACAGAAGAATACTTAAATCTTCTGTATAGTTAGCCATATTATTAGATGATTTCAAGAGAGCCTTGCTAAAGAAAGACTTTTGAGGATTTATTTGTTTAAAAAGTGTTTTAAAAAGTGCAGTGTGGATTTTGACTTAAGTAGTTAGTAGTTGAGGTACACATGATATCAGTCAACTAGAGATGCCTCTGTTGTACCACAGATGACACCAAACAGACAGAAACAGCAACAAGTTCTTTTGTACTAACTCTAACAAGGTAAGTTACATGCCCTTTGTTTTAAGGATTAGTGATCACATCAAATTTTATAGTTCCATCAATTTAATTCCATCTGTCTCTATCTGTGTACCTACTTACCTAGCTGCAAGGTTATCTTCAAATATGAAGAGTGAAAAAAAATGTGTATGGTTGGAAGTGGCTGTGAAGTCTTCAAAGATTTACCCTTACTATGTGTGTTGGGACAGAAGAATAGAAAGTATTATTGTTTTAATTTTATGAACAAAAAATTAATAACATTTAAAATATTTAACCTAATAGTTTCCTTCTCACTTTTGGAGACAAATATGTTAAATATTATAAAATTTTTTTCTGTCTATATGCTGCAGCCAGATTTCCTTAAGTGCGCATGATTATCAGCTTCATTAGATTATATTTTGCAATGATGTGATTACATGGAATATTTGATTTCTCTTCCAGGCCAAGGTAATTGTTTAAAAATCTGTATGTATTTTACAAGTACTTTCTAGAGCGCTTACTAGTAAGGAAATTGACAAAATAATAAAAATCTAACTTTCAAAAATTTTCCCTTTAAAGTATCTACAACCTTATGGAAGTACGCCACCTAGAGTTTTAAGTTAGGAACTGAATCAACTGCTAGATCCTTTGGTTCTTAAAGCTTGAGTTTTAAAACAGCAGGTATTCCTTGATCCAGGGAACTTAAATGACATAATTATTTTACTAAGATGTCTTATATGCATGAAGTATATTTTTTAATTTAGGAGCATGTTGTCATATTTGAGTTGTCATATTTAAGTTTCATAATCCAAGATATTTATAGTTATGACAGGCAAGAATTATGTGTAGAAATTATTGTTAGTCCAATTTAATAGCATTAATATATAATACTATTGGATGGTAAAATGTATTAATCTGTGTCTGAAGGATTTAAAATATATTACTATATGTGTGTGTGTATGCCCACAAAATATTGAGCAAAATGCAATGACTTGCCTTTGTTAAATTAATTTCTTTATGTAGCTTTTAAATAATGTTATTGTTTAATTCTGCCATGCAGAAAATGTAAGATAGCATAGAAGACATTTTTGTTCAATTACATATAGCCTCTCAGTGAAAATGTCCTTTAATAGTTCCAAGTAGTTCTTGGAGACAAGATGTGAAGTAAGCTTTATCTTGGAAAAACTACTTCAAGAAAAACTGCTTTTGGAATCTTATCAAAAGACCCAAATGTCTTCACTGAATTAAAACGTCATCCAAAGACCTTGTATGTAAGACCTGCAGTACCTCTTCTATTGGTACTTGTTAAAAGACATTTGAGTTTCATAGGGATGATGATTGGAAAAAGTTTACAAAAATCAATGCAAAACTTTTAGAATATTACTTTACTAATGCTCCTGTTTTGAAATTTTGATGAGGTGGTTTATTCAAAAGCAAAAGCCATTTGTAAGGGGCTCTGGGAACCTGAGCCGTATGTGTTTGCAAACAGACTATTTTTTACCACATGATGATTATGTCTCTGTTGAAATGCCATGTCTTGGACTTCAGTTTCAGTTCAGAAATGAGATCAGCTATGGACAAATGCTGCTGCTACTGCTGTTGCTGCCACTTGACCAAGTGGTAGCTTCAAAAGGATTTGATGATTCAGCTTATCTGTCTACTACCTTGTGTTCTTTATTCTCTGGTTGTTTCCCCTGTGTATCTCTTTTACTTCTAGCCCTTAGAATTCATGTTCCATGCGAGATAAAGACTTCCCACATCACTTTAAAAAAAAAAAAAAGTAAAATTCATCATCAACAAAGGCAAATAATCGAATACATGTACAAATAAGAAATTAAATAACCAACTCTAAACATACATTTTAAACCAAATAGAACCAAACAAGTGAACAGATAACTCAAAAAATGTCCCTTCACTCTGTTCAAAATCCCATTAGTTTGGATTTTTTTTCTCTTTTACAGTTGTAATTAATGGATATGTTGTTTTGTACCTCATGACTTCACTTTACATCACTTTTTATGTGCCTTTCCATATTTCTTGATATTTCCATGTTTACTACTTTTACAGTGTCATAAAGACTCAGTACATTAACCAGAGGCATTATGTTATAGGGAAGAAAAGGCACCAGGAAGACCTGATTTCAAGTGTCACCTCTGTGTAACCCCAGACAAGTTGTTAAGCCTCTCATGCTCTAGGAATGTAAGTTGATTTACAGAACAGGTGCTGATCTGCATTGAATATTTTTGTGCACATATATCCTTTTTTTCTTTTCATAGGATTTAAATTTTAATAATACAATACAAATTTAAAGCATTTTTGTCTTTTCTTTGAGTCTAGACCTGATATCATTGTGATGAATTTACATGTATATTCCTCTGCAAATTTAATTTCAGAGAATTGCCTGGGAAATGCATAGTTAAGTGACTTGCTTAGGGTTTCATTGCCAGTTAGTAGCAGTTGAATTGGCTTGTAAATAGACAGTTGTCTGTCTACAAGTCTGGCCCTGTAGCCATTCTGTCAGGCTTCCTAAGTAAATCATCATCAGTTTTGTGACATTTGTTGCCATATTGTTTTCCAAAAAGTTTTCACCAGTCTATAGTCCTAATAATGTAACATACTGCCTTTTGTCCCAGAGCCCCACTGGAGTTGAAATTTATCATTTTTTTGTGCCTTTTGGCCGGGGGGGGGGGGTCTAATTGAATTTAAACTCTTGCCCATTTTTCATCATACCCAGCACATGGTGGACTCAAAGTAAGCATTTAATGACTATTTATAGACATCACTTTTTGCTGCCCTGAACTAGAGGGGTGTATGGAGAGAGCATTGGTATAGGGCATGGAAAGCCCTGGATTTTGAGTTAAAGGATCTGGGTTCAAATTTTACCTCTCTTACTACTTATGTGACCTTGGGTAACTCATTTAATCTCTCTGAGCCTCAGTATCCTCATTTGTAAAGTGAAAAGGTTGAATTAGATACTCTAAGGTCAGTTCAAGATCAGAATCCCATGGCTGAATGACTTGGGAAATCCAAAGAGTACTGGAATACCAATATTTGCAATGAGTTCTATTTGTCTTTTCACTGGGTGCCTGTAATTTTCAACAAAAGAAGGTGAGAAGTATTTGAGGAGTGCAGCATTTTTTTTACTTACATACCCAGTATGTAAGTCACATACACAGTATGTAAATTTTATGCACAAACAGGAAAATCTCATTGATAGCAGTTGCGTTACAGAGGTAGGGAAAGGTAGATCCATAAAATATCTTGTTACACTGAGAACACCAGCGAGGTACAAATGACCCAGTGAGTTACAGATAGACACAGTTTGTTAGTGGTAAACAAACAAACAAAAACTTGTTTTTCAGGTATGAAGCATGAATGAATTTTGTTTAGAATATGGTTTCAAGTGTTTAAACACACTGCCCAGAATATCTTCTAGTTGCTATGGGGAGTTCTGTTACTCGTCAACGTAGGGTTTCCTACTTGGCAACGTAACATATTTATGATGGCATCTGTGTTTGCTGGTCGCTGCATTTACAGTGGAACTTGTACTTCAGCCAGTTGAGAAGGGAGGGGAAAAGAAAGCAAATTAAACTTGACTTTTTGGCAAAAAGTCATGAGCTTCTTGTTACTTGCACCCATATATTCCAAGAACACCAAATGCAACAGTAGTTGTTTGCCATAGAGATTCTTCAGCAGAGAACTGGAGTTTTTATAATAAAAAAACAATAAATTTATTTATAATTTATGAAACTCCCAAAGCAAAATACCATAGTCAGGATAGTATGTGTTGGGGGTTGAACAGGGCACCTTTTGAGGCAGCAAGTATAGAATTAATTACAAAATGAGAAACTAATTTTGAAAAATTGAGTTATCAAAATTTTAAAAATCACCTTTTAACTGTATACTCTCAGTCCAGTAATATAATGAAAAACATTTTCACATGTGTTATCTCTGAGGGATTTGATTTTATACATGCTGTTTGAAGAACACCCAAATTAAAATCTGCAGTCTCAGAAGGTTGGTTAATAGGGAATAATGAAGAGGGACCAAAGGCACTGGAATTAGGGAAGTCATATATACCTTTTGAGAATAAAATTTTCAGGATAATAGAATGGTCAGAAAGCAGATTCCAAGATGTTTAAGGACAAAGTGAAAAATAAGGGATTTATAACAGAGAATTGATTGCAGTCAAGGCAGAAAAGAAGGAACAGATGCAGAGTTTGATAGTATATAAAATAATTGAATAAAGGTCTCTTACAAGGAAGAGATGGCTGTTTGAAAGAAGAGAGGAACTTGGCAGAGAAAAAAATGAAGATGTAAGAAGAAGATAATTGAAAGAGGAGAATCCTAAAATCAAATGCACACATAGATGGAAGAGTTAATATTACTAAAGAGTAAGTAGAAGATCTAATAGGCTTGAGGAAGGGAGCAGATAAAAAGGTTGAATTTAGTCCATGAACTTTTTAAAATTAAGCACTTACTATATATTAGGAACTGGGCATACAAAAGCAAAATACTGCTTTTAAGGAGCTTATATCCCATCAGACAAGTAAAGTATGGTCAGATAATGAAATTTGGTAATTCAAGGAGGGAAGGATTACTAACAGCGAAGAAGGGGAATCAGGGAAGATTTCATTAAGGAAGGAGGTGATGAATGGTCTCTGAGCTGAAGGAAGATAAGGAAACAATATATTCTAGGCAGAGACGCCTGTTTCTTCAGATGCATGAAGGGAAGAGATGTAATGTGGAATCTAGAGAACAGCACATGAATGTTAGAGTGTAGAGTGCCTGTACAGGGATAATTTGTTAATAATTTATCTTAGAAGTGGTAGAGAGCTACTGGTCTGTTAATAGAAGAATATCACACTTCACCTTAGGAAAATTATTTTGACAGCTTATGTGGGGGATAAGTTAAAGAGGGGAGATATTGGAAGCAGGGAGTCCAGTTAAGAGGCCATTGCAATAATCTAGGGAAGAAGAATTGCCCTGAAATAGGAAGGGGTTAAGAAAAGAGTGTTTGGTGAGGAAGTGGAGGGAGCAAATATAGATGACTCTTAAGAGTTTAGTTTTGGTTTTGGGAGTCAAAATGGCAGATTAGGGACAGCCACCCAACTGAACTTTTCCAATATTATCTTCCAAACAACTTTAAAATATTGCGCCAAATCAGATTTTGGAGCAGTAGAGCCAACAAAAGGTCAGGGTGAGGCATTTTTCTGGCCTAAAAAAACTTAAGGAGGTTGGCAGGAGAAGTCTATGACACCATAGTAGAGGACTGTTCACAATCTACATGTATGGCAGCAGCAACAGATGCTGAAAAAGTAGCACCAGCAGCAGTTTCCAGAGCCCTCAGTCCCAAGACAATAATGGGGTTGGACAGCTGGTTGGAAAGAGATTATAGGGGACCTCTTGTTGGCACTGGGTGCTATTTGGCAACTTTATTGCTCATACAGAGTTCTGGGCTGCAGTTCTAGGGTGGAGAGGAGTGTTGGATGTCAGTCACAAGGGAGCAGTGGCCCTGGTCACAGTTCTAAAGCAAAGAGGAGCACTAGTGCTTGCAGTTGCCAGGAACCAGAGGCCCTTCCTAGCTAAAGATTGGTGTGCAGTCCAGGAGAGCTGTGACCATAACTTCCCCAAGATCACACCCACCTTGGAAGCACCAAGAACCTGCAGAGCCCCAGCACTAGCTCTGAAAACAATAACACAAGAAAGTCTAAAGCATGAGAAAGTGCCTCTCCACCCCAGGTGAAGAGGATTCAACTTTAATAACAAAATTCATAGTTAAGAAATAGCCTAGAAAATGAACAAAAAACACTTGGCCATACAAAGCTACTGCAGTGGAAGGGAAGCTCAATAAGAAGATCAGAAGAAGACAAGAATGTGAAAACAGCTATCCAGAAAAGAAAAAGTCTCAAAGAAAAATGCTAATTGAACCTAAACCCAACAAAAATTCCTGAAAGAGGTAAAAAAGAGATAAGAATGGTTGAAGGAAAACATGGGAAAAGAAATAAGAATGATTCAAAAAAAATAAGAAAAAAGAACTAACATTTTGGTAAAAGAGGTATAAAAAAACACTGAAGAAAACAACCCCTTAAAAAACAGAATAGGCCAAATGGTAAAAGAGGCACCAAAATCCACTGAAAAGAACTTAAAAGCAGAATTGGATAAATGGAAAAGGAGGTTCAAAAGTAAACTGAACAAAATTCCTTAATAATTAGAATTGGGCAAGTGGAAGCTAATGACTCCATGGGACATCAAGAAATCAGGAAAACAAAGGCAAAAGAATGAAAAAATAGGAGAAAAAGTGAAATACTGGAAAAACATCAGACCTGGATAGATTAAGGAGAGAAGATTTAAGAATTATTGGACTACCTGAAAGTCTTGGTCAAAGAAAGATCCTAGACATCATATTTCAAGAAATTATAAAGGAAAACTGCCCCAGATCCAGATGGTAAAGGAGAAATTGAAAGAACCCCCTATCATGTCTTTTAAGACACCCCCAAATGAAAATTATAATGAATATTAATAGGCAAATTCCAGAGCTCCCAGGTCAGATAAAATACTTCAAACAATCAGAAAGAAACATTTCAAATATGGAGTCACAGTCAGGATAGTGCAAGAATTAGTAGCTTCCATGTTAAAGGAGTGGAAGACTTAGAATATGATATTCCAGAAGGCAAAGGAACTGAAATTACAACCAAGAATAACCTACCCAGCAAAACTGAGTGTAATCCTTCAGGTGGAAAAAATAGATATTTAATGAAATAGAGAACTTTCAGTCTTTCCTGGTGAAAAGATCAGAGCTGAATAGAAAATCTGTCAATTTTGAAAATTTGACAAGATTATATGAGTAAAGAGCAGAATAAAAAGCTAAACATGAAAGAGCAATCATAAAGGACTCAATAAAGTTAAACTATTCACAATCCTGTATGAGAAGATGACGCATATAACTCCTAAGAACTTTCTCAATATTGGGGCAGTTGCAAAGAGTCTACATAGGCGGAGGGTACAGGTATTAGTCAATCATGTTGGAATGATCTGCAAACAAAACTGAAGGGATGAACACAAGGGATGCATTAGGAGAAGGGAGAAGAGAGAGGTAGAATGGGGAAAATATTCTCATATAAATGTGACATTCAAGTAAGAGCTTTTACAATGGATGGGGAAAATGGGGAGTAGTAGGCAATGCTTGAACCTCACATCAGAATTGGTTAAAAAGGGGAGGAATATATATCCATGCTCAATTTTATTTAGAAATGTAACTTACCCAATAAGGAAAGGAGGAGAAGGGCTAAAAAAAAAGGATGGGGAAAAGGTAAAAGCAAAGGTAGTTTAAGAGAAGCAGTTGTTAGAAGCAAAACAGACTTTTGAGGAGGGACAGGATAAAAAAAATAGGGAAACAGAAGAAAATGAGATGGGGAGAGTATACAGTAACCATATCTATGAATGTGAATGGGATGAACTCACCCATAAAATGGAAGCAGATAGCACAATGAATTAGAAACCAGAATCCAACAATATGTTGTTTACAAAAGACATTCTTGAAACAGAAAGACACACGGTTAAAATGAAGGGCTGGAGTAGAATCCAATACACTTCAAATGAAGTAAAAAAGGCAGGGATAGCAATCATTATCTTAGACAAAGCAAAAACAAAATTTTGTTGTTTTTGTTTAATCATTTCATTTGTGTCTGACTATTTATGACTCCCATTTGGGATTTTCTTGGCAAAGATACTATGGTTTGGTTTACCATTTCCTTCGCCAGCTTATTTTATGGATGAAGAACTGAGCTGTACAGGGTTAAATGACTTGCCCAGGGTCATACAGCTAGTGAGTGTCTGAGGTTAACTTTGAACTCAGGAAGATGTATCTTCCTGACTTCAGGCCCAGCACTCTTCACTGTGCCACCCAGTTGCCCAGACATAAAAATATACCTAATTAAAAGAGATGATCAGAGAAAGTACATTGTGCTAAAAAGGTACCAGAGACAATGAAGTAATATCAAAAATGTTTACAGTAAGTTTTTTGATAAAGGCCTCGTTTTTCAAATATATACTTACTCAAATTTATAAAAATAAGATCCATTCCCCAATTGATAAATGGTCAAAAATAATAAACAGGCAGTTTTCAGAAGAAGAAATGAAAACTAACTATAGTCAAATAAAAAAATACTCTAAATCATTATTGATTTAGGAAAATGCAAATTACAACATCTCTGAGGTACCACCTCACACCTATCAGAAATGACAAAAGCTGGAGAGAATGAGGGAAAAATAAGTACACTGATGAACAGTTGGAGGAATAATGAATTGTGTCCTCTTTATGTCTTCAGTTCTTAGCACAGTGTGTGGCACATAGTAGGCACTTAATTGATGTTTGTTGACTGACTTATTGACTAGCCTGAGTACTCCCAAAGACCTTAATTTCAGTAAAATAAGATTATGAAAGTGAAGCAGGAAGAGTGTAATAGATGCTTAAGGAGAGGTAAGAAGGTCTGAAACAGTTGGAAATATGGAATTAACATGAGACGATTAAAGGATGAGTAAATACCAGTCCTGCCAAAACGGAGTCAAGAGACCAGGTACATGTGTTCTTGAGACATGGCAGAGAAGTCACTCAGATAAGAAATCCCAAAGTGTGTAGCCAGGTAACAAATTAGATGTCTGAATTGAGTTCTCTCCTTAAATGGAGATTTGGAGATAATTTTAAAAACTGAGATAAAATGAGAAGAGATTTTTTTTTAAAGAATTTATCTTATGGTTAAAAGAGACAGCATGGCATAGTAGATATAGGATTGGCCATAGAGTTAGGAAAATCATGGTTCTTTCCTGCCACATACTACCTATAAGACCATGGGCAAATCATTTAACCTCTTAGTGCCTCCAGGTAAATTCTATTGACTTACAGGTAGTTGTTTATCTACATAGTAAAGGGAATTTCCACACCATGAGTACCCCACAGATATCAAATCTCCTGTCACCTCCATTTATCCCTTTAAAAAAATGTTATGCTATTAACTTAGGAGTGGCCAGGAATGGTTTCATTTTCCCCTTACTGAAGGACATAAATGAATTGTAAATCCTAGATCTCTAATGAAGTCACAGCAGCTCCACCTTATTTCAATAGAATGATACATTCAAATATTCAGGACGATGACAATTCCATTTCCAAAATCCTATTTTATACTATGTGTAATAGGAGTCTGGAGCATGCATAGTGTTCCTCTATAGCATCTCTTTATGTGAAAGATGCTGGGGAGCCTGTTTTGAGGAGAGTTGAGATGACAGGGAATGAAATTGACTTGGAGAGACCGTAATATGCAATGGACATTTTCTAACTACATGGTGAGGAAGAGGTTCTTTGAGGTGCTAAGGCATTCAAATGGCTTGTCAGCCTCAGCACCTTGGTCTTTTATTGCTCTCCTGATGGATCTGTTGGACTCCTTCATTAATAGTGTCTAGCAATAGAAAATACTATAAAAGAGATCTTGGAGGGGGGGGCACTTTTTCCCTTCTGAGCCTGTGGCCTCGTGAAATGAGCCTCATTCCTTTGTTCTGTGTAGGCACTTTTTCCTTCTAAGTGAAAGGAGGAGAGCCTCTGACTTTCTGACTTTGAAGGCACCTTAGCATTACTGAGCTGCAGAGTCTGAATTTGTAATTGAAACAGTGTAAATGCCCCAAAGAGAAAGGAGTGAACTTTGGCAATGATCTTTGGGATCCTAGCCCAGCGGGTAGCTGAGACAAGAAATAATCTAGTAGCAATGCCTCCTTTGGATGTGGACTTGGTGGGACTAATCTACAGAGGAACTGAGCTAAGTTTTGAGGCTACTCTAGAGACTTTGTGGGGAGGAAATATTTGTCCCTTGTTAAGTAGTTCAATGGAATTTGGGTCTAATAAATGGCCTCTAATGGTGGGGGGGAACATAGCCAGTGGAGTCTGGACCTGATGGTAGTTGAAAAGAAGTACTTCAGCCTCTCAGTATACCTTAGCATCCTAAGGGGGAAATGAAGCTGGCCTGTCTGAGGGAGAGTAAACCAGAGTACATAAGCTACAGGCAGATAAAAAAATGTAATCCGTAATTCCATTTTTAGTACCTTCACAGCTAATGGAGATTGTTTGTAACCTAAGCCTCAATGACCATTTATATGGAATTTTCCTCATTGATGCAGATTAATTACTTGATTCTTTTCACCTGTGTGAGGAGTGGTGTTGGTGATAGCTGCAGAGAAGAGAGATCTTGTTTTTCTGGTTTCCAGCTTCTTAGGTATAAGACATGAAATTTCAAACTCTCTTCACATCCTTCAAGGGAAAAAGACTGGGGAAAAGTGAACATATAGAGGAAACAACACATGAATCATGTCCCTAATCTTATTACACTAGGGACTTTGGGGCATTTCCCCTTGGGTGAGATTTGGAATGTTCTCTCACAATTGGACTGTGTCATCTTGCTGCCAACTGGGAGGAGATTTTCATTCCTCTTTGAAGGTTATCTGATATTTTCTCATATGTGTGCTTTCTCTGATTTCTGTTTACCATCTACTTGGATAAATGGATTTTTTTTTTTTTTTTGCCATTTACTGTGTGTTCATTGTAGAAATGGTATCTGGTGGGAAGGGAATCAATTCTTTGTAAATATAGTTTTGAGGCATTTTCGCCTCTTAAGGTACGATGAACAGGAGTGTAGTTTTAGCCTAAAGAGTATTTCTCCTAGACTTACAATATTTAAGGGAGCGGATAGATATAATTCCGTATGGTACACCAGTCTCTCTGAGGGGAAGTCAATATCTGACCCCAACCTCCTACTTCCCCTCCTAGCAGAAACTTGTCTCCATTGGAAAAGCATGAGGGGAAGCAGACTATAGATATCTATTCTTGCCTCCCTATGAGCCACATCCATGTGGATATACAAAATCTACATAGGCAAAACATAAAACAGTCACATTCACACACTCCTACACGTTCATTCAGAAAGGTATTTAAAAACCTGTTTTGTAACACCTTTTCCCTGATAACATTTTAGGTGTCTTCACTAACTCTGAAACTGCATATACATTAGGTGCCTTATTTGTAATTTTAAAACAGACTACATCTTTGGCAAGAGCTTCATGATTTGTTTTCTGACATTGGCCAGAATTATATGAAATGGTTGAAACTAGCCTAAAGATAAAAGATAGAGGCTAACAATAAGTGGTAGGGAAGGGCTGAGGAAGATATAATGTAGGCTATAAACTTCACCAATAGCTAGAGCTAGGCTTAAATAAAGATATTATTAGCACTCTGTTGAAGTAACACCAATAAAATCAAGGAATTGAAATGGATTATCATTGAAAGCTGGCTTCAAAGAGAAACTTAATTTGGAAAATAACATACTACTATGGCTGGAAAAAATTATCTGAACCATAAATGTTCAATCAGAGAGAGAAATCTACTTTAACCCTGACAGAAGATTGTGGTTTCAGATGGCATATTTGATCTTGTAACTACACAATAAAGAAGTGACATAATGTTGCAGTGGAAAAACAGCTGGATTTGTAATCAGAGGACCTGAGTTCAAATCCGAGCTTCTCCAATGGCCAACATGTGCAACCTTGAATAAACCTTGTAGCCTATTACTCAGCTTCCTCATCTGTAAAATGAGGGAGCTGGGCCAGTGGTAGGGGACCTGCGCTCTCAAGGCTACATGTGATCATGTAGGGCCTTAAGTGCCGCCTTTGGGCTGAATCCAAACTTCACAGAACAAATCCCTTTATAATTTGTTCTGTGAAATTTGGATTCAGTCAAAGGATGGCACTTGAGAACCTACAGTGCCTCATGTGGCCTCGAGGCCTCAGGTCCCCCACCCCTGCTAGATAATCTCTAACTGATTCTAGCCCTAGATTCTATGAAATTTCAGCAAATTTCCTCATATATCAAATTACCTCTTGTGTAGGATGTGCCTGTAGTTCTAGAAAGCAGAAGTAAAAATGGTCTAGATCTTCACAGAGTTGGAATACAGTTAGTCTCTGTTTCTTTTGCTCCACATGTTGCCCCCATAAGCCGGGGAGCACACTCCTTCTTTATAGTCGCTTTATAAACTCCCTCTTTTCCTAAAGTACCATCTTCTACAGGAAACTTTACCTGACTTCCCCTCTCCCAAATGTTAATACCCTCTCCTAAGAGTAATGTGTGTCACATATTAGGTGCTTAATAAATGCTTAGAGGGAGACTATCTTGATTTAACTACTTTGTATCTATTAGTATGAATTCATTTATATTTATGCTACATATTTGTAGTCCAATTTCTCAACATTCACTGTTTAAAATTAATTGTAGCATGACATGTCTTTTTGAGATAGGAAAGTGAAGGAGAAATTTTCCAGCCACAGAAGTTTTGGATCCTTTTCGCCCTTCTTCTACTAGTCTGTTTGTGTACCAGTATAGCCCTCTTCCTCCACCCCACAAAGGTAGCAATTGCAATCTGTTTTAGAGTTGAAGTGGGCCAGATTTCAGATCAGATATTTATCTACTACGCCAAAAAAAAAAAAATCTATTTTAGAAGTAGGATTTAGAGGGGTTCAGGAAAAATACCACTTTCTCTGATCTGCATTCCCTCTTGGACTTCATGTTACTTTACTTTGTACCTCTTGAATGCATTTATCATGTATTATTGCATGTTAGTAGTTGTCTATGCATGAATCTTGTACCTTTCCAATACTTCCATTTAGAGCATGTATTATCTAAAATTTGTATCTTTCTCCGGGCACAATCCTTAGCACACAACTGATGCTTGATATATGTTTGTTGAATTGAATAGAAATTGTTGAGTAATGATCTATACATCATAGCATACATCTTCACTTTGTTGACTATTTAAGCACCTACAATATTCAAAGCCTAGTGCCTTTGGTTCCATTTAATTCAATCAACATTTATTAAACACCTACTATGTGCCTTGTTTCATGTATTTGTGTATGTGTACATACACACATATACACACATAGCGTGTCATGATGGAAAGCCAGTTTTAGAGTTAGGAAGACCTGGATTCAAGTCCTACTTTAGACAAATACTCTCTGTATGACCACAGTAAGTCATTTCATACCTCAGTGCCCCCGTGTCATTCTCAAAGATCTTAAATTACAGGCAAGGGCCTCTCTGTATCTCTGGAAAAAAATTTGAACACTGAGAATTCCCTACACTGATGAAATCACAGGGCTTATTATACACATACATTTACATACACATGCATAGAGATATAAATAAAAGCATAATACACATGCATGTATACATGTATACAATTGTATGTATACTCTTGTTTGATATTCATAGTCATATGCATGATATCTAGGCTCCCATGATTGTAACTTTTATTAAATTTTCATTCCACTTAAAAATACTTCCCTTTCACCTGAGACCACAGTGGGGGGAATATTATTCCTCAAACATAAAATTTAAGGGGACATATTCTTATTTTTAATTCTTCAGGTGTATATCTATTAGATTACTTGTTGCTTTTAACTGTAAGTTCAGATGTTCTATTCAATCAAGTCATTATGGCTGTGCAAGAGAATTTAATTTGTGTTATATTCTAGAGCTTGATTAGCCATATGAAATGATCAATTACCTGGATAATTTAGTACCAAGCAACACTTTTACCTTAAAGAGCCTTAGATTTGGAGTCAGTTGGCTCTCAATAAATGTTTTTTGAATTGCATTGAAAATTCAGGGCAAAATCTTTCGAGGCCCAAACTATTCACATCAATTGTCAAGGTGATGGAGAGTACTAGATTCTTAAAATACGAAACCTGTTCCAGCAGATAAATTCAAGAATGGTATGCTTTTTTCTTCCAAATAGCCTAAAGCAAACTGATATAAATTTTTTTGAAGAAGAACAAACTATGAAAAGTATTTCTCTATTTAAAAAACAGTAAATAAAATGCTTCCCAATAGACCAAAAATAAAGTGTCCTAGAGAATGCTATGCTGGTTATAGTGGTGGCTTATGGAAACCATTCCTAGGAAACGCAGCAACACTTTTCCGACAGTGATGATTCCTGAATTAAAAAGGCATTTTTTCTACTTAAGGGACAATGGGGTGCAGTTGAATAGCTTCAGTTTTGCAACTATAGGACCCGGAATCCAGTCCTGGTTCTGCTACTTACTACCACAGTCATTTCCCTATGCCTCTGTTTCTTCATCTATAAAATTAATGAGCTGGATTAGATGAAGTCTAGGTTTCCTTTCAGCTTTGGAACTTATGAATATATGCTCCTTGAGTACAGGACCGGTTTTCTATTTATTTATTTATTTTTGACTAGGTAGACCCACTGCCTACCATATAATTGGCATTTAGTAAATATTTGTTGAATTGAATTAAATATGAGTTTGAATGGAGGAGAATCCTAATGCTAGCACAATCCTTACAATCTGAAATGAGAGTTGACATACAACATTGCTACATTACTAACATACTACCTTATATCTCTAAATCATCAGATGTATTATAGGTAACTGAGTTTTACTTGTTTCTGGACCACTGTCAAAGGCACTCATCTCTCAGTGCCAATGTGCTGTTGACTACATTTCATAGGCCTTATCTGAGACCCTTCAAAAAAGATGAGCTAAAGAAAGAGCAACTCTTAGAAACTGTTTCTC
The DNA here is from genome assembly GCF_028372415.1 of Notamacropus eugenii. Taxonomy (NCBI): domain Eukaryota; kingdom Metazoa; phylum Chordata; class Mammalia; order Diprotodontia; family Macropodidae; genus Notamacropus; species Notamacropus eugenii. Next base: position 140,921,832 of record NC_092875.1, on the reverse strand, counting down.
CTTTGACAACCATTTCTTATTTATTTCATCCCAGTGGTTCTATTCTGCCATGAGCTTCCTGGGCAGCTCTCTGTTGAGTTTAATTTAGTGCAAGGGATGTGTATAACATTGCTGCTCGTTTAAATTACATGAAATAGGATAGTCAGCTCATTGAAGCCAACCCAAGCCACACATATTTAAGACTCTGAAGCTGAACCTGTCTAGTGCAACTTGCTCTTTTGGAGGTCGCCAAAGAGGAGCACTTTCATGGAGCTTGTCTGTGTGCAACTGACTGGGTGTGGTCTAGCATGGCCTGAGCCTTTGCTCTAAATTTCCTGGCTTTTCTTCCTCCTTTGGATCATGCTGAAATGTTAAAGTGATTTTCCTCAGGATCTGAGCATCTGGCTGTCTCTTCTGGTTTCTCTTTCTCATGGTTAATGAAAGAGAGGAAAATGAATTCAGGGCAGAAGAAAACCTTAATTTTATGCAAAGGGTGTGCCCCAGCTAAGTCACAATGATAGTGATATACCTGCATATAACAGACTTCTGTTTTCAATAATATATATCCCCAAAAGAGCAACGGAGATTTTAGAAGTCAAAAAGAGTAAAAGTATCTGAAATAACGAACAAAGCGTCCACCATCTGTTACACAGAAACTATCCTCTACTTTTAGCTGCATCTCTTCATTTTTATTAATTTCCCTAAGTTCATTATTTTGTGTAATTCCAACATTATCTCAAGTACAGAATAAAAGTGACACAATGTGCCAAAGCTACCTTTTTCTAAGTTCTGTCAATGAGCTATTAACAAAAAAGACCCCTTTGTTATGGAGGCAGTAGATCAATACTATTTGCTTATAATTCTATTGATTTTAAAAGCCAGTCTTTTGGTTATGTGTCCACTTTATCTGTACTTGTATACTAAAATGGATGAGACTGAGTTATGAATAATAATTCAGTTGTTGTTCATGGGATTTTTAATTTGGAGATGCAGATTAACGTTTATTTGTGTCTGTAATCACTAAGATTGCTATTATCCACAACTTTCAGGATTCCAGTTTCCTGAGGGATGATTTCTTTGAGATGATAACCACACCCCAGTATTCTTTCACAGAAAAAGATTATGGACTGTCTTTCCTCGTCACTCAACAACTCATCTTCCCTGTGACCTAGCTTTGTGTACTTCTGGTTTCTCTGTGGTTTTGGCTCTTCTTTTCTCAATTCCAGTTTTCTCCATTTGTCTGTGTTTTTCGGTTTGGTTTTCTCCTCTCAGTACCCCACCCCAGTCAATTCATCTTGTGTTTGGAGTCTGCTTAACTTCTCCATTAGAACTAACCTTTGTAGTTTTTTCTCCCTGGCTCTTTACTTGTCCTGCCCGATCTCCTAATGATATGGATGAAGTGGTACTTTAAATCTTAGGATTTCAATGTTGGAAGAAAACATTCAGCTGAACCCATACCAGCACAAGAATCCCCTCTACAACAGCTCCAAAAAGTTATTGAGAAAAGAAGGGAAGAGGGAAAGAAATTTAGTAGACTCTATACCTGTATCTTCTACTATTTCTTATCATACCTGTGGCACCACAAATCTGTTGAAGGTCAGTTCTTTTCAAGTCATGTAGACATTGACCACTAGAGCACATAGAAGCTGATTCCCCCATTAAAGATACAATTTTACTTAAAAGATAAATATATTTAATAAAAATTAAAAGGTAGACTACAGGGAGAATTCTTAGCTCAATAATAAACATACAGATCTATGCAATAAATGTCACTATAAATATGACATTAATTTATTATATGAAATTTAATATATGATAAGTATAACTATATAAATATAAGTTAAGGCCAATCAAGCACATAGACTATCGGGAGATTCCTGGGTTCACACAAACAAATTTATCAAAAATGACCTGCACTAGGAATAGATTTCTTGACAATAATCCTAAGAATATAAGGCAAGCACCTGTTTCTAAAAGGAAGAAGTCGGGGGACTACCTTTTCTGGGTATGATTGGTCTTCCTTTAACATAAGGTCACATGGATTTCTTAACTTATATCAAGGAGAGAGGAAAAGAAGAGAAAATTACTGTTATTCCTCTGCCTTCCAGAAAAGCAATCTTTTAACCAACATTGCCCACCTAAGTGTTAAAGAGCCAATGTGCTCTATATTGCTTTATCCTTCAAAAGAGAAGAGACTAGAGTAATAAGAGTGAAGTCCAGGCATTTGTAGTTCATCTCTGCTGCCAATGCCAAAGTCAGCTTGCATCTATGATACCAAAGCCTTCTCTCTCCAAACTTTCAGTCCCAGCTCCATATAATCCAGCTAGTGCCACTTAGAGTATGCCACTACTACAACCCTACCTTGGAGACATTGTGAGTTCAGTTCCAGTCCACTACAATAAAGCAAATATCACAATAAAGTAAGTCACATAAATTTATTGGTTTACCAGTGCATATAAAAGTTATGTTTATATTACACTGTAGTCTACTAAGTGTATAACAGTGTTATGGTTTTAAAAAAAAAAAACAACGTATACACCTTAATTTAAAGATACTTTAGTGCTGACAAATGCTAATCATCTTCTGAGCCTTCAGCAAGTTGTATTTTTGCTGGTGGAGGGACTTGCTTCAGTGTTGATGGCTGCTGATTAATCAGGGTGGTGGGTGCTGAAGGTTGAGGTGGTTGTGGCAATTTCTTAAAATAAAACAACAATGAAGTTTGTTGAATCAATTGACTTTTTAGCCTAATATCAATATTGTTGTATCTCAGTGAATAGGGAAGCCCAAGGATAAGGAAAGTGACAGGAATGGCTGATCAGTGAAGCAGTCAGAACACATACAATATTTATTGTTGTCATAAATGGGTGCAGTTTATGGCACCTCAAAACAATTACAATGGTAACGTCAAAGATCACTGATCACAGATCACCAGAACAGATAGAGTGATAATGAAAAAATTTGAAATATTGTGAGAGTTACCAAAATGTGACACAAAGACATGATGTGAGAACATATTGTTGGAAAAATTGTTCTGATGAGACTTGATCAACCACAATATTTCAATTTGTAAAACACCCAATATCTGTGAAGTGTAAGAAAGTGAAGCACAATAAAATGAAGTATGCCTGTAAAGGCATCTTCTCCATGTCTCCTATCTCTTTGGATATCACCCACCTCCTTAAAGTTTTACATGGGCTTTTTATTATAGGACTAGTCAGGAAAAAATCCTCACCCTTCCTAAATAAATGAAAAAAAAACCTTTTATTAAGTATTTAATATGCACAAAACATTGTCCTAAACACTGGGGCTACAAATATAAAAGTGAGGCAGTCAATACTCTCAAGAAACTTATATTCTAATGGGGAAGCCAGCACTTAAAGGGGAATGATGTCTAGGCATGGTTGTTTTAGTTTTAAAAAAAGCAGCGATGTTGAGTAGAACCCAAGGGGACAAGATCGACAAACCCTTTCCAGTAGCAATGACAGTATCAATTTGATTGTGGTTCCAGAGCTGGAAAACAGGAAGTCTGGGTGGGGTTGGGGATAGTGACAGCTGGGCTGAAATAGAAGTTTGGGGAGTAAGATGAAGTATGGCTGGAGATGGCCTTTCCACAGTGGACCAAGTGAGGCATTCACTCTCTATTTTTCTTAATTTTAAAGTGCCCACACGAACCCTTCCCCCTCTTCTTGGCCAGTAAAATCCTCTGTATTTTCCAAGTACAGATCAAATGCTGCCTCCTCTATGAGGACTCCAGGCCATATTGATCTTTCCCTTCCTTGAATCCTTATTATAGCAGTTTGAGCCTGAACCACACTAGTTACCTTTTAATTATTTATGGTCTTTCCTGGTTTTCTATTTGTGTTAGTTTTAAAACTCTGTATAAATGTGAGCTATTACTAATATAATTCCTAATGAGATTATAAGTTCCATGAAGTCTGAGACCATATATCTTATTCCTTTCTTGCATCCTCAATGAGGTTGACACATAATAGGTGTTTGGTAGATACTTAATGCTTTCTGTTTGAGCTAGTGTGGAGTAGGGGAAAGAGTGATAAAAATGGAATTAAAATTCTGCCCTTGCTACTTGCTGGATATTCAACCATGGGCAAGTCAATTAACTTCTTTGGGTCTTAGCCTTCTTATCTATAAAAGGAGGGCAGTGGACTAGGTGATTTTGAAGGTTCCTTCCAGCAATAAACCTATGATCTTATGCTATTCTACTTAGATTCTCCCAAAAGTATTTTAACTATTTTTATTTTAAACTGTTTGGGAGATTTTAAAAAGCATATTGGTACAGTATTGCCAGAGGATTTCTCATAGCAGAAGAGCAGTTTACAAGGAGAAATCATGTGCCAAATCAATAGCAGTCAATATACATTTATTTAGCACCTATTACCAGGTATTGTGCTAAATGCTGAGGATACAAAGATAGTCCCTGCTTTCAAAGAGCTCACTGACTAATAAGAAAGACAACCTGAAAAGAACTATGTGCAAATAGCTATATGCAGGGTAAATCCGAAATTATATTGCTAAATGAAAAGGCAAAGAGGCATTTGAGGAGGATTGTTTTGAGTTTTTAATTCCCTGTTACATGCAGAAGTCATTTGAATCCATTGGGATAAGAATATTTCTATTGGTTTAGACTTTTTGGAAAGAACAAATATCTAATTATCATCATTACATGAATATACTTAGGGAGAAAACAGCTCAATATGCAACATCTCTATCTTTCAAAGGGATAATTGAGTGCTGTATTTAAAATGGAAATTAAATTGGAAAAAATATTAGGAAAGTATTTTTAATTACAATAATAGCACATTCTCTTCAATTTGAAATAATGGCTCTCAAACTTTTTTATTTTGATATACATTTTGGTCACTTTGATTCCTCATTCAGCAAAATGTGCATAATGTTTAAATCATGCCACTGTTATCCAACCAGACTTTCAGAAGGCTAAGAGTGAGATGCAAGGCAGTCCTCTGTGATGGCCAAGTTTTTTAGATGATAGTTGAAATGTGGAAAGAATCACAGACCCTAAAGTGCAGTACAAATGTTTCTGTTGAATCATTTTTCATCACCTTTTACCAAGGCAATATTTAATACATTATTTCTGGTTAAATCATCATCTTTGTTAGAATGGTAATAGCCATATCAACTTCATAGAGAACGAGATGGACCATAGCGGAGAGTAGTTTGATCCTCCCAACGGTCCTGTGAGGTCAGTGGTAGTTAAACTGGTCACATAGAGAAATCTAGGGATAACTAGACAGCTAATGTGAATCATTATCTTCACAGTGTAAAGAGAATATGAGAAAGGTTCCTATCATGCTGCAAGAATTCTCTATGTACAAGTAAACATGGACAAGAATCTCAGCTAGGTGATGCAGTAGATAGTATGTTGTACCTGGAGCCAGGAAGTCCTGAGTTCATATCTAGTCTCAGACACGTACTAGCTATATGACCTTGGACAAGTCACTAAATAGCTGTCTGATTCAGTTTCTCCATCTGGAGATAATAGCACCTACTTTCCAGTGTTGTTGTGAAGAAAAAATATGAGATACTATTTATAAAGTACTCTGTAAACTTTAAAGCATTGTACAAATATTAACTAATAATAAGGATGATAACAGTTAGTATTTATATAGCACCTACTGCATGCCAGGAACTGTGCTAAGCACTTTACAAATGTTCTCTCACTTAATCCTCACAACAACCCTGGGAGATAGATGCTATTATTACCCCCATTTTTATAGTTGAGGAAACAGAGGCAAATAGAGGTTAAGTGACTTGTCCAGAGTTATGCACCTGTTGAGTGTCTGGAACTGGATTTAAATGCAGGTCTTCCTGTCTCTGGACCCAGCACTCTATCCACTGAGCCACTTAGCTGCCCCATGCACACACATAGGCATATATAGAATGCACATTAAAAAATAGGAGAATTGGGTGGGATAGGGCACTTGCAACTGAAGGGATTGGGAAGGAGGCTTCATGTAGAAAGTGGCACTCAAATTGAATCTTGAAGGACAGTAATGATTCTCAGAAATAGAAGCAAGAATAGAATACATCCAGGCAAGGGAAGTAGCCAGTACAAAGGCACAGAGGTGGAAAATGGAGTGTCCTTCATGAAGAACAAAAGATAAAGGTCAATTTGACTTGACCATAGATTTCATGAGAAGGGAGTTACAGACTAGAGAGTCTTCCCTTCTTCTTTTAAGGAAGAAAAATTTAAGATTTTTCATTTTTTCCATATTAGGTTAAAATTGGGACTTAAAAAGTTATAAATTGAATGATTGAGAATTGTTTTGTATTGTTCAGCAGCTAAAGTAATTTCACACATACAAATAATATCCTGTCTTCTCTTTCCTTCCCCAACGCTATGTCAGGACAGAATCAGAGATGTTATGCATTAAAAATCCTCAGACATTCAGGCTGCTAAGACTTTCCAACTTCTTTACTTCTCTCTGGTTCCATATAACCTCCCTTTAGAAACCTTTTGCCCAGTATGGGAAGATCCAAAAGCATTAAAGTACTTTGTAGTCTGGTACTAAGAGCTTTAATAACCAAGAGGCCAATAGGAAATTTTAAAATGGACAATTTCAAAGGAACCTGGAAATACTTGTAAAAAGTGATACAAAGTAGAGTAAGCAGAACCAGAACAATTTATAAACAATGTCAACAATATCATAACAACTTTGAAAGACTTTAGAACTCTGATCAATTCAATGACAAACCATGATGAGAAAGGACCGAAGAAAAATCATGCTACTTACTTCCTGCTGGAGAGGTGATGAATTCTTACCCAGATCAACATGCTTTTTTATTCATTTTGCGGATCATCATCATCGTTATCATCATCCTTACTTTATTTGTTTGGCCTGGATTGTGATTTCATGAGTATAGAGAATTCCAGTTGCAGAAACTCCCTTTACCAATGTAGATCACTACCTAGCTAGGCAATTCATCTCTCAGAGAGTTGCTTGAGGCAGTGAGAGGTTATGACTTGCCTAGGATCACACAGCCAGTAGATGTGAGAGATGGTATTTGAACTTAGGTTTTCATGATTCTGAGACTGACTCTTTATCCACTGTAATCACACCGCATTTCTTTAAGAACGATAAGAGCAATTTTTTGTTCCCAGGCAAATATCTTTCTAGCGCTGAATTTTCTCCTCACTCTCCCTATCTCTTATGAGAGACTCATTGAATATAAACTAACCCTTACACCAACTAAGCTACACATAATTAATATGGTAAATGCAACATGTGACTATGAACTCCTGCTTCTCATTTACTATCTGAATAGCTCTGGGCAAGTCACTTCATCTCTGGAGCTTAAGCCATTTCACCCCTTGGGCCTTATCTGTAAAATGAGGTGGTTGACCTAGATGAGACAGTAAGACCCCTTCTTTCTCTTAATTTATCATTGCGTGAATTAATTCAAAAGCCAAACAGAAGTAATTTTTAAATTTTCTATTGGCTAAGATAATCCTGTGCCACTGCTCGTCAGTTTTGTCAATAATCAAGATTTGACTGCACTTTACTTCTGTTCTTTTTAACTGAATGAACATAGGAATTCTGGTCTTGAAGCTTCAGTTCAGAGCCAGAGGAATAGGAATGACATTCTCCAAATCAGTTCCCTTAACCTGAGTTGTGCTGAATCAGCAGGAAGGTGGGCACTCTTGGTGGAGCCACGTGTCTTTTCAACAATGCCAGCCCTTCAGAAATGCTGGGTAATTTTCTCATATCAAATCCAAGCCAAATTAGAAATCTTTTCCTTCTTGGCTCTGCCTGGTTTAAAAGGATTGCTCTCTTCCCACTGTTCCAATTCCTGGGAAGACCCACTGCTGCAGTCATTCTTTCACATGGCACCAGCTGTTGAATCATCTGCCTGCCAAGTCAAAGCAGCACTCAGCTTCATGGCATCTTTGATTTCAGAACTGAAATCCCATAGTATTCATTTTCTGAATATGTCAAGGAGTACTTCAAATGTTTTCAACGTCTTCAAGCATTTCTCTTTCATTATCATAAAGTTTTGAGATAAGGAAAAAAGTGATTATTTGTGGTCCTCATAAGGGGTACATATTTTTTGTTATGACCTTCATCAGCTGAAGAAATATCATACTCTATGTATATGTAAATAGAAAGTGGGGCATCCTGGTTGACTGGGTAGAGATCTGGCTCTGGAGTCAGGAAAACCTGATCTCTAACACAAAGTGGGAGAGGGAGTTTTCTGATCTAGAATTCCCTATACTAATGAAATCACAGGCCTAATTTCTCTATTTACAAAAAGAAAATGAGAGAAACTTTTACATAGTAAATAGAGATTCAGGAAGACATGGGTTTAAAAGTTGCCTCTGTCTCATAATGGTTATATGACCCAGGGCAAATTGTTTAACTTCTCATCTCCCCATATGACTCAAAGGCTATATAAATTACAGAATCCAGTATTGCTTTTTACTGATAGAAAGAATTTTTTTACCTAGAATTCACTATGCCAATGCAATCACAAGTCTGGGTCAAAAACAAAATAGATAAGTGTCCTAACTTGCAAATAGTGCTTTCTGGTTTTCTGAACCTATTAACACAAGCTAAGAAGCCTCTTCCCAGATCTGCCTGCTGTCTTCACTCTCACAAGTTACCTCTTGGCTTTGTCTATTCCATCATGTTACTTTCAGAACTGAAAAGACATTCCTAATGTGTTAAGCCAATTATCCCAAAGGGAGCTTTCCATCTCGCTGGAGGGAAAGCCTTTGCCAAGGTCAGTAACATTTTAAATTGAGGTCCACCAAAATTGCATTCATCTGGGAGTGTTTTCAATGTTTTGACTCATTCAATCACTTCCTTCTAGAACTGGGCCTATTGATGAAGAGGTTTACCAGGATTTGCCTTTATCAGGTTTTCTAAGAATTGTCTGGCTGCTATACTGCATGAAGACACACAAGGAAGTAGAGGAAGTCTGCTTAGGTATTATGGAAGTAGGAGAAGGCAGGAAGTGATAATGAATTAGGATTATTTTCCCATAGGAACATTGTTATATTTGGTAATAAGGTTGCCAGGCCCTGAATGGGGGCCCCAGTAAGTTTTCATCTCATGAGAATATCACTCCCCACTTCAACCTCTGTTTTCCTTTCTCCCTTTTTCTCTTTTTTAAAAAAGTCACCGATTTCATATTCCTGCCATTTTCCACTTGACAAATTTCTTGTCCTGTCACTTTCTGATCTTTCTTCTTCCAGTTTGCTGAAGAAGCATCTTTGAAACAACCTAGAAGATTCTCTGCAAAATCCACTTTGTCTCCTTGTAGATACTCCAAAATCTTTTTACATCTCTTGAAGGCAGTGATAATTTTATTTTATTTCTGTCTTTTTATCATCAGAGTCTAGCACAATGCCTGGCATATGGTAGGTGTTTACTGTTTCTTGAATTTCATTTAATTGAAAGTCATTTCACTTCTCCTGCCCTCCACAATATTTTTTAAAACTTTTGTTTTGTTGGTTTATGTGTGGGTGTATTTGTGTGATAAATATATAGTATTTCAGCTATGAATTAAATCTGAAGCCTGGCTTGGCAACCTTACTACCAGATATAATAATGTTCCTATAGGAAAATAATCCTGAAGTCCAAATTCATTATCACTTCCTTCCTGCCTTCTATTTCCATAATAAAAATGGTGATTATGTATGTAAGTTTCTGAGATAAATAAGTACAAAACATGCATATGCAACCAAAGCACTACAGTAATAAAAACTACCATTCATATGGCTCTTAAAAGTTTGCAAAGGACTTTATTTAAGGAAATACTCATTATCTCCTCTCCTGTAAGCCTTACAGGAGATAACAGAGCCTGCAGAGTGTAGGGTGATTTTTTTCTATTCAAAAGCTAGTGCAAAAGATGAGATTTAATCCTGGATCTTTCTGACTCCAAATCCAGAAAATTATTTACTCCAAAATGGTTCTACTTTATAAATGTTATCTCCTATTAGAGAGAATCCCAGAGTAAGAACTGAAATGGACCTTAGAGTTCAGACAACTAAACTCTTCATTTTATAGATCAGAATAAGCTACAGAGAGGGTAGGTGACTGCTCATTATTACAGAGACAGTAAGTGGCTGAATAAGGATTTGAAGCTCATTCCTCTGACTCCAAACTCAATGTTCTTTCCATTGTATCATGCTCAAAAGAACAGATTCCTTCTTAACTTCTCTTCTACTTAAATAAAGAGATGGGTTACCAGTCAACAACCTGTCAGAGATTTATTTAGAAACAAACAACTTACCCTTTAAAAAAGTCCTTCAGAGGATGTCGTAGCTTAACAACCTTCATTTTTAAAGCTACAGAGCGGAAAAACAATAACTGATGCTCATAATGCAACCAAACACTGGAAAAAGTGACTCCCAAATCCTCCATTATATAGCCAGCACCACATAAAATACTATGGGAGAATATGAGATATTTGATGTAGTTCTTGCATTCAAGATTTCAATCCAGTTTTAGGGATGTGTGACTTACTTAAAGACATGGAGAGAGCTAGGTGGCTCAGTGCATAGAGCACTGGGCCTGTAATCAGGAAAACAATGAGTTCAAATCTGACCTCGGATACTAGCTGTGTGACCCTGAGCAACTCATTTAACTTCTGTCTGCTTTTGCAATTATGTAACATTTCCATATTAACCATTTTGCATCCTGGGTTATCTCTAGTCATCCTGATGAATATCTGGTCACTGGACCCAGATGACCCATCATTTCTCTGACGTCATGATCTTCTTCAAAAATGAAGGACAAACACAACAACAGCTTGCTATAAATCAGTGATGATAAAACCCCTAATAGTGATAATAGAAACACTTATTTCTGCCCCCCCCAATTTATTTATTTATTTATTCAATTTTCAACAATCACTTTCATAAGTTTTAAATTTTCTTCCCCTCCCTCCCCAAGATGGCATGCAATCGTATATGGGCTGTACACATACTCTCTTATTAAACACATTTTCACATTAGTCATGTTGCAAAGAAGAATTAAAACAAATGGGAAAAAACATGAATAAACTAAATAAAACCAAACATAACAAAAGAGAAAATAATCGACTTCATTCTGTGTTCCAAATCCATATTCATTCTCTGGATGTGGATGGCATTTTTAGGAGCACTTATTTCCCAGGGTTGTTGTGAGAATCAAATTTACAAAGCACTTAGTGTGGTTCCTGGCATAAAGTTGATGCTTAATAAATTTTTGTTTCTTTCCTTTTTTCCCCCTTTTTTATTATTCACTTGTTTCAGTGATGTTTGACTCTTCAGGATTCCATTTAGGATTTTCTTGGCAAAGATAGTAGAGTGGTTTGCATTTTCTTTTCCAGCCCATTTAATGTATAGAAATTGGGTTAAATGACTTGCCCAGGGTAACACAACTAGTAAGTATCTGAGGCCAGTTTTGAACTAAGGGAAATGAATTTTCCTGACTCCTGATCTGGTATTCTATCCACTAAATCATCTAGCTGACGATTCTTTTCTTAAAGACACATTTTAAAAATGTAGACTAACTGTCTTAGATGCTATACAGAAGGGACAAAAAGAATTTAGAGTAGGGAGATCATTGTGGGCTGGAGGATTCAAGGAAGGCTTTATGTATATACATAGTATACAGGACTTTAACTAGACAGAAAGAAAAGAAGAATTTAGATTGAGAGAGAAGGGTAGATGTGGGCAAGTACTGGCATAAGCAAAGCACAAGATGAGGAAATAACATATAAGAGTTGTCATTAAATATTTTTATTCTGATTCTTAGAAAATTGATATAGGAAGACATCAGGGTTTTTTATTGGCCAAAATACAACTAAGATTGTTTTGCATTTGCATAATAAAGGCAGGAATCTGGGCTATGTGGAAATAATAGAAAATATTAACATTGAAAATAATAAAAAATGATAACATTGCTTATTTTGTTTCCCTATTGTTCTGAATCAAATTAATTTTTTCTTCCAAGCCAGAAAGGATCTAGAGAATTTCTAACCCTGTCAGACCATGATCTTGTACAAATTATTGTGATCACAATCTTTTTTTTTTCTCATCGGGGAAAACTTTTTATCGTAGGTGCAGTGAGACAGCTGGACACAGTTTAGATGATTCCAATTTTGTTGGCAATATCCAAAGCATCATAGTCTGGAGCAAGACAGACATAAGCTTTCTTCTCTCCATCAGGCCGGATCAGTGTGTTGACCTTGGCCACATCGATGTCATACAGCTTCTTTACTGCCTGCTTGATCTGAGGCTTGTTGGCCTTGACGTCCACAATGAAAACTAGGGTGTTGTTGTCCTCAGTCTTCTTCATAGCAGACTCAGTGGTCAAGGGAAACTTAATGATGGCACAGCGGTCAAGCTTGTTTCTCTGAGAGGCACTTTTCCGGGGGTATTTGGGCTGCCTTCTTAGCCTTAGTGTCTTGGGTCACCAGAAGGTGGGGAATGTTCAGATCTTCTTCTTTTTGTGGCTATGGACACCCTTCAACACCGCTTTCTTGGCCTTCAAGGGCTTGGACTTGGCTTCTATCTTGGGGGGACAACGGCTTCCTTCTTCACCTTCGGTGCCATCTTGGGGGAAAGGCATGATCTCAATCTTAAGTATTGTTAACTCCTTAAAAGGAAGACATACTTAAACTGAGGACTTTCCACCTGACTTTTATTATCCGGGTATGGTAAGTGATAGCCTGTGGCTATGACTGAAGTGTGATTGTGGAGTGGCTTCTTAGTCACCACATCCTGGAAGACTGAAATTAAAATGATTCTTTGTTGGCTACAAAGAAAAAAATCCTGCAACTTATAGCAGGGAGCAAGTGCTTCCCAGTGGTGAGTATAAGATTAGTGGAGGGGAGAATTGAAAAGCCAAAGGGATTAACAGATACTATAATACTTAGTGGAAAGCAACAGATATACACATTAATACCTATGTACAGAACTACTGCAGATCAAGACTCAGCAGGGAACAGATTCAGAGAGTGATATTTCAGGGTAGTATTTGGGATCAAATCCAGTCTTTATAATCCCACAGTATAGAATGCTGAGCCACAAATTCTATTAATAATAGATGTATTACATATTTTAAATTTCTCTTTAAACAGAATATGCAATTATTCACAACATTTGTTTCCCAACCAAAAACCAAATTTTCCTACTGAACTATGGAATTTTAGAGCTAGAAAATACATCAGAGATTATCATATCCAGCTATTATTTTAAAGATAAAGAAATCAAGATTTATAGAAATTAATGATTTATCTAAAGTAATTTTTCTGTCTAAACATAGAAATTGAAAAAACTTAGATCTTCTGGCCCAGAGCCTAGCAGTCTTTTTCCACTATACCACATTTGGTGAAGGCCAAAAAAAAAAAAAAAAAAAAAAGTGGACTACACCTTATATTCCCAAGAAATCAAGTCAATAAGCATTTATCAATCATCTACTATGTGGTAGGCATTGTGCTAAGTGCAAGGGATGCAAAGATGGGCATAAAAACAGTTCTTGCTCTGAAGGAGCTCACAATATAATCAGAACAGTAACATGTAAACAATTATGTATAAACAAGATATACAAAGGATAAATTAGGAATTATCTCAGTGAAAAGGCACTAAGTGTAAAGAGAACTTGGAAAAGCTTCTTATAGAAAATGGAACTTTAACTGAGACTTGAGAGAAACTAGGAAAGCAAAGAGAGAATTTAAGGCATGGGGCAAGGTAGGGGGCAGGGGAGGAGGAAATGAGGGTAAGGAGATTGCAAGGTGTAAAAAGAAAGGAAGAAGGCAACATGTTATGAAGGGTTTTAAAAGGCAAACAGAGAATTTTATATTTGATCCTGGAGGCAATAGGAAGCTACTGGAGTTGACTGATCAGATTTGTGCTTTCAGAAGAATCAATTTGACAACTGAGTAGATTGGAGTGAAGGTAGATTTGTATCAGGAAACCAGTCAGTATAGACTATTGGAATAGTCTGGGTATGAGGCAATGAAGGTCTGTACTATGGTGATGACAGCATCAGAAAAGAGAAGGGGATATATACAAGGCATATTATAAAAGTAGAAACAACAGGACTCGGCAGTTGATTAGATATGAATAAGCACTTGCCAGGACCAACCCTGTATAGATTTTGAGAACAGGTGAGATTGAGTTTAAAAAGGAAGAGAAGCACACATTAAGGTTATATTTGGGCAGACCTGCTGCCTTATTCTCATTTGGACTATGACACATTGGTCAATGCTTCCATTCTGAATTATTTGCAAACTCCTTCACAAGAGTTATTAGAGGAATTGCTGCTAGTAGTGTGGGAAATTACTCTCTAAAACTTTAATGGGCAAGAAAGAGAGTTCCAGTTCTGGACCTGGAAGAAAGAAAGCAAATAATAATGACAGCAACAACAATAATAGTTCAGTCCTGAAGAAATCCGACAGAGTGGAATTTAGAGGCCGAAAGGAGGGAAAAAGCTCAAACCAAAGATATTTCTTGTATTTGTGAGAAATATGGCTTAAGGACACAGTTGATCATGCTTGGGAATTCTGTAATCCTTTTTTCCCTTGAAGAAATGTGAAGTAGGTGCTTTGGGAAAGGGATGGGCCAGAGGAAAGTGTGATGGGAAGCTTTAAGTATAAATGAACCATAAAATCTTGAGACTAGATGGAATTTTCAGAGAGGGAAAATAGGATCATAGAGTTAGAAGGGACCTTGGGGGTTATCTAGCACAGTCCCTCTTATTTTACAGCTAAGGACATGAAGGTCCAGGGAGATCAAGTGATTCACACTTGATAAATGCTTGTTGACTTGGCTTGATTTCCTCTGAATACCAGCTGTAGTATGGTTTTCATTTTTTACCCTTGATAAGTGTGTTCATAGTGGCAGAGCTGGGATTCATACCCACCGACTTCATTTGACTCTAGAGCCCATGTACATATTCCTTACATCTTTTTCTTGGGAAGTCTTTAAAAATGGGATATATATTCATTTTCTTAGTTTGATATGAATGTATTCTTGCCTGCAAAGGATTTGTGGGGAGAAGCAATAGGTCATTTCTTGAGATCTGTCCCAGCCCTAAAATATCATTTAACCTAATTCAATAAACATGTATTAAGCACCTAAATCATTTCAGGGAAATAGACTCTAAATATTGAGAAGGAGGAAGCCTAAACCTTCCTCTGTAATGGTACAAGAGCCATAATAATTCACATTAATACTTTACTTTCACATTTGCAGATCACTTTGTACACAAAAGTGATAGGAAATGAGTAGGGCAAAAAATTATTTCTGTTTTGCAGATGAGGAAGCTGAAGTAGAAAATGGTGAAGTAACTTACTCAGAGATAGACATCTAAATATCAGTGATAGAACCAAAACACAGTTTTCCTGACTTCAAGAAATGTCAAACTACTTTTTGAAGGATAGTATCCTAGATATAACAATAATTTTAGGTCCTCCTAGCAAATACTTCAGAAATGATCCCAACCCTCTTTTAGTTGTAAAGCAAGAAGATCTCTATGCACCTTCTAGTACAGGGATATATTTTGGCGATATTTTCCCCCTGTAGAAAGAAAAAGGAAGCAGCTGCCTAGGATTTTCTTTTTTCTTTTGCCTAGCTGGGATTTTGCAAAAATTGTTTCTGAAGATGAGTTACATGAATAAGTGATCTTCAATAAGTAGGTATCTCCTGCATGTTCAGAGGATTTCTCTAAATGCTATTATCCCCTAACTATAACAGTTTAATAGCAGGGTCCCACCCTAGACATCTCTATTGAACCACTATAAATTTTCTTTGTTGAATCAAAAAGAAAAAAAATAACTTAGAAATACTAGTAAGTTACCACCCCAATCCCTGCTGCTGTGACTTTCAGATAGGTCTCTTGGGACCCCTTTAAATCTCTGAACCCCTAAGGCTGTTGTGACTGTCTCAGAAGTAACCACATTTCTGGGCATGTGTCTACTTAGGTAGTTAAAGAATTATTTAACAAAGGTAAAGTTGCCTCATATAAGGCTGGATTGTCACCAACTTTCAAGTAATTCTTCTATCCTGTCAAAATGCTTCATTGAGAGTCAAGAATCCATTTAAAAAATCACCAGTACTTCCAGATTAATCAGATTTTCCAATTTATTCATAATGTGCTATAATACAGTATATTTTAATATAGCTGCAGCAGTCATGCTGGTAAGGGAAGGTTGAAACAAGAAACCAATTTCAGATTTTGTTTCTTATTTCTAAAATGCTTTTTCCCCCATCATAATTCTGGAAAGCCAGCACCATGACTTTTTTTAATTATCATTAGGCAACTCTGGCATAATTTATGTTAAGAGGTTTGGGCCTGTTTATGTGGCCTGGAATTTGCCAAAATTAGTAATGTGATATTCCATATTTAGCAAACGTATAGGGCAATAAATAATGACACATGACTATAGGCAAACACTGTTTGTTTAAATTCTTTTTTTCCCTGGCATTTGTGAAACGCAGGGGGCTTCCAACTCCAATTCTGCAGTATTAGGCAGCAAGTTGTACTCTGAACCAAACCAGATGGTGATCAGCTCTGTTCCTATTATCAGCTCAATACAAAGATGGTTACCAGACCTTATTTGCAACATTCACATTTGGAACAAATTAACAGCAGTTAGGCTGAAATGAGAAACCTCCACTTGCCTAAAAGGTTCAGAACATATCAGGCTGTAAAATCAGAAAGGGCATAGTAAGAAAATTATGGAGGTGGGGTGGGAGCAGGGGCTGGAAAGGAGGGGAGAGTTCCCTTTCTACCTTGTTTTCTCCCTTCAGAATGCGTTATTTCCCTTCCAGGAGTGCCTTTTCAAAGGAATTTTAATGTGGGGTATTGTGAGGATTAAAGCCTCTTTGCCTAATAGGCTCATGGATTCCATACGCCATTCTAGAACCTGTTACTGAAATGATCTCATCTTTGCTGTCATTAAGTGGCAGCATAATGGAACAGATCCATAAGTTAACAAGAAGAGCTGGGTTCAAATCCCACCTCTCACACAGCGTTAACTGTGTTCCAGTGAGTCATTTAACTTTGCTCAGGTTCAGTTTCCTTATCTGTAAAATGGAATAACGCCCTGTAGAACCAACTTTATAGGATTGATTTACACTAAAATAAGTTCGTGTACGGAAAAAGTTTTGCAAAATTTAATACCTTTGTAAACATCAGTTTTTATTACCCTTGCCTGTGTTAGTTTGGGCTTTTGGCAATACTTAGAACTTACTTTCATTCATTTTAGTTTTGATAGCAAAGAAGGTTTGGGTACTGATTCATAAGAAGTTCAGAGAGCTTCTCCTCTTTCCACAGTGTGTAATGGGAAAGCTCGATTGCACCATGGGGTAGATCATCTCTTGCACAGGAAACTGGCAAGTGTTCTGTCTTCTGTAGCTGATTGCTCTTTCTGTCATTCCCACTCCCTCTCTCTAATCCTCAGTCTCTCCCTGTCTACAGTTTCCTTCCCTCTTGCCTACAAACATGACCATCCTAAAAACAAAACAATAACAAAAATAAAAAAACAGCAACAAAAACACTTTTCAATTGATCTGTTCATTCTTGGAAGAAATTGTTTCATATCTCTTTTTTCCTTCTTGCTAAGGGTCTAGGGAAAGCTCTCTACAGTTGATGCCTCCACTTTCTCTCCCCTCACCACGATTTGACTTCCACTTCATTATTCCAATGAAAATGCTCTCTCTAAAGTTACCAATGATCTCTTAATTGAGAAATCTAATGGTCTTTTCTCACTCTTCATTCTTAAAGACCTCTCTTCAACCTTTGACACTATTGATCACTCTCTTGGATATTCTCTCCCCTTTGTTCTGTTTTTTTTTTTTTATTTTTTTTATTTTTATTTTTTAAGACTACTCTATGTTGTTTTTCCTCTTTCAGTCTCCTTTCCTCAGTCTTTAGTCAGGTCATATCCACTAATCAGGGTCTCTCCCAAGGCTCTGTCCTAGGTACTCTTTTCTTTTCTTCCATGGTCCAGTTATCATCTCTATGCAGATCATTCCCAGATCTACATATCTAGCCCTACCTCTCTCTCTTGAGCTCTAGTCTCACATCTCAAACTGGGTGTCCCATGGGCATCTAAATTAAAAATGTCTCAACCAGACCTCATTATCTTTCTCCCTTCCCCCAATTACCCTTACTTCTTCCCAATTTTCCTATTGTTCATCATACACCCAATCACCCAGGCTCATTACCTTGCTCTCATCTTTGATTTTTACTAGTTCTTGAGGATTCTATCTTCACATCATCTCTCATTTTTGCCCTTTAGGGTACTCACATAGCTGCCACCTAGGTGCAAGCCCTCATGACCTTATGCCTGGACTCTAACAATACAGTTCTGAGTGATCTTCCTGCCTTGTCTTTGCTTATTCCAGTTCATCCTTTACTAAGATGTCCAAATCATCTTTCTAAAGTACAAGTATGATCATGGAACCCTTTTACTCAATAAAATTCAATGGCTCCTTAGTACCTCTAGGATCAAATGTGAAATGTTGAATTTGATTTTTAAAGACCTTCACAACCTTGCTCCTTCCTCATTTTCTATTTTTCCTACTCTTTAGTGATCTCCATGTACGCTATGATTCAGTGTCACCGCCCATCCTGCTATTCTTCACATGTCACTCCATCATCTAACTCTGTGCCTTTTTTGATGCTTACCCTCTTTGTCTATGCTATTATATTTCACTTGTTTCACTCAATTAAAATTCTGCTTTCTGCAAGAGGACTTCCTTGTCCCTTCCCTACTGCTAGTTCTCTCCTCTGAGTCTGCTTCCATTTACACTGTATCATGCTTGTACATAATTGTTTGCATATTATCTTCCTCTTAGAATGTGAGCTTTTCAAGGTCAGGGACTAAATTTTTGACTTCCTTTATGCCTCCAATACTTATCAGAGTTTCTGGAATGTAGTATGCATTTTATAAGTGCTAATTTATTTATCGATTGAAATATATGGGCAAGTGTTTTGCCTAACTTCATTTGGAAATATGAATATTTTGTGCCAACACCATTATATTAAGGCAGTTGATGTTCAGGACTATTTAGCAGTAGAATGGAGGAAGGGGGATGGTGCAGGGTTAGGATGACTTATTATTAGTGAACCTCAGCATTTTTATGCAAGTGAAATCAGGTTAAATATAGAATAGGCATTAAAGGCATCCAGAACCTTTGCCTATGTTATTGTTGTTCAGTCATTTTCTCAGTTGTGTTTGCCTCTTCATGGCCCTCTTTTGGATTTTCTTGGCAAAGGTACTAGAGTCTTTGCCATTCCTTCTCCAGTTCATTTTGTAGATGAGGAAACTGAAGCAGATAGGGTTGGGTGCCTTGCCCAGGGTCACATAGCTAGTAAGTGTCTGAGGCAAGATTTGAAATTAGGAAAATAGGTCTTCCTGTCTCCAGGCCCAGCTTCTATCTAATGTGCCACCTAGCTGCCTTTTGCATATATTGCCACATAAACAACTGTTCTTCTTTAGACAGAGTAATGAAATTTTTTTTAGCCTAATAATAATAATGATAACTGGCACTTACGTTGTCATTTAGGGCTTAAAAAGTACTTTACGTATATTATCTCACTGGATACAGCAACACTGTGAGAGGAATATTATGCTCCCATATTTTATATGAGGTATTAGAGGTACAGAAGGGTTGACAGCTAGAGGGAGGATTTAAAATCAGTACTCTACAGTGCTCCAATAGAAAATACTAGAGTTGGCAGATAAGAGGAGGAAAAATATCTGAGTGTTTCCAATATATTATTTGCATTTTCTGGAATATCACAGAAAATGGTAAGTAGCAAGCTTTTTCTTCTAAGGAACTTAACAACCTGTGAGGGAGCTGTTGTTACTCCCACTTTATGCATGGAGCATCTTCCGTTAGGACTGTCTTTGTCGTTACTATCCCAGCTCTATTTTTTTAAGCAATCCTTAGCTCTGTTTTTATTCCTCTTTATTTCTTCCAGATGAGGTCTTTTACATTTTTATTTTATACTAATCTCTACTACCTACTCTACACATCAGTCAAACAGGAATACTAGAATTTATAGCTTTATTTATATATGTGAAGACACAGACTGTGACCCAAAGCACTTTTTCACCTTGTAAAAAAGTTTTTTGAAGAACGGATATGACAGCTTTATTTAGGTAAATAAAGGGATATCATATGAAATAGGGGCTAGCTAAACTTGTTCTTCTTGATCCCAGAGGGGAGAACTAGAGGCAATAGGAGGAAGGGGTGTGTGTGTTTGTGTGTGTGTGTGTGTGTATGTGTGTGTGTGTGTGTGAGTGTGTGTGTAGGGGCAGAGCTTTTACCTTGACATTAGGAA
Source organism: Notamacropus eugenii (assembly GCF_028372415.1). Lineage (NCBI taxonomy): Eukaryota > Metazoa > Chordata > Mammalia > Diprotodontia > Macropodidae > Notamacropus > Notamacropus eugenii. Next base: position 140,901,529 of record NC_092875.1, on the reverse strand, counting down.
TAACTTTTTGACAATGTTTTCTAAAACTGGAAAAAGAAAGGGAAGTAGTGGTTTCTCATTTGTTAGAAGTCTCCAAAAGTGCTTTAAAAAAAATTAATGTATGATTTGTTATAAGGGTTGAAGCCTGGTTACGTAACAGGATCATGGAATCCTTATATCACTTTAAATCCCTTTGGTGAATTTGTTTAATTGCTTTATTTATCAAGTATCATACTGTAGAAGGTATTATTATTCAATTATGGGTAGAACTTTGGAATCAGAGAATTCAGGTTCAAATTTTACCTTATTGCCTGGAAAGGTCCCTTGATCTAGTTACACAATGAGTACATGAGATCTGAGGGCTTGGTTATTTAAAAAAAATTTTTTTAAAAATATAACAATAAATGTATTGATCCTTCCAAAAAGAGTAAATTGTAAAAAAGAATCTGTTATCTTTCGAACATGCTCGCTTCATGTCTGCTTCTCCAAATGAGAAAAATATACATGATGCAGAAATCTGAGCACTGTTAACTCTCCATTTTCTACAAACAGCCCTACTTGGTTTTAACTCAATGGAATATCATGTCCCAGGGGTAGAGCCGAGATGGCAAAGACAACAGAACTCTCCCCAATTCCCCTCCAAACAACTTTAAATAATACCTTAAAATGAATTCTGGAATTGCAGAACACATGAAAGGGTAGGGTGAAACAATTTTCTAGTCCAAGAAAATCCAGAGGATTGGCAGAAAAGGTCTGTTGCACCAAAGTGAAAGTGGAGCACAGTCCAGCAAATACACCAACACAGGCCATGTTCTAGCAAACCAGTCAAGCCTTAGAAACAACTGAATCAACAGTCACAGCAGAGGCTTCCTGACCTCTCAGCCCACAAATGGTAAGCAGGTAGGGCATATAGTCAGAAAGAGATTGCAGGGTTCCTTTTCTGGCCCTGGGTGTAGGACTTTGTAGGTACCTTGCCCATATGTGGATAAGGATTTCAATCCTGGGTCATAGTCTCAGGGTGAGGGGGAGCACTAGCATAATAGAGCTTGCAGTCACAGGGGAGAGGGAACCCTGTTCATAGTTGCAAGGTAGAACAGAGTGGTGCTTCTAGTCCCTCACAGACCAGAGCATGTGCCAGGAGAGTAGTAAACATACCTCTCCTTAGATCATTTCATCTTAGAAGAACTAAAAACTTAGAGACCCCCAGAACTAGCTTTAAAAATAGCTGCACTGCAGGCCATTTTGGGGTGGAAGGAGAGAGGGGGGAAATTTTAAAATTTATGGAAGTAAATGTTGAAAATTAAAAATAAATAAAAATAAAAAACCAAAATAAACTTAAAAAAAAATAGCTGCACAAGAAACCTGAAGCTTAGGATAGTGCCCCCTCCATCCAGGGAGCGGAGTCCAACTTTAATATAAACATAAAAGAAATAGACTGGAGAAATGAGCAAACAAATAAATTCTAACTATAGAAAGTTACTATGGTGACAGGGAAGATCAGAACACAAACTACTACATCCAAATTCTCAAAGAAAACATGAATTGTTCTCAGGCCCAAAAAGAATTCCTGGAAGAGCTCAAGAAGAATTTTAACAATCAAATAGGAAAGGTAGAGGAAACAATGGGGGGGGGGGGGGGGAAATCAGTAATGCAAGAAAATCATGAAAAAAGTGTCAACCACTTGACAAAGAAGGCATTAAAAATTCTGGAAAAAATAGCATCTTAGAAAACAGAATAGACAAAAATGGTAAAAAAAAAAAAAAAGGCACAAAAATCCAATGAAAAGAAGAACTCCTTAAAAGGTAGAATTGACTAAATGAAAAAGGAGGCACAAAAACTCATTGAAGAAAATCATTCCTTAAAAATTAGAATCGGGCAAGTGGAAGCTATTGACTCCATAGGAATCAATAAACAATTAAAATATACATAAAATAGAATAAAATGTCAACTATATCGTTAGAAAAACAATTGCCTTGAATAGATCAAAGAGAGATAATTTAAGAATTATTGGACTACCTGAAAGCCATGAAAAAAAAAAGCATAGACAAATCTTTTTTATAACACTATTAATACTGGAGAATTGAGAGAAACAGCCTCAAATTCTTCTCTGTCTTCTTCATGATATAACACATGTTGACCTTGGTAGTTTGGAGAGAGTTTGGTTTTGCAGAGAGGTTCACAAAATGCTCAGGATGGTAAATAAAACAGCTGTCACAGGAAAAGGCAATCACAAGATAGGGGTCAGGCGGAATTTCACTGTCACTTGACTTGTCTTCTTGATAATTCTGCCTTAAGGAGTATTAGAACTGAGAATTAAAATCTGAAAACTTTAAAAGATGTCAAGGTCATAAAGGTTGAATAAAATGAATTCATACTATTTCAAAATGAAAGGAAAAATGTGACTTTTTTTTCCTCTTAATGTTCGAGAAGGTAATATTCTAGAATCTTGGAATATAGAGTTTGAAGGAAACTCAAAATGACATCTAGTCAAGACATTTCCCAGATCATGAATCCTATTTAACAACACACCCCAAAAGACTTCACCCAGTCACTACTTGAAGATCTTTAGTGACAGGGAACTCATTACTTCCTAGGGCCAGTCTTCCTACCTTTGTACATCTCTACTTGTTATGGAGTTTTTCTTCATGTTGAGATAAAATCTACTTCCCTATAATTCCTACCCATTGGTCTTAATTCTGACTTCTGATGCTAAGCAGAAGTATAATCTTTTTTCCATGTGACTATCATTCAAACATGTGAAGTCTTCTATCATGCCCTCTTTAAATACTGTCTTCTTCTTCAGCTAAATGTGATTAATTGCTTCCATTCCTCCTTCTGTGATGTGTGTCCCATACTGGACAATTTCCTTCAGATATACCCTTTAGCATGTGTACTAATATCTCAGATCTATGCTCTTTACTTCAGTTGCAATCTCATTTGTTGTCTAGTCATTCAGTCATATATGACTCTTCATGATTCCATGGACCAACTGTCCAAGAAAACTGGGTTTTCTTGACAAAGATATTGGAGTGGTTTGCCATTTCCTTCTCCAATTTTATGCAGGCAGGGATTAAGTGACTTGCTCAGGGTGATATGGCTAGTATTTTTCTGGGGTCAAATTTGAACTTTGGTCTTTTTGTCTCTAGCAGCTAAGGTGTAGTAGATAGAATGCAGTCTGGAGTCAGGAAAACTCAACCATGTGAGTTCAAAACCATCTTCTGACACTTACTATCTGTGTGAGCCTTGGAAAATCATTTAAAATCATTTACCTCAGTTCCCCATCTATAAAGTGAGTTGGAGAAGGAAATGACAAATCATTTTAGTATCTCTGCCAAGAAAATCCCAAATGATATCATGAAGAGTTGGACATGACTGAAAAATGACTCAACAACAACTTTCTGACTGCAGGTCCAGTGCTCTATCCATTCCACCACCTAGCTACCCCATGATGTGACTAGGGCAAAGTAAAGTTGGACTGTCATATTTTTCTCTTTCTCTCTCTTTTTCTCTTTCTTTCCCTCTTGCTCCCCTCTTTTCCTCAGAATTATACTTCTATGAATTTATGCTATTTGCAAAAAGAGAAAAAAAGAAGACTACCCTACTGTCTTCAAGTATTGGAAGGCATTATATGGAAAAGGGAATTATTCTTATTCTTCTTGACCTCCAGCACCAGAATGAGGAACAATAACTGGACGTTGCAAAGTACCAAAATTTAGTTTTCATATAAGGAAAAATTTCCTAAAAACTAGAGCTGTCCAAAAGGAGAATATCATTGCTTTAGGGGTCATAGGTTCTTTCTTAGTAAGGATTCCGACAAAGGATAGATTTGTTGGTATGGTATAGAAAGAGTGGTAGCTATCAGTTGGCCTAATTGACTTCTGAAGTCCCTTCCAATTCACACATTCTGGGATTTCATATCTCTAAAGAAGATCATATTTGGATGCAATGGAGGTTTTTCCCTTAGGTCCTTCAAGTGACACAATGTACGTTATTGGTTACATTGTCTGAGTCTGTCCCTAAACGTATGTGTATGGTGACCTTTAAATGATAGGCAGATGGGATTTTGCTCTTTGGAAATGTCTCCCTCTTCCCTTCACTATGATCAAAATTTAAAAGGTGTTTTACAAACCTATTGGGATTCCCTTATGAGTGCCTTGCTTTCTCTTTCCTGTTTGTTTTCCTCAATTCTCACTCTGTAGTCGATTTCTTCTTCCAACGTTCCTCAAAATCTCTGCACATAGAAATTTAAACATTCTTTAATTTCTTCCCAGATATTGCCATATTTTCATGTGGTAAATCAATAATATCCATATTTATAGATAGTTCTTTCTTACAGAATGATTTTGATCAAATGTGTAAAAATGGGATTTTACTATACTTCTTAATTAAATTATCCCTGATAAAATGTCTGATTTGCTTCTCTACAATTTGAGGCTGTGTAGTTGCCAGAATGAAAACTGGCAAAAGGAATATGCAAATGCTTGACTCTAATATATAATTAAAATTGTAGCAGAAGATTAATTAAATAGCATTGGTCTCAGCAAGGAAACAAGTTGTTTCATTTAATATTATTAATAAAGCTCTCTCATTTAAACCATACAGTTAGTCTTCTATTATCCAGTTTCATTTTCTTAATTAGTTGATAAATACTGTTATAGGACCTAGTGCCAATTACTTAATATCTATGGACCTGATTCTTCCATCTAAAAAGTGGGTTGGGAGGCAGAGCTCATACGTCTGCCATATTCTAGTTATATGACACTGAGGAAGTGCCTTCACTTTTTATTGCACTGAGGGTGTCAACAGACTGTAATAGAGGGAATTTCCTCAGGTTGGAATTTCCTTTATTAATTAAATCAGAAATTCAGTGCCGAGCCCCTAAAATGGGATTAATGACACATATACTATTTATCACATAGGCTTGTTATGAGGAAAGCCTGTTGTATGCCCTAACCACAATAGAAATGCTGGTTATTATAGTTAATTTTATATTGGTGCTACAGGGTTATTAATAAGTGCTGCAGCTGGGAACTGAGCATGAACCTTGGGATCATAGAATCCTAGTTGGCATTCATTTAGCCTTTCTTCGTATGCAAAGTAATTCATGTATCTTCTCACTTGATTCACAAAGAAACACTGTGGGGTTAGGCAGATACACTATCCCTATTTTATAGGAGAAGAAATAGGCTTCAAAAGTTTATAGAAGTTGGGGCAGCCAGGTGGCACAGTGGATAGAGCACCAACCCTGGAGTCTGGCGGACCTGAGTTCAAATCAGACCCTGGACCCTTACTAGCCATGTGACCCTGGGTAAGTCACTTAGCCCCGATTGCCTCCCTCCAAAAAAATCATAGAAGTTGCCCATGGTACCACCACAGAACCTAGATTCTTAATGCTATCTATCATACACAAGTCAAGGCATCACCATCATGATGTCATTGGACCATTTAGAGAATGAAGGGTGAACAACAACGATGTCTAGGGCTCTTTCTACTACAGTGTAACTCTTCCTGTAAGCACTTTAGAGTATAATGTGGGGGACGTGATATATTTTACAAGAAAGTATGATATAAGATAGAAAGTATAGTGGCCTGGAGTACTTCTCCACCCAACACACAAAGTAGTTCCCCCAGTAGATATTTACCCCCTTTTCTGTGGTATCAACCGCCTCAAAAATATATCACTTATAAGCCCCCACCAATGATTACCTTTAATAGCAGTTAGTATAGTGCCTGACACATAGTAGGCATTTAATAAATGTTTATTGATTTATTGATAACCAGAGGACACAATTTACAAAGGCATTTAATTAAATAATATGGTTTAAAAAAGCAAAGAAAGTGGCAAGAAAATTTCCCCCTATCAACCTGCGGCACTATCACAAATACATACAGCGTCAATGAGGAAGAACTGATATATGTAGGGAACACAAGTAGAGAGGCATGCACATAGAAAATGTGTCTGGCTAGTTGTACAAGTGCAGGGATCCATACATAAGGAACACATGTGACCAAGGCTACTGCTGACACTAGCCTCGTAGTTTCTGTTGGATAGGCCAATTCCCTGCTGGCCTCATGCGCCCCACTGGATGCCACTATGGTGTTCTTCACAGGACACCACTTTGCTGGACTCTGTAGAACACTACTCTGTTGGAAATGAAGACTTTTCAGAAATTGTCAGGCCACCTCACCCCTATTAAATTGCCTAATGTGATAGGAAAGGGAACTGATAAATGTTGGAGGAGAGTGGGAAAGTTGAGACACTAATGCACTGTTGGTGGAGTTGTAAACTGATTCAACCATTCAGGAGAGTGATTTGGAACTGTCCACAGGACACATTGTGTGTACCCTTCCATGGAGTTTTAAACCCATCCTTAAAAAAGTGGAGAGGGACAAAGGAGAGATCTAAAGAAGTATTTTTGCTGCTCTTTCTACTACCCCTTGCTAATAAAGTTTCCTCAGTTTTCACATGTGTAAAATGAAAGAGATGGCCTCTTTTCCATGATGCCTTCTAGGTCTTGACAAAGGTCATAAAATCATAGATGTTAAAGTGGAAGGGATCACAGAAATCAGAGTTTAACTCTCTCATTTTATAGATGTTGAAACTGAGTCCCAGAGAAGTTAAATGATCTGTGAAGGATAACACATCTAGAAGCCAGGATCTGAACCATGAGTCTGGACTACTAAGTCCAGTTCCCTTACCATAAAACCAAACATAAGGAAGGCAGAATATGGTGAAGCACATGCTGAGAAAAGAGTTCCAAAGGTCAACAGTATAAATGCTTTTATGAGCATCAAACAAAATTGTTTCCCAAATTTTGGAATGTGAATTATGCATTAGTATGAGAAACACATCAGTTTAGTGGGGTTAACTTTTTTCAGTTTCTTTAGTTCTCTAATAGTTTCATGATTTTGGAAAAAACTTGAAATAAATTTTTTTGTATGTAAAAATGTTTGAATTTCATGATAGTAATTTCAAGTTGAAAGATGCTTTTCATACTTCTCAGTTTTCTAGACACCTGCCATTATAAACATTTTTCTGATTGTGCTGTAGAATACTATGTGGATACTGTAGGAAAAGACCCTTTGAGTAGTAAAATTTAGAAACTAACTTCCTAATTAAGTTGCAGTTATCTTACTGCTAATTTTTAATAGACAATAAGGAAGGGTAACATATCACTTTCTATCCCTCCCCCATATGTCAAATCATTCCTTGTAAACTAAGCCTTCCTCACCAGCTGTTACCTAGTCCAATGTGGTCCATACTGGAATTTTTCCAACAGTGCCTGCTTATAATTTACAAGTCCCAGCAGCCTTGTGCAGCTAAGAGATAAAAATGGACCATAACTATAATCTTTCATATTACTCATAGTTCAATTTAATTATCTGAAATACTACCTGATATATAGTGCAATCAGAAGAATTTCAGTTTAACAGTAACTACTTCCACATCACTTTTCTGCCCTCATCTAATTTAAAACAGGTTTTAGATTACTACCTCTAAATTATGTAAACTCCCAATCAATGATTAATTTAACAATCTCTGAGCCAGTGCTTTAAAAAATGAAAAAAACAACAACAACTAAGCGTCATAGTTCCAGGGCTTGACAAATTATATTTGGCCTTCTCTGGCATTGTAGACCTTTCTTTTCTACATATGAATATAATAACAATAATGATGATGATGATAAGCACTGATATAGGTTTTTTTTTAAAAAAAAGATTTACAAGGCAGTCTACACATATCTCATTTTTACTTGCAACAACTCTAGGAGGTAGATATCATTATCATCCCCATTTTACAGATCGGGAAACTAAAGCTGAGAGGTTGACTAACTTGTCCAGGCTCACACAACTATTAAGTGTCTGAAGTAGCATTCAAACTCAGTTTTTCCTGATTCTAGATTGGCTCTCTCTCCACTGTGTCACCTGGCTGCCATATAGTAGGCACTTGATAATTACTTGCTGACTTATTGAACTTTCTGGATTCTGGGGACAAAGCTTTTTAGAAGGCAGAGTTTAGGTAACAGTTCTTTGCTTTCAGATGATCACCTACTTCAAATTACAAGCAGTCAAACACAGTACCATATCCATAAAATATAAAATGTTGATTATGATAAAGGCCATTGAGATGATGGGGAAGGAGAAAGTATAATAAATGATAACTGTCATCAGATATTTGAAGAACAACTATGGCATTTGTGGACAGCTCCAAATGCTTGCTAGTCATTATTATATGCCAAGCACAGTCAACATTTACTTAAGCTTTTACATGATTTTGCTTAACCTCACCTTTATGGTAGGTATATAATTCTATTAAGTTGGACTCTATTGGTGGTTATAGTGTTAATCATAGAGTAAATGAGACCTGGGTTCCAGTTTGCCTTCAGACACATTAGTTGCATGACTTTGGGTAGGTCACTTATTCTCCCCAAGTTTCAGTTTCTTCATCTTTAAAATGACAATAATGGTATCCCTGCACATTCCCCAGTCTCACTTTCCTCTTATGTAATGTCCAGATGATTATAACACCTATATCTCAGGATTTTTGTGAGGATAAAATAAGATGAGATATGCAAAGTGTTTTGCAAATCTTAATGTGCTATACAAATCCTAGATACTATTGTTATTAGGAAGTTTTTACCACTTAAAATTTTGTAATAGTATAGTTGAAAGCAATGTTAAGGTTTTGACTATTTCTCTATGACACACTAACAGTGGATGAAGGGTAGCAACCTTGAACAACCGTCTCCTGGTTTGAGATTTACAATAGATACATGTTTATTGCCTTCCCCACAAGCATAGTGGAAGGTCAGTAAAAGTCAACAAAGTTAAGCGATTGCTATTCTCGGCTGTAGGTATTGATATACTGTGGTTTTCACATGGGTTCTTGGTCAAAACCTCTTGTGTCAGTATGCAGTGCAGTCATCTTTGTGAACAAATGTTCCAGACACATCGCTCATATTTTCCTGTGGATTTCTCTGTGGGTCGTCAGGCATGTGTTTTCCTTTGGGCGAAAATAAATGTTTCCCTATATGCGAACTTGGTGCATATCATGTTGCCTAACTATTCCGGGTGCTTCATCCCCACACATGTTGAATATTCTCTGGGGCTTAGGCTTTCTTTTCAAAAGATAGTTTGTTTGAAAACCTATTCACTTTTGTTGAAGATAGAAAGGGAGGTCCACATACTTTTATACTGGGTACTGTCAAAACCAGGTCCCTAAACTTCCTGCTTTTTTAAAGCCTACAGTTAAAATTCTATCATCTTGCCAAAATCCCATTTTTCAACATTACCAGGATAACCCCATTGCACTTTGGTATTTAATATCTTCTTTCAGAAGGCAGTATTAAATGCAAAAGGCCCAGAAAGATTATTTGGTTAATGTTAAAAATGGGAAGGTCAAATATGCTTGCAATTTTAATTTTAGATTTGAAAAGGAATGCAATGAAATGCAATCTCTACACATAAACAAACAGCCCATCTATTCCCATATCCTGCCTCTCACACCATTGTCTAAATAACGAAAAGAGAGTGAAGAATAATTACCTGGTGAATCTTGATTAGACAGTCAAAGGACACTTTCCCTCCCCTTTTTATCATCTAGATTAACTGCATAGACTTGAGGTTAGTCAGGAATCTATGTTTTTTAAGCTAGATGGATTCCAATCAAAAATTACAGCTAGCTAAAAAAGAAAGCTACATTGTAGTGAGATTTACAGGGAGCTTGGAGCTTTGCATGGGACTGGGATGTGTTGGCTTTGCTCAGGTCCACACAGTATACAAATACCAGTTAGCCTTGATCCCACCCTTCAGATGTACCTGTCTAATCATGGGAGCTAGCCAGTGAACAAGCTTAAATAAAGGAATGGGCTGTCATGTGTGAGGAAAAGCAAGAAGATCAGTGTTGCTGGATCAAAGAGGGAAGGGAGTAAAAGAAGATAAGATAGGTAGGTAGAAACCAGGTTGTGAAGGAGTTTTAAAGCCAGAGGATTTTATATTTAATTAAAAAGTAAAAAGGAGCCATAGAAGTGTTGCTTTTGACATGCTGAGTTTGAGATACCTTTGGGACATCCGGTTTGAGATGTCCAATACACAGCTGAAGATGTAAGACTAGAGAGAGCTCAGGAGAGAGCTTAGGGATGGATAAATAGATATGAGAATGATATGAATACAAGTGCTCATTGAATCCATGGGAGCTTATAGAATCATCAAGCAAAATGGTATTGAAGGAGACAGGGATCAAGGATTCCCTTTGCGGACACTAATAATTAAAAGATGGAAACAATAGATGAAGGTCTGGCAAAGGAAACTGAGGAGTAGCCAGACAGGTAGAAGGAGATCCAGGAGAGAGCAGTGCCCCAAAGACCTAGAAAAAGGAACAATATTCAGGAAACGAGCATGATAGGCCTTGTCAGAGGTATAGAGGGGTAAGGATTGAGAAAAAGTCATTAAAGATTTGTCAATTAAGAGATCATTGATAACTTTGGAAAGAGCAGTTTCAACTGAATGATGAAGTTGGAAGCCAGACTGCAGAGGGTTTAAAAGAGATTATGAGGAGAGGAACTGGATGCTGGTTTTATGTAGCTTTTTCAACAGTTTAGCCACAAAAGGGAGAAAAGATATAGGAGGATAGTTAGTTAGGATAGTCAGATCAAGTGAAGGATTTGTTTGTTTGTTTTTAGAATGGTGGAGGCATGAGTGTGATTGCAGGCAGTAGTGAAGAAGCCAGTAAATAGAAATTGAAAATTCATGGAAGTGGAGATAATAGAGGTGGTAACTGCTGGAGATGATGAGATGAAAGGAGAGCAAGGGTATAAGCAGAAGAGTTTGCCTTGGCAAGAAAAAGAGCCATCATTTCCTGTGTGACAGAAGTGAAAGAAGAGATAATGAGGGAGGACATCTGAGTGACATGAGATGAGGAGGGGGAAGAAGAGGGAACTCTTAAGGAGCTTCCTGAATTGTTTTTCACTGAAGTACAAGGCAAGGTTCACAGCTGAGAGCGGAGGAATGCCATGAGAGGATGAGAGATGAAAAGGTTGAGAATAGCTACCGTGGTGAATGTGATGATCAATCAGTTGGAGAACTGTAAAAGGATTGTCTTAATTGCAATGAAGGCCAGGTTACTTAACCCAATTGCCTCATCCTGGGTCATCTCCAGTCATCCTGATGAATATCTGGTCACTGGACTCAGATGGCTCTGGAGGAGAAGTGAGGCTGGTGACCTGCACAGGTCTCCCTCACTCAAAACAAAGTCAAGGGCAAGTCATGTCATCATTTCTCTGATGGCATGGTCTTCTTCGGCAGCGAAGGACAAACACACACAATATGTATGTTGAAATCCCCTAATATGATGGTGTGGAAAGAAAGACTGAAAAAGGCAGTGAACTTACTGAAGATGGAAGGAGAAGGTCTGGGATTGGTGATGAAAGAAAACAACTGCTAGAGTCTTGACTGGTTGAAAAATTTGGAATGAATGAACCTCAAAGGGGGAGTGGAGAATCAGGAAAAGTGGTAATGGGACAATCCGTATATAGCAATGGGGAACAAGAAGTACTATGATTTTATTGCCATGATTGCTAGATGAGGAATATGAGTGAAAATGAAACCAGTCTTGGAAAGGTTGGTCAGGGATGCCATCATCAAGAGAGAACCAGTTATTGCAGACTTGGGAATTATTTGTCCTCTTTTGTTGTCTGACCCCCAAATGGTAGCAAAACCAGAAATGAATGATAGTGACAATCTTAGGAGAGGAATAGACTAAAACCCCTCTTAATTATTGTCATGAAATACTTTTTTTCTTATAAAAATAGGCTGAGAGTAGAAAGAAATGATAACATACTGTATGGGTAATTTCAATAGTTTTGGACAGAGGCATATAGAAAAACAGGTATATCTATATCTAGGTAGATACATTGAGAGAAATCTATAGATACACTAGTATATGTATCTATAGATATATGGTGATGTATTTTATCAAAATATATCAATATATCAGCCAATTTCTCTCCCTCTCCTTTCTTTCTTCCTTCCTTCTCTTCACTTTCCTACTTCCACATAGATATAGATATAGTATATATTTACCTGTATATCTATATCTACATGTAGTATTAGTGCTGGACTCGGAGTCAATAAGACCTGGGTTCAAATCCTGTCTCTGATATTTTCTGTCTATGACCATTCTTAATTTCTCTGAGCCTGTTTGCTCGGCAGTAAAACATAGATAATCCTACTTTCAAAGTTGCTATGAAGAAAGCATTTTAAAAATTTAGAACATTATCTGAATGTGAGTTATTGCTATCATCACTGTTAGTATTATTGGCAACAAAGATAAAGAAGAGGCAGCTTCAACTAATTTGCAAAGTGGATAATCCATTTGTGAAGAATTGAAATTTGGCTAAATGCCCTCTTTCCATTTTGAGATTGTTTTTTAGATGGAGATTTTAAATCTTCAATTCTTTCTAATGATAGTCAGCTTTTCTTTGTTTGGAAGAAAATTTAACCCCCTGTATCACCAAAGCCATACTCATAGCACTGACAGTGACTATGAATATGCCAGCATAGTTCTGAATTGCAAAGTATAACAGATTCTCCATATAAAAAGCAGACACCAGACATCAGAAAGCTAAATCCATCATAGTAACCAAGAAGTCAATACACATTAGCACTGCAGGGGACAAAGCCATTCCCAGTCCTTTCTTCCCTGCTGGGGCCTTCCTACAAGCAAACACTCACAAGACTGGCTGTGCCTGCCTGCCTGTGTCCTCTCTCCTCCGCCCCTAACTGCTCTCACCATCTTCTTCCCAGTTCTGTTCCACCCTTCCTGTTCTGCCTGTTTAGCAAACTCCTCTCATCACACGTGACTTAGGCTTCCATGTGATTTAAACAGGTCACATGGGCCTATTAATGAATGGGAAAGATCTTCCCATTTAAGTTACCATTACACCTCCCATACTCTAGTACATAGTTTTTTGCCCTGGAAAAGACTTATTATTTTTTGACATTTTCTTTAAAATGTCTTTTACTAGATTGTTTGATAAACATGTTCTCTATTTTAAAAAGTCATTTTAATGAAAATAGAGATGGGATTTATATACACACTCACATTTATTGTTGTTTTTGTTCAGTCATTTCAGTTGTGTCTGACTCTTGATGACCCCATTTGGGACTTTCTTAGCAAAGATATTAGACTGGCTTGCTACTTTCTTCTCCAACTCATTTTACAGATGAAGAAACTGAGGCAAACAGGGCTACGTGACTTGTCCAGGGTCACATCACTAGTAAGTATCTGAGGCCAGATTTGAACTCAGGAAGATGAGTCTTTCTGACTCCACATAGAGTGCTTTCTACCCACTGTGCTATGTACTACATATGTCTATGTACATGTATATATACACATAAACATATATACAGACATATTAACATGTATACATGCATTTATATGGTTTGAAATCATACTTCAAAACTAAGTATCTACAGTTTGGATGGTGTGGATATATTAAATCATCTTTTAGTCGTGTCCAAGTCTTCATGACTTCTTTTGGGGTTTTCTTGGTAAAAATACTATAATGATTTGTTGTTTTCTACTCTAATTCATTTGACAGATGAAGAATTGTGACAAACAGGATTAAGTGACCTTCCCATGGTCACACAGCTAGTAAGTGTCTGAGGCCAGATTTGAACTCGTGAAGATGTCTTTCTGATTCCAGGTTCAGCGCTGTATCTACTGTACACCTAGCTGCCCTGAATATTATAATACTACTGTAACCTAGTGCTTCATCTTTGTGATTAAGTGTGACCAAAACATTCATCACTCTGTGACAAACCTGGTCATGAGTCTTTCCAAAATTAAGTAGATTGGTCCTCAAATGCCAAATGAACAGTCTGTCACTGGGCCCATACTCAAAGACTGCAGTTTGATAGAACCTGCTAGAGCTTAGACTGCTCTGGCATTGCCTTCTAGAATGCAGGGCTAACTCTATGTTGAGATGAAGCAACTGAGTAAGCATGCAGTGGGAGACGTATACATTCAGATCTAATACTATGTATCGTATATGTAGGTAATCTTGCTCTTGAGCCCCCATCCAATTTGTTTTCTATTTATACAACCAACCACTCACAAGGTAATATTTCCACACAGTGCATTATGTATATGTATATATATATATATATATATATACACACACACACACACACACACACATACAATGTGTCAATACAATGACACATTTAGATCTTAAACATAACCATTTACTGAACAATAAGGCAAAATAAATAATATCATAGATATTTTACTTTTATTTAAGTAATGGTTAAAATGGGGAGACTTGTAGGTATTAAATTCATTTCAAAATTTTTTGATACATATATACCTGAAAATGGCAAAACCTTATTAAAACTAATAAAGTAAATTTACATAAAGAATAAAATATATCATAATATATAATTTAACCAAGGCTTTCAGCAACTATGATGAAGAATAGTCCCCCCCACACACACACTTATAGGAACCTGGCAAGAAAACACATTAGGGAGGAAAGCTCATGAGCCTGCAGTAACTCAACACTGGGCTGCAGGATTCAATGTTATCATTCCTTTCAGGAACATTTGTACTACATAAAATTGCTTTTTTACTTGTTTTCTGACAGTTGATCATCACCACTCTTTGGCTGAGAAAATTCTCTTCTCTTTACTTGGCCATAGCCTTTACAAGCTCTTTCAACCAAAGGACATCTAGAAAACATTAGCTCTTAACCTGAATAATAGTTCTCTTTAACTAGCTCCATCTAGGCTCTAAGAGCCAACAAGCCAGTTATTCGCTCACCTGGATGTTGTGATGTACGATCAGCAGAAAGCTCACAGCAACACAATTTAGGTTGACTTTAAACCAGCTCATCAGACTACCAAAGCAGCTGTGAAGCTCCCAATGCTCTTTCTTCTCAAGACAGCAGTGGCAGCAGAAAGGCACAGGTCCTTTTGGGCATGTAATACCTCTTATTAGCAACTCTTAGTCAATAAAATCAATTCTCTCTCCAACCATTCAGGAATCATTCAGCTGAAGCCTTCCATCAGTCAACTGCTTCTAATTGCCAGGGCAGAACAGGTGGTTTTTTGTTTTGTTTTCTTTTCGTTTTGCCCCCTGCTCTATCTTCCATTGTTTTCAAGGGCTTTCTAAGAATTTTTTATGCCATCCCTCTTCTTCCTCAACCTCTATGTTGAATGACTTAGTATCTTGATTCTCAGTGACTCATCTTTTACTTAAAAGTCACAAGTCCCCAATTTTCTCTATCAAATTGATAGTCATCTAAAAATTATATCTCAGCCTCCAAATATTACATATGTAACACACATAGATATATTTGACTTTTCATTTTAAAAGTTTCATCCTCTTTAATCATAAAATAAGTATATGCAAAGTAGCTGACCTAGATACCATAATGTTTTACAGCTCTTTAATGACTTCAATGCTGCTCTCTTTAGTGCCTTTTAAAGTATATTTCTTTATAATTACATTTCTCTAGTTTTAATAAATAAAAGATCTTTCTCTGCCTTTTTGTAATATTAAACACTTTTCACATGTGGCATCACTTCATATTTTTGACAAAGAGATCCAAGTCTTCACGTTTATACCACAGATCATTTTCTCTCCAAAATTGTCCATATTCTGTTTAAATACTGTTTTTATGCGTATATTGGCAATGTGTATTACAACTAATTTGTTGTGGGGTTTTTTTTTGCTCTTGTTAGGCATTGAAATCTCATCAGTAATAGTGGCAATATCTCATATCATTTGACAATATAAATCTCTTCCCTTTTTCACAATAACACTTTTTGTCTCTTTCAACACTAAACTATTCTATTTGACTTCAGAGGACAGTATAACCTTACTTATAGACACACACACATTTCTCTGTACACACATTTATTTAAAATACATTCTAATTTTTCTTAAGTAATAACCTATGGCACAACTAACAGTTATTCACTGTGTCAGTGAATATGTCTCTGTCACTTGGGAAGTGACTGTGAAGAAAGAAAGTAAAAAGCACCAATACGCTATTTGTTTAAAAATAAACTATGGTGCTTTGTAGCATCACTAATGTACTCTGTGGTTTTTTTTCTAATATTGAAATTATGTCACATATTTTAGACACCTGATAATTTCATTATTTTAGCACATTATTTTCTGAATTTCTTTCTAAAGTGATCCATTAATGTAATGAAAATAAACAGCCAGAAGAAATGCAAGCAATAATTCATCTCACAATTTGTTGTGATGAAATGAGATTAAAAATGTTGAAGTCCCTGTTCCTCTTTTAGCACCACTACTCTTCATATCCCTCCCTTATCTCCTTGAGTTAATGCTATGCCCAAAGTGGTTTGTTTCCTAGAGATTCACTGATCTTGACCATTAAATGCTCAGCTTTCAGTTTTATCAAGTTTCATGCACTAGTGTAATGGCTAAGAAACAATGCAATTTTATTAAGTCCAAGTTAAGAGGAAAGTAAATTCTGATCTTTCTTACCCAGACAATTTCATGGGCTTCATACTACTCCTTAGGTATCAAACCTACTCTACATAAAAATTGATGGTTTTTGTTTTCCCATCCCCTTCAATGATAAATGATATGTCCCTTTCCCTTTTCTCAGAGAGCTATATCTTATAACAAAGAATAAAAAAAAGAAAGAAAAACTAAATGAAAACTAACCAATATAACTGTATATATGCACATATCCATACACATTCAGACATGCATTCCACAATTGGTGAACAAGTGGCCACCTCTTCAAAGATAGAAGTGCATACTTTCTCAGACAAATTTGATCATTATAATCATACTCTATTCAATTTCATTTTTATTTATAATGTTGCTGACCTTTACATTTTGCATATTGTTTTCTTTGTTCTGATTATGTTGCATCAGTTCATATAAGTCTGCCCATGTTTCTTTGTACCCTTCACATTCATCATTTCTTATAGTATAGTGATATGCTGTTACATCTATGTACAGGGTCACTTTATTAATTTGTACTTAATGAGGTAAGAAACTACTGGTTCATATTGTGGCACTGATCCAGAGAAGACTGACTGCGGAACTATTTCAGTTACATAAATTCCACTTATCCCCAGTGTCATTCTGGGTGCTGAGTATAGGAAGAAATGGTAGACGACAATAAACTATCATGGTTCTTGGGGGAAAACTGTTTCAAGGACAGAGATCTGGACTTACATAACATCAAGTGACTGTTACCCTCTGCTTAAAATAATAGAAGTCATATAATTTTAGGGTAGTTAAGCAGAAAGGGCAAATAGATGGAAAGAGGAGAGAAAAAAATTGAAACTGAACCTGGTATATCAGTTCTTGGCATGATGTTTGGATGTCAGAGTTAAAAACAAACAAATACAAAACAATAAGACCATGCAGGATTTTGTTGAATCTCTCAAGGACATAAGTCCAAAGCTTCTCCATGATTTCCCTTCATAATTCCTTAAGTCAACTGCAAACCCTAGGTTCTATTCACAGAAGATTCAGCTTTGAGTTGATAGCTCAAAGAGCTTCTTTTGATGTTCCTAGGAGGTCCGTGGAGGACAAGACAAATGGAAACGAGGCAGTTCAGCTTGACTCCAACTACCTTTAAGAAAGTCCTCAGAAGGACCCTTTTTAGAAACTGAAAAAAATCATCTTAAAACCTTGTTATATGAGAATAAAACCTTAATAAGTAATTTCCATTTTTGACCCTGAATTGGATACTTAAAACCCTGTGAACTGGACATCTGCATAAAAATGAAATGATTTAAAAAAATAAATAAAGCTTCATAATGGTATATAAAAAATAGCAATGAAACCTGAAAACTTTCTCTAACAGTTTATGTTTATACAAGAGAGTCCTACTGATATCTAATGTAGGTTGGGGTAAAACCCTCTCAGAGCAAAGTAGCCACTTGAACCTCTCAGCTGCTGAATGCATTTATTAAACCCCACAATTCTGGCAGAATATAACATCATCCAAATGGAAGAGATAAACTTGAGGTGTAAAGGATATGTAATGTAGTTTGCCATATTGAGTGCTCAGACTAGTAGATTTGTGAAGGAGATAAGATAAGCTAAAGCTTCTGAAGTAAAGGTAAACTAACTGGAGAGCTGAGAATGATATGCCCTGGCTGAACCCAAACCAAGGATTTCTATCCCTGTTCTAGTCTCAGCATCCAACAAGACATAAGTGTATATAAAAAATATCTCCAGACATTTATTTCCTGGCCCCTCTCATGAGAGAAGTGTAGTGTTGAGCTGGGAGTACTACTGAGATGAGAGTTCCTGAATGTATACTAGCCTCCAAAACTTGTGGAATCCCCCTCTCTGAAGGTTTTCAACCAGATACTGGAGAACAATTTGTTAGAGAAATGTTTGTAAAGTGGATTCCTGTTAAAACGTAGACTCTACTAGAACTCTTAAAATGTAGACTACAGTAGAGGACCTCTGAGGTCCAACTTTGAGATATGTTGTGATTTGTCTTGCTAATTTAAAGTATCAAAGTCATTAGAAGATATCATTAACTAGTCATTAATAGCTCATGGTTTTAGTGAGGAGGGGGAACATGTGTGAAGGTAATATCATGAGTAATGCTAGTCTAAATAAAACAGCAAGGAGTTACAACCAGTTTTCATTAAAATAAATACTCTCTCCTGCAGTCTCCCAGCATCCCCTACACACACACACACACACACACACACACACACACACACACACACACACACTATAAAGGATAGTACAAGAACTTGGGAGGTAAAGTAATTTGAGCTCTAAGAGAAAGAAAAGTGATTTGATATTAATAAATTAACATAAATCCTTCCCAGTAATGGGATATATCAACAATCTTAGGGCCAAGAGACTCTAGTCCTTACTGCTACTGACTTAATACAGGACTTTGGGGATTTATTCAAATTCCCTGAAGCTACCAACCTACAACCCTTCTTCTTTTCATAGTTAAATTCTTAGAAACAGTCATTTTTACTCACTTCTTCCTTTTCCTCAACACCTATTCTCTTCTTATTCATTATGTCATCCTGGCTTTCAATCCCACCTATGACTTAGGAGAAATGACTCTTTTCAAAGTTACCTGTGAATAAAGTTACCAGTAAATCAATTTACTTCCCCTTTCTGCCCTTTTTGACACTGCTGATCCTCTTCTTGGGGCTACTTCCTTGTCCCTTAGCTTCTACTACACTGCTGTTACTTATCTCACCTTTTTTCTCTGACTCATCATTATTTGCAGAATCATCATTCTTTCTCTATTCACTAAATCTGGCTGTGGTCCCATGTGATATTTGCTACATTTAGTGATCTCACCAGCTCCCATGGATTCAATCATCTGTTCTATGTGATGAAGACCCTCTCTTCTGTACTCTTTTTCCACATTGCCAACTACAAGCTGGACATCTCCTTATAGACATTTCCCTCTTCTCCATCCCATAAGCACCCCAAACTTAACATTTCCAAAACAGAACTCATTGTTTATCCCAAACCTCCTTTTTCCCTCCTCCCAAGGCCTCACATTTCCCTATTTTTTTTATTAAATTAATTTATAGCAGCTTTCTTTGTGGTGGCCAAAAACTGGAAATCGAGCGAATGTCCATCAATTGGGGAATGGCTGAACAAGTTGTAGTATATGAACGTAATGGAATATTATTGTGCTATAAGAAATGATGAACCGGAGGACTTCAGAGAAGCCTGAAAGGACTTATATGAACTGATACTGAGTGAAAGGAGCAGAACCAGGGGTACATTTTACACAGTAACAGCCACAGTGCACATTTCCCTATTTTTCTGAGAACAAACGTCACATAGGCTTGAACACTTGGATTTATCCTTAATTGTTCCCTTTCATCACCCACATAGCCAATCAGTTACCAAGTCTTTTCAGTTCTACAATATCACTTATGCCCATCTATCTCCCTTTGTCTTCTCACATAGATTGTACCATAGTTACATTCCCATCAACTTTTGTATGAACTTTTATATCAATAATTATAGCTATCAATTCTATAGTTAAAGGTTTGTATGATCTCACCTTGTCACCACAAAACACTGTATTTAAATGCTATCATTAGCTTCATTTTATAGATGAAGAAACTGAGAGTTTAAGTGATTTGTCTGATGTCTGAGGTTGGATTTGAATTCAAATCTATCTGACTCCACTGTGTCACCAAACTTCCTCCAACTGACTTCCAGTTTCTCCCTCCAAATTATCTACAAACTGCCAAATTGATATCCTTAAAACAAAGTCCTGACTAAATCACTTTGGAACCTTTGTTACTGAACTCCCAAAACTACCTTGGACTCTGATTTTTGACCTCTCTCCTTACTGTCTAGATTCAAGTCTTCACATCACTTTTAAGTGATTTCCATTCCATTTTGTCTTTACTAGGGCTACTGTTGCCACTTCTTTCCCACTAGAACTTTGGACTCTTCCTTGGACTCTGATGAACTCTCATCTTATTTTGTCATATTCAGGCTTCTACATCATTTCTTAGATCTTTCAATGCCATGCCACATAATGAAAAACCCTCTTTCTTTTCCAGCTCCTTTTTATGTGTTATTTTCCTCCACAAGAAAGTAAGGTCCTTGAAGACAGGGATTATCTTGCTTTCTTGTATTTGTATTGCCAGCATTTAGCAGAGTGCATGAAAAATAGTAAGTGCTTCATAAACTCTCTCTATCTCTGCCTTTGTCTCTTTTTCTCAAAAAATCTCCCACAATTTCTTATTGACTCTACAATAAAATGCAGACTCTCAAACAGGTATTTAAAGTCCTTCACAAAATGACTCCCACCTTTCAGCTGAAGCTTCAAGCATCATGCAATAGAAACAGAAATGGTTTTGGAGCCAGGGTACCTAAAGTCATATCCTGCTTCTGTCACTTACTATGTGTAAGCCCTGAGATGCATTATTTTCCATCTCTGGACCTCTATTTCTTCATCTGTAAAATGAAGATATTGTACTATATGCCCTCGAATATATAAATCTATGATCCAATATTATTCCCATTCCCATTCTTTCCATTCCAGTCAACCTGACTTTCTAGAGTTCCCCTGAACTTGCTATTCCATCTCCTGACTCTGTGCCTTTGCATAGATGGTCACTCATATTTAGAATACACTCCTTCTTGGCCTAGCTGCATCAGATCTAAAACCATATTATAAAGCTGCAATCATCAAAACTATTTGGTACTGGCTAAGAAATAGAGTAGTGGATCAATGGAATAGATTAGATACATAAGACATAACAGTAAATGATTATAATAATCTACTGTTTAATAAACCCAGAGACTCCAGTTTCTGGGATAGGAACTCACTATTTAACAAAAACTGCTGGGAAAACTGGAAAATAGTATGGCAGAAACTAGACATAGCTCAAATCTCACACTGTATACCAAGATAAGGTCAAAATGGTTACATGATTTAGACAGAGATACCGTAAGCAAATTGGGAGAGCAAAGAAAGTTTGCCTGTCAAATCTATGGCGAAGGGAAGAATTTATGACCAAACAAGGTAGAGGACATTATGAAATGCAAAATGAATAATTTTGATTGCATTAAATTAAAAAGTTTTGTGCAAGCAAAGTCAACGCAACCAAGATTAGAAGGCAAGCAGAAAGATAGGAAACCATTTTTACAGTGTTTCTGATAAAAGCCTTATTTCTCAAATACATAGAGAACTGAGAGAAATGTTTGATACAAGTCATTCCCCAATTGATAAATGATTAAAGGATATGAGCAGGCAGTTTTCAGAGGAAGAAATTAAAGCTATCTATAGTCATATAAAAATTCTTTAAATCACTATTGATTAGAGAAATGCAAATTAAAACAATGCTGAGGTACCACCTCCCACCTGTCAGATTGGCTAATGTGACAGAAAAGAAGATGTGGGAAAATTGGAACACTGATGCATTGTTGGTGGAGTTGTGAACTGATCCAACCATTCTGGAGAGCTATTTGGAACTATGCTGAAAGGACTCTAAAATTGTGCATATCCTTTGATCCAGTAATAACACTACTAACTGTACCCTAGTGAGATCATAAAAAAGGGAAAAGGACCTACATGTACAAAAATATTTATAGCAGTTCTTTTTGTGGTGGCAAAAAATTAGAAATTGAGGGGATACCCATCAATTGGGGAATGGCTGAACAAGTTGTAGTATATGAATGTAATAGAATACTATTGTGCTATAAAAAATGATGAGCAGGTAGATTACAAAAAAACGTGGATTTATATGAACTGATGCTGAGTGAAGTGAGAACATTGCATACAGTAACAGCAACATTGTGCAATGATTAAATATGATAGACTTAGCTCTTCTCAGCAATACAATGATCTGAAACAATTCTAAAAGACTCATGATGGAAAATACTATCCACATCCAGAGGAAGAACTATGGAATCTGAATGCAGATCGAAACATACTATTTTCATTTTTTTTTGTTTCTTTTCCCTTTTGTTCTGTTCCTTCTTTCACAATGTGATTAATGTGGAAATGTGTTTACATAGTTGCACATTTATAATCTGTATTACATTGCTTGCCATCTTGGGGAGGGGAGAGAGGACAGGAAGAAAAAATGAAAACCAAAATATTATTAAAAATGAATGTTGAAAACTATCTTTACATGTAATTGGAAAAAAACTAAATGCTATTTACAAAAAAAAGAAAAAAATAGAATACATTCCTTCCGTATCTCCACTTCTTAGAACCCCAGCTCATCTTGCATAGGACTTTTCCTGATGCCCTCAGATATTGGTTCTCTATCTGTCCTGAAATTATTTTGTATTTATTTATTTGTATACTTGTTATATCTCCCAAGTAGAATGTAAGTTACTTGAAGGCAAGGATTTACTTGTTTTTTCCTTTGTATTCCCAGTGCCCATCACAGTGCTATGAATGAGTAAGTGAAAAACCAATTATTATGAGCTTACTATCTGCCAAACAATGCTAAACCTGTGCATACAATTAAACAAAGAAAGCCCTTTTCCTCATAGAGTTTGCGGCATTCTAATAGAGGAGTTAATATAGGGGAGTGGAGGTAAGAGTGGGGGAATATTTTGATTAGAAAATTCCTATACGAATTTCTATAGGAGTGATGAGTAGAGCGATCAGGGAGTGTATTGACATATCTTTTCTAATAACAAAAGCAGTATTGATTTGATTACACTTCCTGAACTAAAAGACTGTGGGGACTTGGGGGTGAATGGAATAGGAGGGATCATGGATGACTGGTAAGAAGATAAGAAGACTGATAAGTAAATGCAATAGAGCATGACTGGATCTAGCTTGATATAGTGGGTACTCATCAGTCAGGACATAAAGTATCCCAGAATGAAGTTCTTGAAGCCGAAAAGGTTAAATCCTACAGGATTTGTTTACTTCTCTGAGAGCCAAGACAACTTAATACATGATGTGTAATATAAGTTGAATGGAAATGAACTGAATTCTTTGTGCCTCCAGACTTCTAGTAGAATGTGTATTATAGCTATCCCTGTTGCGTCAGATATGATTTAGAATAAACTGAGTAGTGTGCATCAATGTCCTTTGAAGATGAACTACTATAAAAATACAAAGTCATCATTATTTAAGAGAATTTGGGGAATATTAATGAATCCTAACTGCTACAAGGGTGAATTTTAGGTAGCAGGGGGGAAACCCACAGAAGAGCCTGATTGTCTAATCCCTCAACAACTCTTTAGCTCCCACTTTTATCTCCAAAGAAAGGTTAGCAGTAGAAAATTAAATAGAAAGGAAACTACAAAAATAACCACACTGGCTTATTCACTTTGGGAACTACTATTGGGTCTGAAAACTGCTGGAAACTGGTCCTGTTCCCTTCGCTATTAAGAGACCTCACTGCTCTGGACCAAAACTCTTCTTAGTCCTTCTGGATCAGTCATGAGAAGCCAGGTCTTTAACGAGTGAGGCAAAGTTCCCTTTTCTTATACTATTTGACTAATTAATTTTTACTCTAGTGCCCAGAGAACAAATTATTTTAAAGTTAAGTTTCGACTCACACCCATGATTTCCCTGGGTAGGGAGGGTAAAAATATACTTAATGAACATACCTGGAGGGCTTAACGAAAAGACAGCCAGATGGAAACTGCATGTCCTTTTAATTGAGAAACAGCCTATTCCTTCTACTGAGGACATGAAGGAGAAGAGGACCAAGGGACCACTCAGGATCTGCCACATCAAAATTACAAGTCTTTTCAGTGCTGGTTTACTACATGACCAGAAACAACCAAGGAGTTCAGCATTTTCAATGTGCCTATATGGTGAGTCACATTATCTGAATTTTTCAGAAATTTCTGGGGCAAATTCTGGTATTCCCTTCCTAGGATGGTCTCTACAAGCTACCTCACCTTCTGTGACAGACAGGTCATTGATGATATACTTGGTTCTGTAACTCTCTGAAATTCAAATCTCTGGTGAGGCTTTATACTCTTCTTTCAATGAAAGAACTTTTGCCCAAGACTCAGCACTGACTGAATTAATGAAGCTTCTCTTGCAGAGCTTAGTAAAGCACTTTTCTTGTTCACCTGAAGTTATTATACCTTCAGATTGATAGGATTAAATAAAAACCCATTTGTTCTCTTTGAACCAGTTGTTTAATTCTTGCATCTAATCTACTCATCTGTGTTTCTGCTACATTCTCATATCCATGCCAAAGCATTTGGCTTTTAAAAGGTAGAAGTCTTGTAATGAATTACATATTTTAAGCATGAAAGTTACCAGGAAAGGATAGAAGATTAGTTTGTTTTTGACCAACAATCTTTTGAGAATAAGAAAAACTAGCCTAGTTCCCTTTCCGTTTTATAGATAGGTCATTCATGCAGAAACCATGTTTATTCATCTCTATATCCTTTGTCAACCCTGAGAGATTACTATTATATGGCAGGACCCCAAACTATGGAATCTCAGAGTTGAGAGAGTAATTAGATGCTGTAGTGGTTCAGTGGACAAAGTATTGGACTTGGTGTACAGAAGACTTGGATTCATTTTCTGTCTCAAACATTCACTAGTTGTGTAACTCTGGGCAAGTCACAGATTCTCTGAGTCTCAGTTTCTTCGTCTGTTAAATGAAGGAGGTGGACTTGAATGACTTTGGTCCTAGTCTGTTCTAGTTCTAAATCTGTGATCCTGGGAGTCATTCAATCCAACCCCTAGCTGAAAAAAGGCCCACATCAGATATTTGTTGAATGAACAAATTAATTTGCTCAACGTCTCCTCCTTTAATCTATTTTGCTCCCCCTACCATTGAATGTTCTTCCCTATCTTCCCTGGCTCTCCAAATCTAACTCATCATGTAAGTTTCAAGTACCACTTTTTCTGTTCTATTCAATTCAATTCAATAAACATTAAGCCACTGGATCAAACAGACTGAATCTTTTAATTTCTTTCAGTCTGGCTACACTTTAATTTTGTTTTTCAGTTGTTTCAGTTGGGCTAACTCTTTATCACCCTTTTAAGGTTTTCTTGACAAAGAAAGACATTTCCTTCTCCATCTCTCTCCCTCCCTCCCTACCCCCCTCTCTCCTCTCTCTGTCTTTCTCTTTCTCTCTCTAACAAATGAGAAACTGAGGCAAACAGGTTTAAGTGACTTGTCCACACAGCTGGTAAGTGTCTGAGGCCATATTTGAACTCATGAAGATGAGTCTTCCTAACTTCAGGCCACCTACACTCTATCTGCCTCATCACCTAGCTGCCTTCACTCTTTAATAGACATTGACAAAGACTACACGTAGGCACGTTTTGTGTGGCCATAACTATAACTATTTGTTGGAATCTTATTTAAATTTTGGAAAGAGCAACATCAAATGTTACTTTAATTCAATAACTCTGAAACAGAAAGTTTTATTTAAAAAAACAAAAAGCGTATTCAGTGCCAGCTGGGAAGGTATCAGAGGTCTTCTGTGCTCTTCCGTAATTCACTACTCGTATATGTAAAAGTTGTTTGGAGCTGCCCAGATCACCTAAGGTAGATATGCCTACTGGGGACCTGCTTCTAGGAGGCCAGTCACAAGCATGGACATGCTACATTGGTCTACCACGTGACTCTTTCCATTGACTATTTAGCCAGGAGTTCCCATTTCTAAATCTACCTAACGGAATCCCTCTTTTTCTGAGCAACTTATAGCAATACCATGTCATGAACTGGGGCCTGCCCTTGTCTGTCTGCCCATCCTGTCTGTCTGTCTGCGTTCGTCCTTCCTTTTCAAAGAAGACTGGAGAAATGATGACATGACTTGCACTTGACTTTGTTTTGAGTGAGGGAGGGCTGTGCAAGGTCACCCGTCTCACTTCTCCTCCTGAGCCATCTTACATCCTCTGACCCCAAGAAAATTTAGGCTTTAAGTCTGGTTTTGATTGTTCTATTTAGTTCTAAGTGTAGGAAGGGTGTTTGAGTATGGGGAGCTTGAAACCCATGATTCTAGGCTGGACGTTGTAACCAACCCATCAGGTAAGCTCTGAGAAGCCAGATTGTTGGGACAAAGCAAACTGCACTGGGGGTGAGAGGGCAGGACTTTGGGCTTGCACCTTGGTGGGAATAGTGCTGTGTCAGAACTAAGCTGAATTGAGAATCTCACCCTCCTCTCCCTAGAGACTGAGGTGACATGGGAGGTGGAGAGGGTGGGTTACACCTCAGGTCTTGTGGAAAAATGTTTGTGTGCTTTCTCTTACTATATCTTTGAAAGTGAATGTTCCTTTGTAAAAGTGCTTATCTAATATAGATGGTTGAATGCAACTGGGATGCTTGGGCACCTTAAATTGTTGGAACACAATCAACTGGGGCCTGAGTCAATGGTAGAGATGAGAGACCCTCTTTCCAACTCCCCAACAGTATCAGAGACCCCAAGGGGAAGGACAAATGTATCAGATTGGTTCTCAGCCAGTGGAGGGCAGATAATAATTGATACATATGCATTTTCATTTTGTGCTCACCTGAGGGAGTTCTTAAACCTATTGTTTGACTGATTGGAATTTAATATGAGTTGAAGGGAAGAGCTCTTCATGTGAACAAATTAATTAATATTCAGGGAATATTCTGTCCTCAAAAAAATTGGACAAGAAATATCTCCCCAAAAGCGGAGCATAAAAGAGACTTGAAGGAATCCAAGGAGACCACCCTGGTGAAGAAAGAAAAGGTCACTCCAATGGAGGATGTCAGCAATGGAGACGACGTGTCCTGAGGTTTGATTTCTGTGAGTGAATAACCGATTTACTGGAAGAGCCCTTCCTGTTGGTTTGGACAAGGTCAAGTTACAAACTGTAATGTTCTCCCACAAATACATCACAGGAGCATGTGCTGGTCGGCCCTGTTTGGTCATCATCCAAGGTGAAGTTCTAACTCTCCACCCTATAAATTACTCTCTCCTTGCGGATTCTCCCATCTCCTCCCCAAACTGCAGGCACTCTTCCTATGCGAAGGCCCAGAAAAAGTCGGCAGGAGACGAAAGCGAGCAAATCCCAGCATAATGACAGGGCTTTTTACATTCCAGCAAATGTATGAATCACAGGATTCCAATGAGGCCCCAGAGCAAATCACACTAATAAGGTTTTGCCCCAATCCCAGCTACAGACACGTGAACAGCTGTTTTGGGCCCCTTTTGCAGTAATAAAATCTTCACTCATCACTCCAGTGACTTTAAACAGAAGGCAAACTTTTCAGCTCTGCTTTCAATACGAAAGGGAAACTATAATCATACTTGCCTCTGGCTATCAGGTTCTAATAAACAGCTTGAGATGAAGCTGATAATTCTATTGCACAGAGAATAGGGACTAGGAAGGAGTTTGGAAAGTTGCTCTTTGGAGAAGACTTTTTAAGCATTTTCCCTCTTCAGAATCTTCATAATTAGATTTTGAAGTAGGTCTACGAACATTTTTGTTTTTGTTTTTTAATACCAAGACCTTGCTACTTGCAAGGGACAAATTCAGCTGCTGTCTAGTGAGCAGAGGCTGGAAAACAAGAATCCCTTTCTGAAGAAAAAGTCTTGCTGCTTCCTGTTGGGCCATCAATGCTCCCTTGGGTTACAGACCCTCAGGCTGTTTGGAGTTCGAAGCTCTATGGAGGGCAGCGCTGTACATAGTGAGGGGACTAATCCAGTTAAAATGCTTTCAAAGCAGCACTTTCCACAGAACTGATTCTATCATCCCTCTGCAACCACAGTCATTTATTCTGAACTTAAAGGAGAATGTTAACACATGCCCCTGAGTTCTCTTTTCAGGACAAGAATTCCTGTACGTTTCCATTCCGTGTTACTACTCAGTAACCCAAAATCACAGGAAGGTTGGAGATGTGAATTGTGTGAGTTTGCTGTGGAAGCAAAAGACTTTTAAATACCTTGATGGTGGTTAGCAAAGCTGGAGTTGTTTTCCTTCCTTTACAGGAGCAGATGTACTTTCAGAGGCAAATTATAAAGAATTCTGATTGAGCAAAACAAACAGGAATGGTTAGATCAAAGATCTGCCCTAGGAAACCCTTCACAAAACATGTAGCAAATAGGTTATTTTCCACTATAACTGGAGACAACAAATTAACCAGTATTTTGAGAATTTTGCCCTAATATCTAGGATTAAAGGATTTATGGCTGACAGGGGCTTCAGGGCAGCTAAGTGGCACAGTGGCTAGAATACTGGGCTTGGAAGCAGGAAGATTTATCTTCCTGAGTTCAAATCTGCCCTCAAACGCTTTTATAAGCTGTGTGACCCTGGGCAAATCACTTACCCTTGTTCACCTCATCTTTGATGAGCTGGAAAAGGATGGCCAACCACTCTAGTATCTTTGCCAAGAAAGCAAATGGGGTCACAAAGAATTAGACTCAACTGAACAACTAAACAATTCCAAGCACCATTCTTCTGAACTTGTTTTCAAGGGATAATTCACTGGTTCCACTTATCTTTATGAATATGGAGCCCTAACTATGTATCCCTCAAAAGGAATCTCGATCATAAATTCTTCAAGTAATCATTCAATATTTGCTTTTAAAAACCTCTGGTAAAAAGTAACTCTCTATCCCTTGAGTCAGTCCTTTCCACTTTGGGATGGTGCTGACTCTTAGAAAGGCAATCCTAAGTCTTGTCTTTTTCCAAGTTTTGTACTCTGGGGCCAGGCAGAACAAATGCAACCTTTCTTTCTTAAGACAAACCTTTAAATACTTGAAGAAAACTATGATGCCCCAACTCTTCTAAGGCTTCTCTTCTCCAGGATAACCATGTTCACTTCCTGTAATGGTCCTCATGTGCTATGATTGAGACCATTCCTCTTCATGGTTGTCCTCTGGATGCTCTCCAGCTTATTCTTGTCATTCCTAAAATGTATCATCCAGAACTAAACACAATACCCTAAATGTTGTCTGACCAAGGCAGGGTACAGAGGGGCTAGCACTTCTCTCCTGCAGCCTAACATCATACTATTGAGTCATACTGAGCTTAGAGTTAGATAAATCTTTTTTGTAAGAGCTGTTTGTAGTCTAACCACACCTCTCTATCTTGTATCTGTGAAGTTGATTTTCTAAATCCAAATACACTTATCTCATCTACCTCGCCCCCCCCCAAAAAAACTCTAGTGTTTTTGTTTTACAAATATTGCTATTACAAACAACCAGTTCAGAAATTTTTTTTTGGTCTACATTTCAGCATCACAATTGATCCTGAGGACTAGGAACAGGGGAATATTCTCATTGAAAGATTATTTGACATTCTGAAATTTTGTATCTCCCTAACTCTGTAAGTTCATTTAACATTTTTAAAGGAACACTGGACAATGGAGACTAAAGATGCAAAATGATTTACCAGGGATATGATTTTTTTTTTTGCTAGATAAAGGAATGTGGATTTTATTTGGTGAATAATAAAACTGAAGATCTTTGAGAGGAGTGACATGACTAGACCAATATATAGAGAAGATAGGTCTAGTAGTGGAATAAAAGATATATTAAGAGAGTAGTGGCTGATGGCAAGAAAATCTGTTTATAAAACTAAAGCAGCAATCCTAGCAACTGGTAATTAGCAATATAGAATCACAGATCATGACTCTTGAACAAGTTCATTTACCATCCTAGTCATATTACTCAATATTTGACTCCAGTTTGTTAATAACTTCCAAAAACGTGGGATCTAGAATAGTACATGGTACTATAGATATGGTCCAACTAGAGTGGAGTATAGAATGATAATCACCTCTGTTATTCTGATCTATATCCTTTTACTGAGAGATGTCCTTTTACTGAGAATGTTTTTTCAAATGTGACATCTTATTGGAAAGGAGAGATTCATGATTCTTTAAAAAAAATGAATGTAACCCCCTGCAAATTTGTATTCAGTCCTTTTAATTATTTCAGAAAATTTGGATAATAGCCTTATTTTCCATGCCATCCTCTATCCTTCCCAAAGAATATAAATATTTTAAGGAATTGGATTGGGGCATTTTACATGGAGATGAGCAAGCATGCTTTGGATCTACAGAGGGACATGCTCATAATCATTATAGCTGCTACTGGAAAGGAGAAGGGGAGAGGCAGCCTCTCCCAGATAATCATCATGACCAAGAGAGAGCTGGCATTGGC
Source organism: Notamacropus eugenii (assembly GCF_028372415.1). NCBI lineage: Eukaryota > Metazoa > Chordata > Mammalia > Diprotodontia > Macropodidae > Notamacropus > Notamacropus eugenii. The sequence goes on along the minus strand of NC_092875.1, from coordinate 140,870,949 downwards.
TGTTCCCCCCTCAAAAAGACTGCCTCTGATGAAAGAGTGTAAGCTGAATCTTCTTGTTGCTCATGGGTAGCTCTTTCTGGCTCAGTTGCCATTCATCTTTGGTGCATTATCCTGTCAGGCAGACCCAGTGTCAACCAGGAGTATTCTGATCATATAGAACCCTTTAACAAGGGGCTCGAGCTCTTCCCCCAGATCCAAAGAACGTATGCCACCTCCATGGGAAATGCTCCAATCCAATTCCTTGATACATAGAAAGAATTGCTTTGTACCATTTGATTCCCTGGTTTTTGTGGAAAGAAATTATTTATTTAGTCCTTTGACAAGAGAAGATGTCTTAGTCCTCCGAGTCAGACATGTCTCCTACAAGAAAGGAGGAGTGAGAGATAGCTACAGAAGTGTAATACAATCAGTGATATAGCTGGCAGTGAAGGAGGAGGATGTCCTCTAGGAAACAAGTCACAGAATCAGTCTCAGAGCTAGAAGCAATCTCAGAGACTGTCTAATGTAGTCACTCATTTTATATGAGAAAGCTCTCAAATAGTTGCTGTCTAAACAGTTCTGTCAGTGTTTGGGAGCCCACAAAAGCAAACGTGAAACAGCACTGGTGTTTCCTAGGGCAGAGACCCAGGAGCACTGGCTCTGCCTGACAGGATATTGTCCTAGGTGCTTTTTGGCTGAATTTATCATGGAAACTCTTCATTTCTACTCTCAAGGTGCTTTGATTCTTATTTCCTTGTTTTCTGAATCACTACTTCATCAATCAGATTGTGTCTCTAGATCATCTTTTTCAGTTCTCATCATCTTCTTTCAAGGAAGGCTACAAGGGACCCTATCCCTTGGAGTGTAGAGAATACAGTTCCTTAGATAAGCTTCCTGGAGCATTGACTTAAATCCATTTGAGAGAAGGGAGGGAAAAAGAATTGTGGGAGTGGGAAGGATGTGGTGATTGGCAATCTATGGGTCTGGAATGGGACAGTGGAGTGATAAATAAAAGGCATGCACATTGCAATAGCTCAAAGAACGCACACAGAAATCATATAGCACTCTTCTCTGTGTGGGCTCTGTAGCATGAACAGGATATAATACAGGGTGGGCAAGAGCATTTACTGACTTTTTTTTTTATGATCAGGTCTGTTCATTTAAAGAGAATTATCACAGATCTGGTAGAGGCCAAAGAGGAACACATGAATGTTTCTCATTTTTGGAATTGTAACTCTTGCCTCCTTGAAAACTTCCAATTTCTCAGGACTGCATCAAATTACTAAACCATAGCAAGACTCTGCATTCTAATCCTTTTCATGGCTTCTAGCATAACTGGCCTAAGTTCCTTCTAAGCTCTTCCACGTTCGACAATCAGCCCAAAGCTACTTTCACCCACTCCTCTAATTTTTTTTTTGTTGTGTACATGAATGTTTTCCAGAGCTTTAACCACAGTTGCATAAATATTTTTCCTATTATGAGCCTGAAGCTGACTGTAGGGAAATAAGCTAATTCAGTAAGCCTAATTCTCTTTCACTGCAACCATAGTCAAACTCCCAAATAGATCCCAAAGGGAGCTCCATTCTAGTAAGAAAATTTTCAGTCACCCTAGTACAAATTTCACTAAGCAGCACTACCAATCACCAAGGGGGATGGGGAACACTGCTTTTCATCAGGTTTTAACCGTTTTTTAAAATGAAGTGGCATATGTCTTTGAACCAACTAATGATTACATCTCGGAAAGGCCCATGGAGATTTCTATAGCTCAAAATCTAGTGGGGGGAATTCAGGACCTCATTTTTGAAAGAGGTGGTCAAGCAGTAAAATATGTCATTTGTAACTCCAAAGGCACATATTATTCATCAGTTGTCTAATGTGTTCTAATTTTTGTCTTTGGGCCTCAGTTATGTCCATTAGAAACATAATTAGTTTCACAAGAATCTATCATACCCCTTAAAAATCAGTGTTAACATTTTATTTTTCTTTTCTCTTGGAGACAAGATTTTGAGAAACCAGGGCTCTAACTAGAGATATATGTCTGCCTTTTTGGTCAGTCAAAGGAAGGAATCAGAAATACAATGCAATTCGATATTTATTAGTTGCCTTCTTTGTGCAGAGTGCTCTGCTAGATGCTGAGGAAAGATACAAAGGTTAGATAAAACAGTTTGCCCTCAAGAATCTTATAGTCTAGTAGGAAAATAAGTTATTGGCATAGATTTCTATAACATACTTTTATATGATAGCTACATTAAAGAGTTATCTAAACTACTTTGGTTCATTGGCTCAGAGTAGGTGGTCAATGCTTTCTCTAATTTAAATCAAGAGTCTATTAGGCTTGGAAGAGGCAGCATGATTTGATGGGTAGAGCACTGGAAAACCTGTGTTCTGGTCCTGGCTATTGTCATATACTGAGGCTATTGTTGGGGCAAGTGACAAAGGAGGAAAAGCCTGAGGCTATAGGGACCTGAAGCCACGTTTATTCCTGGGACTCCCTTAAGGGCATCAGAGAACAGCTTCAGAGCTAGTGTTGGTAATTTTAGAGTTTATAACCTTGCCTGGATATAGTGAGGGAAAGAGTTTGGACAGAGAGCTAACATTTATTTTGGAGTTCATTGGTCAGTCAGGAGAAGAATTATCTGGTAACTACACGGGATACAGGAGCCAGTATATAGTGAATAGAAGCCCCATCAGAGGATCTTGGAAAGAGTATGTAAATGAGGAGAGTATTCAGCAGAAATATCTGGGAGAGAGTGAATGAGAAGCTGGTTTGGGAGAGACAATATGTATGGGGCTGGCGGGGAGGGGTCTGGTTTCTATTCATGTAGACTGAATGCCAGTAGAGCAAACTGTGGCGAGAAGCTTTTAATAAGCAACATCTCTGTTTCATCTGATGTCTCTGAAATGGGCATTTTTTGTTCCTTCCGCTTTGTTTTTGGAGCAGGGTTTGAAGCAGTGGAGGAGGAAAGAGAGGGCCCAGAGCCTAGGGGCATACAAGAGTGTTAGTAAGAGTTTTGTGACTGTTACTTAATTCTGACCAAAGCCACTTCAATTCTCTAGGCTTATTTCCTCATCTGTAAAATGGGAATGATAATATTACTTATACTCCCACCTACTTCACAGGGTTGCAAGGGAAAGTGCTTTGTAAACTGTAAAGCCCTGTATAAATGTGAGCTATTAGTAAATCCTTGAAATCCCCTTTTGACGCCTGGAAGTCATTTTTCAATTAGACTTTTTCCTTTTCCTGTGTTGATTATCTGGCAGGGTTTATAAGCTCCCTCCACTCAGAATGATTAACTATTAAATTAGAAAAAGAAAATAAAGAAACCATGCACCATGTCTAATCCATTTCAGATGACGGTCTGCCATCCTGAAACACTGTTAGCATGAACAAGCAGGGAGACTGATGAAAAAGGAGCATTTGCCACAGTGTATTGAGCCAAGAGTCCATAGAAGGCTTTTGAGGAATATTATCCATATGTAGAGATAGATCTTGAACTCTAATTTTGTTACAAAGTGAGTTGTTACTCATTATAAGGACCAGAAGTTGGAGTATTCTATACAAAACCTTAAGTTCATTAAAATGAGAACTATTTGGGGACAATAGGGATAGGGACTATCTCAGAATAGCTAGGTGAACAGAGTGCTGGGCCAAGAGTTCAAATCTGTCCTCAGACACTTACTATCTGGGTGATCCAGGGCAAGTCACTTAACCCTGTTTGCCTCAGTTTCCTCATCTGCAAAATGTACTGGAGAAGAAAATGGCAAACCACTCTAGTATCTTTGCCAAGAAAACCCTTATTGGGTCACAAAGATTCAAACATGATTCAACTGAAAAACAACAGGATTAGGAATTAGACCTATGTTTCCATTGGCATAAGGATCTTCTGTTTTATAGGATACTCCATCTGTTGAGATTGGGGGTGTTCAGGACCCCAAAATACCAACACACTGGGTCCTACTCAAATGAATTCAACTCAAGACTTCTTTCAGCCAAAGCAAAACAAAGTTTGTTAAAGATTCGTCATATTGGGTTGACGCTTAAGGAGCCTAAGTATTTGTAACACTTGTATTAACAAACCAGTCAGATACAATCTCAGCTAGACAGAGTCTGAGCTGGATTGAATTTGAGCATCTCCATGGAGGTGAGATGGAATTTATATGGGAAAGACCTCCAGGTAGTCTACTTGTCTGGGAGGAGGGTCTAAGGAAGATCTTGATGGGACTGGGGTAACTAGTGATGTACTCCAGGGTCGGAAACAGCTGGAGGCAATTGGGAGGTATCAGACAATGGAGGGCTTGGGGCAGGAGAGCAGGTGGGGCAATCCAGGGGTAATCTATGGCCAGGCTAGTTTTAGGGTAACAGATGTGAGAATGAAAGGCTAGATTAAGTGGGAAGATTCAAGAGAAGTTCAAGGAGATTCCCAGAGTCTTTAGCCTATTACCTTTACCAATGTAGATCTACTACTTAAAGTTTTATAAGGTTGCACAGAGCAGTTATGTCAAACTCATATAGAAAGAAGCCATTAAGCTGTACATAAAAATCCCTACAGGCCACATCTAACTTAGAAAAACCACACTTGTGGAATACATCAACACGTTAAAATTAGATTGGAAGTACTTTTAGTATGATTCTGGCCACATTTGGGAGCACTGTAGGCCACATGTTGTGGGATGGCAGGCATGTTTGACATCTCTGGCCTAGAACACTAAGAGATGACATGATTTGTGCAAGGGCAGGTAGCCAGCGCATCAGAGGCAGGACTTGAACCTGCATCTTTCCAACTTTGAGACATCTCTTTCCACTACCTCATCTTTCTGGATGTAGGGATGAGGTGGAGTGGGATGTAGAATAAAGAGCTATATGAATGAAATATCCTAGGCTTAACAAGTGAAATCACCCTAAATATTTACTTTCATAGTAATATTTCTACATAATACTTCCCAATGCTGTTGACTTCAAGTCACATATGAACTTTATTATTTCATTATTTCATTCCTTGTTGGCCTATAACCCATGCAGTCAAAAGGCACTCACATATTCCTGTCTTCTCTCTCTCTCTCTCTCTCTTTCTCTCTCTCTCTCTCTCTCTCTCTCTATATATATATATATATATGTGTGTGTGTGTGTCTTCTTCTGTCTCTGTCTCTCTCTGTCTCTGTCTCTCTGTTCTTTCTGTCTCTGTCTCTCTTACTTACACACACACACACGCACACACAGACACACACACACCCATCATCCTTCTTTCTCTAGCTACTATGGTTACCAAACTCTCCATTATCCTTCCTACTAAAATAATGGCAAAGGAGTTAGGCAACATCTGATCTCACTGTGGTGATGTGCTGATGAAAAAATAATATTTTATAAGACTTTCACACCTCAGAAATTAATTTTTTATAAAAATTTCAACAAATACTCTTACATATCATGGCCATGAAGAAGCCAGTAACTACCTTCTCTTCACCATCACCATCCCTCCCCACCACACACCCCACACCCCATGTCTGTTCCCTATCCTGGCCCTTTTGTATTGATTGAGTGGGGAATTAAAGAGGACTTATGGACCCAGCTAAGTGGAAGGAGACCATACCACTGTTGTTACTTTATCTTCTCCTTGGCTTTTTTTCCCTTAAACATCTGAAGATCTTTCACACAGACTAGTTCATTTTAATTCATGCTGTAATGGAAGTTTAGATGTGTTTTCTCATTAAAAGACTCCTGGACAAACCACAGATTAAGTTTATCAAGTTTGTGATTTCCAGTCTTGCCTTATCTTTGCCTCTGTAGCTGGATTAACTCCTTCTCTGTTAGTATTCCAGGGAAGATGGGAAGACAGTGTGTCTTTTGTCAGAATGAAGCTATGTATTTGATATGCCTACACATAGAGTTTAACTTCATGTAATGTATAAGTGCCATATTTTAACCCCTCTGGCTTTACCTTGGGGAAGAAAAGAGAAGAATGCTTTTCTATCCATCTACCTATATCTCACATTGCAAAGAAATCTGGTTAAGGACAAGATACAATTTCTTTAAAGAAATATTTGAAACTTCTCAGTGGTAAGTTCTCATCAAATGGGCTGGAAATGTCCAGTTGCTGGAGCATCCGAAGCCCTTGGTAACCATTAAAGGCCAGGGCCCAATTCAGCTTGTGAGACATCTTCCTGAGCAGTAGCATGGTTATCTTGTGAGGCCACATAAGCTAATCATTTCCATTTAGGATCTTCTAGTTGGAATTTAGAAAGGAGTGGACAATCATCTTGTTCCTAAAACACTTAGATTATGTGCTTTCCATAACCTCTCCAAGTCCCATATGCTCACTTCCCTGACAAACCCAAGCATTTACACTTGTCATCACTGCAGAACCCAAGTAACCACAGGAACCTCACTAGGAATGATTTCACGTCATGTTTTTTGTCAACCCAGTTAGAGAATCTGAGCTAACTGTATGTCTGTTCTAGAGATTTTTTAAAATAGACTATCAACATAAATTGCTGGAATTTAAAATGTAAAACTGCCACTCTTCAGACTCTCAGAGATTTCCCTAAAAGTAGGTCACTTTTCTCACTCTTTTAGGTTGCACTAAACATTGGGATTTTTTTTTTTTTTCATTTTTAGTGAGTCCCTACATCTGAGTAATTCAGAACACTATGAACTGACAGGCCTCAAGCCTGTCAGTGAGTTAGGGGAATATGTACCCCAACCATGTAAAGACTTCACTTAGCAGAATGGTCAGATGAGAGTAATTTGTTCCAATAGCCATGAAGGCAGCTGAAGCAGGTGTTGAAGGGTGCTTAGAGGTTGATCAGACCTCAAAGACACCAAAGTCATCCACTGCATCTCAGACCAGTGCCAGTCATCTTGACTTTTGTCTTGACAATGGACTTTGATGACTCTGGAAGAGAGAGTGAAGCTGACAACTTTGTGCAATGCTGCCTCACTTAAATCCAATTCATGCATGAGTCAAGACATCACTCTGTGACATCATTGGTCCTCTTTGAAAATGAAGAATGAACAATAATCAATATGTAAGTCCTTTTATCTCCAAATTTTGCAACACCATATCCACTAAATTTAAGAAGTCTAAACTCTTCGTAATATATTGGTAAGACAGAAAGAATAATGGACCAAGTTTAGAAGACCCAGATTCTAATCTATTTAAATTAATCAGTTGCATGACCTTAGATAAATTGCTTAACTTCTTTGGGACTCATTTTCCTCCTTTGAAAAATGAGAACAGTGAACTGAATGATAGTTAATGTTTCTTCCAGCTCTAAAATTCTATTATTCTGAGAAAAAAATGTGTGTTCACATACACAATCATCTTTCCTCTTTCTTCCCAATTCAATAATATTATGATACAGTGACGCTCAGATTCCTTTTGACAGAAGCCAAGGATTATAGAGCATCTCTACCATTTCTTTAATCATAGTAATTAATGCTTAATGCTTGTTGACTAATATTGAGGATATACTGGAGAACTGTTGGTCAAAGTTCCTCCCGGATCCCATTGTGTCTCCTTAAAAAGATGTGAGATTCCCTTGACAAAATGAAAAGGGAGGAGGTCTTTCTTTTGGAATTATGTTTCCTGGACATCTCCCTCCACTACTGTCCTCTTCACTCTCTTAAGCTATTCAGCAATGTATAACATGTAGCTACATATCTGAAACTCCCCTCCCCCTCATCCACCCAAGGACGAACTTGTTGAGTAAAGGATCTATCCCATTTCTGTCTTTGTATTCCCCAGTACCTAGTACTTTACCTTACACATAGTAGTCACTTAGAGAATGTTGCTGAATTTAATTTGACATATGCAAGACAGAGAAATACAAATACTGACATAGGGAAAGCCATTCAGGTAACCAGATTCCTCTGCCAAGCAGAGGAATCTCCTGGCTCTGTTCTTCCTACTAAGCACACAGTTAGCGCTGTAAGTAGGGAGCCAATGTATAAACATTGGCCCAGAAGCATGGGTTGTGTCTGTGCTTTTATGCACTGGCTATAGTTAGTCTGCCTCTTATGGGAAGAAAAGATGGTGCCCTCAGGTTATTAACAACAGCTGCTATCCTCCTCCTTCACAGATCAATTGCCCTGCCTTCCTGGTTGCGGTAACACAGTGGATACCAGTGGAAATTGCTGTGCTCATTTCCTTTTGGATTTTAAGTAAGGAACCATGTCATAATTGTGAGAAATTTACACATGTTGTCATTCCAGATTTCTGTGGGATGAAGATGTATCTTCTCAGACCTGTGATTTCCTTTCCATTGGCAGTTCCCAATGAAGAATTTCCTTGGCCAGTATGGATCAGCACCATTTCTATAAGGTCTAGTCTTAGAGAATTGCTTGGGGCTTGAAAGATAGAGATTCACCCATGGTTACTTAGCCACTTTGTAGCATGTAAGATTGACTGGATTCTGGGTCTTCCTGCTTCTGGGGGTAGCTCTCTATACGGTGTGCTATACTACTTCTCAATATAATAATATTTTCTATTTCTTTATTCATTTTTTTGTTCATTCATTCAGTTTTTGTCTGAAACTATAATTTCATCTCATAAGGAAGCTCAAAATATAGAAATTCACTCTACCAATGCAAAATAGAAACTCATGTAACTTTTAGCTTTGGATATTTCCCTGGGGCACAGAGACATTGACAATTGGTAAATTGTCACACAGCTAACATATGTAAAAAGCAGAACTTTAACCAAGGTCTGTTTTCTTTATTTCAAGACCAGCTTTTTACCCATAATGCTATGTATTATCTCTAATAATTATATAGTACATAAAGCTTGCAAAAAAAACCCCAAACAATTTTAGAAACTTATCTAATTTGATTTCACAACAAACCCAAGATAAATGTTATATGTAGCCTTAGTCCTATACTATAGATGAGAAAGCTGAGGCTCAGAAAGGTTGAGATATCATGAGCTAATATACACATGTGCATATAGGTAACAAATGTCAGAGACCAGATTTAAATCTCAGTCCAAAACTCTATCATACTGCCCCTCTATCAGAACTTAAGTTTAGGTGATGAGTCACAAATAAAATTGATATGTCAATTTGTATATCAAATTGATTATTTTCTGAATAACAGAAACTAGTAAGCAGAAAACAGCAGAAACTAAACATGTGCTTAAAGATTTTTTTTGGAGAGTTAGGGATTAAAAAAATAACATTGCTTTTTAGGAAATTTTAAATTCTTTTAGGAAAAAATGAAAATGTATTTTTTGAATAAAATCATAGAACCACAGAAAATCAGAAATGGAAGGTCTCATTTGGAAGCAGAGTTCATTTAGTTGAATCTGTACCTGAAGAGGAATTCCTCAAAATGATCATCCAGCATTTCTTTAAACAGATTCAGTGATGAAATGTTTGCTACCTTACAAAACATCTCATTCCAACTCTGGAAACTCTAATTTTTAGAAAATTTTTCCTTATATTAATTCAAAAACTTCTTTTCCATAGTTCCTACCTTGTGGTCCTAGTTTTACCCTCTGAGGCCAGTCAAAGCAGTTCTAATGCCCTTTGCACAGAACAATCTCTCATATATTTGAACTTAATGATGGCTTCTAAATGTTCATTAACCTGTGCAAGAGTCCAGTTATGCAATTATCCCTTCCACATCAGGTTGGAGGGGGATAGAGGCATAGTGTCCCTGTGATCTAGAAAATCTATATAAAATTTTTGGCCTTTCCTTTATACCAGAGAAGAAGTCTGAATTATAATGATATTAAAAGATAAAATACATTGGCATAATATAATTGGCATAATATAATACTATACATATATTTTATGCATTTCTGAGTTTCTAAATTTTTTCTGTCATCTGCTGGCCTTCATGTGTCATATATGGCTTTTGCAAAATTCCCCCCAAACTTCCCATTCAATTTCTTGTGCTAACTCATGATATATTGCAAGATATCAAGGGTTCTTCTTGGGCAAGGAAATGAATAGGTCTAAAATTTGGGACAGTTCTCCCTATACCATGGAATAGAGTCCAACTTTAACATAAAGTTCAAAGTCAAGAAATAGGATGAAAAACGGGTAAACAACAACAACAACAAAAGGACCTAACCACAAAAATTTACTGGTGACGGAAGATCTAGACACAAACTCAGAAAACAATGACATCAAAACAACTACAAGCAAAGCATCAAAGAAAAGGGACAATTGGATATAAGCCCAATAAGAATTTCTAGAAAAGCTAAGAAAAAAATTTTTTTTTTCAAACTCAGATAAGGGTGGTGTGGGAAAAATTGGAAAATGAAATGAGATTGATGCCAAAAAATTATGAAAAGACAATAGCTTGGTACAAGAGGCACAAAAAATACTGAAGAAATCAACACCTTAAAAACAGAATTGGCCAAATGGAAAAAGAGAGAACAATTCACAGATGAAAATAACTCCTTAAAAAAGCAAAGTTGGCCAAATGGAAAATAAGGTCCAAAAGCTCATGGAAGAAAATTGCTTAATAATGAGAATTTGGCATGTGAAAGCTAATGAGTCTGTTAAACATCAAGAAACGATAAAACAAAGTCAAAAGAATGAAAAATAGAAGGAAATGTGTAATATCTCAATAGAAAAAAACTGATCTGGGAATATATATATATATATATATATATATATATATATATATATATATATATATATATATATATATATATATGCACACACACAAATATACATACACACATACACCTTTACATATGTACGTGTGTATGTGTACATGAGATAATTTAAGAATTGTTGAACTGCCCAAAAGCCATGATCAAAGACAGAGCCTAGATATATTTCCTGAAGTTATAAAAAAAAAAAAACTTCCATGATATCTTAGAACCAGAGAATAAAATAGAAATTGAAAGTGTTCACTGATTACTTCCCAGAAGAGGTCCCAAAATGAAAACTCTCAGGAATATTGTAGCCAAATTCCAGAGCTCTCAATCAAAGAGAAAATGCCTCAGGCAGCCAGAAAGAAACCACTCAAATACCATGGAACAACAATCAGGATCACATAAAGTTTAACAGCTACCATGTTAAAGGACCAGAGGGCTTGGAATATGATATTCTGGAAGGCAAAGGACCTAGGTAGGGATTACAATCAAGAATTAACCTACCCAGAAAAACTGAGTATAATCTTTTGGGATGGAGGGTTGAGAGAGAGGAGGGTAGAATTAACATTTAATGAAATAGAGGACTTTGAAGCATTCCTGATGAAAAGACCAGAGATGAAAAGAAAATGTTAATTTCAAAAAACAAGACTCAAGAGAGGAATAAAAAGGTAAGCATGAAAGAAAATTCATAAGGGACTGAAGGTTATACTGCTTACATCTCTATATGGGCTTTCTAAGAACTTTATCATTATTAGGGTAGTTAGAAGGAATATACATTCCAGAAGGCATGGGAGTGGGTCAATTATGTTGGGTTGATCTAAAAAAAAATGGATGACTGAGAAAGAGGAATACAATGGGAGAATGGGAAAAGGAGAGGAAGAATAGGGTGAATTATCTCATATAAAAGAGATATACAAGGAAGAGCTTTTATAGTGGAGTGGAAAATGTTGTGAGAGGTCAGCATTTGAATCTTATTTTCATTTTAATTGATCCAAAGAAGGAAGAATATATAATATGTATATACACACGTATGTGTATGTATGTATGTATATACAGACAGTCAGGGTTAGGTGACTTGTCCAGGGTCACCTAGTAAGTATTTGAAGCCAGATTTGAGCTCAGGTCTCCTTGACTACAGAGTTAGTGCTCTATCTACTCTGTCCCCTAGCTGTCCCATTTTTTGGGGGGAGGGGCAAGGCTTGGCTCCCCAGAAAGAAATCTTAATTGTCTAAGACTTAACTAAACTGGGGATTTACATTGGAATACACAGGGAGATTTGGAGTAGTTTAGGGTGGGGAGGGGTGGAGTGTGGTGAGGTGGGACAAGCCAGCCTCAAACCCCTCTCCTCCATCTTCCCACAGAGAATAAAAGAATCTAAAACGGGTTTAAACTCAAGAAACTAGGTAGCCCTAAACCCTTCCTCATGAAGGAGTAGGATCAGGAGGCAGGGAACACTACACAGAGATGGGGGTTGATCTCTCCAGTTGTTATTGAGTTATTTTCAGGCATGTCTGTTCCTCATGACCCCATTTGGGATTGGCAAAGGTGTTGGAGTGGTTTGTCATTTCCTTCTCCAGCTCATTTTACAGATGAGGAACTGAGAAAAATATGCTTAAGTAATTTGTCCATGGTCACACAGTTTGTAAGTGTCTGAGACCAGATTTGAACTCAGGTCCTTCGGACTCCAGATCTGGCACTCTGGCACCTAGTTATCTTGATCTATCTCTATCCAGTTTCCCCAAGGTCAGGTCTTCCTTAACCCTAATTGGTGTCATGAAGAGTTGGAGATGACTGAAACAACTGAAGAACAACATCAGCAGATATGCTAGACCTCTGGAAAAAAATTTAATGGGAATAGAAAGAAGTATACATTTTCTCAGTTGAACATGGCACCTTCACAAAAATTGATGATGTATTAGGGTGTAAAAACCTTACAAACAAATGCAGAAAGTAGAAATATTTTCAGACATAATGCAATAAAATTATATTCAGTAAAGGGCTATGGAAACATAGGTTAAAAATTAATTAGAAACTACATAATCTAATTCTAAAGACTGAGTGGAAAAAAGAGCAAATCATAGAAACAATCAAATGTTTTATTAGAGAGAATGACAATAATGAGGCAACACACTAAAATTTTAGGGATGCAGTCAAAGCAGTACTTAAGGTGAAAATGTATTATCTGTAAGCACATGCATCAATAAAATGGAGAATGAGCAAATCAACAAATTGGGCATCTTAACTAAAAAAAACTAGAAAAATAACAAATTAAAAATCTCCAATTAAAAACCCAAATGGAAATTTGAAGAATCAAAAGAGAAATCAATAAAATTGAATGTAATACCAAATTTTACTCATAAATAAAACTAGGAACTGGTTTTGTGGGGGGAAAAATAAAACAGATAAACCATTGGTTAATTGAATTTTAAAAAAGCAAAAGAAGAAAATCAAATTACTAGTATCAAAAAGATGATTGTGTCACCAATGAAGAGGAAAGTAAAGCCATTATTAAGCATTATTTTGCCGAATTATTTGCAAATAAAACAAAATATAAGTGAAATGGGTGAATAGTTACAAAAATACAAACTTCCCAGATTAACAGATGAAATCAAATACTTAAAAACCCTGTCATAAAAAGAAACTGAACAACTCATTAATGAGTTCCCTAAGTAAAATATATGTATATATATATATGCATACACACATATATATATATATCATACACATACATATATGTATATATGTGACCAGATAGATTCATAAGTGAATTCTACCAAATGTTTAAGGAACAATTAATCAAAATACTATATCAATTATTTGGGGAAAAAAGAGGTGAAGAAGAATTTCAACTAAATTTCTTTTCTGACATAAATATGGGTTTGATACCTAAACCAGGGAGAGCAAAATGAGATAAAGAAAACTGTAGGCCAATTTCCTTAATGACTATTGAGGTAAAATTTTCAAATAAAATATTAGCAAGAAGATTATAGCACTATATCACAAAGATCATACACTATGACCAGGTGGAACTTATACCAAGAATGCAGAGCTGGTTCAATATTAGGAAAACTATAATCTTACTTGACCATATAAATAACAAAAATAACAGAAGTCATGATTGTATCAATAGATGTAGAAAAACTTTTTGACAAATTGTAATACCAATTTCTATTAAAAACACTAGAAAGCATAGGAATAAATGGAACCTTTCTTAAAATGATAAGTAATATCTATGTAAAACTAAGAGACAACATCATCTGTAATGGGATAAGCCAGAAGACTTTCCAAAAAGATCAAGGGTGAAGCAAGCTGTCTATTATCACTACTATTATCTAATACTGTATTAGAAATGGTAGCTATAGCAATAAGAGAAAAAAAAAGAAATTTAAGGTATAAAACTAGGCAATGAGGAAACATAACTGGCACTCTTTAAAGATGATATGGTGGTATACTTAGAGAGCCTTAAAGAATTAAATTAAATTAATTAAAAAACAGTTGGAAAAATAACAACTTTAGCAAAGTAGCAGATTGTAAACTCAGATAAATCATCAGCATTTCTATATATTACCAACAAAACCCACCAGGAAGAGATAGAAAGAGAAAATAAATTTAAAATAACTATAGACATTATAAAATACTTAAGAATATGCCTGCCAAAACAAACCCAGGGACTATATGAACACAATTGCAAAAGACTCTTCACATAAATAAAGACAGATCTAAACATCTGGAGAAATATTAATTGGTCCTGGGTAGGCTGAGTCAATATAATAAACATGACAGTTTTACCTAAATTAATGTACTTATTCAGTGCCACACCAATCAAAGACCCACTAGTTATTTTATAGAGTTAGACAAAGTAATCACAAAATTTATTTAAATGCACAAAAGGTTAAGAATATCAAGGGAATAATAAAAAAAAATGTGAAGGAAGGTAGCCTGGTAGTATCAGATTTCAAACTAAACAATCATTAAAAAAAAAAATCCAATACAGGCTATGAAATAAAGTGAAGGGTTGGGAAATAGATTAGGTACACAATACACAGTAGTAAATGACCATAGTATTCTAATGTTTAATAAATACAAAAGTCTAATTTTCAGGGGCAAGAACTTACCATTTGACAAAAATTGCTGGGAAAGCAAGAAAGCAGTTTGGCAGGAATAGATGAATATATCACACCATATACCAAGATAAAATCAAAATGCATGCATGATTTTACATAAAGAATGATCCCATAAACAAATTAGGGGAGCAATGAAAATTTTACCTGTCAAATCTATAGATAAGGTAGAATTTATGACCAAACAAGAGACAGCATTAGGGGATATAAAATGAATAATATTGATTATATTAAATTTTTAATAAATTTTTTTGATTACATTAAATTACAAAGGTTTTGCAAAAACAAAACCAATTTAAGATTTGAAGGAAAGCAGGAAACTAGCAAAAAATTATAACAAATTTCTCTGATAAAAACCTAATTTTTCAAATATATATAGAACTGAGTCAATTTTAGAAGAATGTGAGTCATTCCCCAATTGACAAATGATCAAAGGATATGAACAAGCAGTTTTTAGGAGAAGAAATCGAAGATATCAATAGTCGCATGAAAAAATGCTCTAAATCACCACTGATTAGAGAAATGCAAATTAAAACAAATCTTGAGGTATCACTTCACACTAATCAGATTGATTAATATGACATAAAAAAGAAAATAAATGTTGGACAGGCTTCTGAATAGACTAAAAATATTTATTTTTTTCATCTTTTGGTCCTATATTGTTTTTTCTAACTATACTTACTTCCACGTTGAGGCCATCAAGAACACATTTGTACATGCATGGAATTATGATCCCATTTATGAGGGTACTTCCTCCAGTGGTACAAACCATAGACTTCCCTCATCTTCTCACCAGGCCCAAGTCCTTTCACCTATTGGGTAGTACTAGAGGTTGAATTCTTTTATTTTGGCAACCCAAGGGAGGAAAAAACAAAAATAGGTAGCTAGTTGGCATAGAGGATAAAGCATTGTATCTTGAATCAGGAAGGACTGAGTTCAAATCCAGTCTCAGATGGTTACCAGCTGTATGACCCTTGGAAAGTCATTCTCTGAGTTTTCTTTCCTGTAAAATGGAGATCGTAACAGCACTTACCTCAAAAGGTGGTGGAGAGGATTTAACAGCAAGGACCCCAGCATACACCGGCTGTACAAGTTCTTAGATTTGCTTTTCTAAAAGGAAACGCAACTTCTGAGGGTCAACAATCACTTTAATCAGGCACATATATCATTCACTTAGGAAAAGTCAGCCCTTCAGAGAAAAAACGGAGAAATAAATAAAGATCAATAGACAGGGCTTCCTACTACCTGACCATAATCAATACATACCTAGTTACCAGAGAGACAAGCACCTACATCTGGGTTTCCAAAGCTGGGGGGGTTCCTTAGCGGCTCCCCAGAGTCTCATCTGGCCAAACACTTCCAATGAGTAAGCCCCCAAAGTAAAACCTCACCTCAGAGTATTTATACACTTTTTAGAGCTGGAGGGCTGGACTCTCTGATACAGTGCCTCAATAGAAATTAACAAAAGGTATTGAGACCTATTAATGGTTGGGGAAGATCTTCATCTCTTCCGCCCACCCACCATTAACCTTACATTAACATTACAGAGAATCAAATGATACTTGCAAACTGCTTATCACAGTGCCTTATAGCCAATTGATATCAATAAATAAACATTTTTAGAAGCTTAATATTTTCTGGGCAGGGTGCTAAGTGCTAGGGATGGCAAAAGAGGCACAGGGCAGTCCCTGCCCTTAAGGAGCTTACAGTCTACTGGGGAGACAACTTGTTTGTGGAACAGCCAGGACCAATGTCATCAGATCAAAGAGTCCATATTGGAGAGTAAGACATAAGAATACTGGAAAGGCAGGAAGGAGCTAGGTTAAGAAGGTCTTTGAATACCAAAAGGATCATTTCATATTTACTTCTGGAGGTGATAAGGAGCCACTGGAGTTAACTGAATGGGGGTTGGGGGGTGAATGACATAGTAGGCACATAATAAATGCTTGTTTCCATCCTTCTTAATCTGTCTCCCTCAGTTTCCTCATCTGTAAAATGTGAATAATTATAGCACCTGCCTCCTGAGTTGCTAGAAAAATGAAATGAGATGTTTGTAAAGTTCTTTACAATCTTTAAAATATAGAAATGTTAGCTATGAACATATTAACATAGCTTTCAATCATGTGCAACCCAGTTTCACTTCTGCATTGACAATGACAGAGCAGCAGAAAAGGATCTGTGTGTGAGAGAAATGGAGGGGGTATGTCATGAATCACACAATTTTAAAATCTATAATCATTAATTCAATTATTAGCACTCTAATGTGAGATTCTTGCTCAATGATCACTGTTTACATGCTACTATTACTAGAGCAAGGGAGCCATACTGATATTGATATTTTGGCTATCGATGAAAACAATTTGAAAACTCCTTCATTAAAATGAGAATATAGATGAAAAAGCAAATCAAAGAGTGGGCAGATATAGTTTCTTTGTGTGCCCGTAGGCAACAAGAAACATTGGTTCATGGAATGCTGTACGTGCCATAGTGAAAAAGAAAGGGGCTACATAGGACTGAGGTCATATTTTTTCCTTTATTTGGGTCACTGTGTACTATCTAGTAGTCATACCAGTAAAATGTAAACTTTTTGAGATCTGTGACAGTTATGTTTTTGTCTTTGTTCTTTATTATCACCTAGCTTAGTGCCTTCTTTTGTGATAAGAACTTAATAAGTGTTAATTGAATTGAATCTCATTAAGTTCCACATACTTAGATAGGCTGGTGACAAATATTCTCTCACTTGGTCCCTATTTTAAGCCTGAGTGGCACATACAGAGTTTCTACTCTTTTGATATCTAGTCCCTTGCAGCATCAATACAATATTCATAGCACCCAAGGCAGCCATGAATAACACACGCAATTCAGAATTGCGAAGTACCACAAACTTTCCACATGGAAGGCAGAACCAAAACATTTGTTCAGACCCAAATCCATCACAGCGACAAAAATCTATCCACAATAACAATGCAGAGGACAACACCATCCCCAAGCCTTCCCCCACTAGGCTTCCCACAAACCAGATCCATTAACGCTCATCACAGGCAGGCTCTCTTAAACAAAATCACAATCACAGAATCACTCAGGCTATCCATGAGCCTGCATCCTTCCTAGCTCTGACTGCTTGCAAGACTAACTTCCTCTCAGCTCTGCTCTAGCTCTGCCTCTTCCTATTCCACCCAGTCAGCAAACTCCTCCCACCACAGGCTCCGTGTGACTTAATGGGCTGATCAATGAATAAGAAAGATCTTTCCATATAAATTACTATTACACTCCTGAGAACCACAGTTCATTTTTATGAAGCATCTGAGTAGTACCTTTGTGGAGGAGACTACGAATAGTGTAAATCAGCATTAAAAGGTTTAATAACAATGTCATATTTATTAGAAGGATCTGGAAAAATTACTTTATAGAATTTAATAGAGTGAATATAGGGCATGGAAATTCATTAGGAAAAAGGCATGAAAGGCAAATGGGCAGATAATTTTACACTGTCACGGTATTTTCTGGTTTGTTCTTAAAGTCCTCTACTTTAAAAAAAAAGTATTGATTTGCTTTTGGTATTGGAAGCAACATGGTGAAATGGAAAGAATACTGTGGTTGGAATCAGTAGACCTTGTTTGAATTCTGGATCTGTATCGGCAGTTACTTAAAATTTTTAAGCTTCAGTTTTCTCAACTGTAAAATGATGGGGTTGGATCAAATAATCTCCAAGGTCACTTCTACTTCTAAATCCTGTCTACAGAGGAGAATTTTAATCTAACTTAATATTTTCTTATTACTTCAGGTAATTATTTCTATTCATTCATTGCAAATTATATGTTCATTTAAGTAGTACAGTGAACTTTCATAGATTAAATCATTCTGTCTGAAATCTCTTTGATTACATGTCATTAAGGATCTCATTATCTTGATATTTAAGGTTTTTATTGATTTTATTAAGAGACTAAGAATTCCCCTGAAATGAATGTTACAGCTTTAGTTTTAAGTAATGAGGAAGAAATGTAATCTTATAAATAGGGCAATTTTCATTCATTGTATAATTATTCAATTTAAAAAGCCATTGCCATCACTCAAACGTCACTATGTATTTACAAATCATGAAATGAAAATTAATAATAATTTGTACAATTTCCCTTGGAAAAATCTTGTAACCATTCATATCTACCACTACTTTGATTTAGGATCCTCTTCGTTCCTTCACTTCTTTGTTTGAATTACCTTTACCTATGATGCCCGAATTCCAAAAACAAAGAAAAAACAAAAAAGCTTCAACTCACATTTTACTGTTCCTCTTTCTTTCTTCTAGGATATTTTTGTCAATGACTCTTAGCTAATGTGATACTTCTTAGGGACAATATTCTTGCATTCTCCTTAAAGAATATAAATATTAATCTATAACTTAGTTTTTTCATATAATGTGGGTTTTAATAGTGATTAAGTTCCTTTTTAAACTGAATTTATATTTATGAGCTCATCCATTTTCTTTGAAGGAATGATTGAAAATTTGTGATATTTCTAAATATCTGTCTTTTTCAGGAAGAATATTGTCTTTGCAGGACATTATTTTGAAGAGCTGACTGACTTTGTTTTGGGGATTTTTTTTTGGTAGGTTATTCCAGCAATTTCTTTGATTTGTCATGCATAAGTAATCCTGTGTTATTCAAATGAGTATTTATTCCTTTGTGAATTATCTATGTACCTTGTCTGGAGCTTGATGATGACTTTTTTTTTTGGTAGAGTTAAACCGGAATCTTTCTCTGCGGATTCTCATCATTTGCATTTTGCCCTCTTTGTCCTGTACTTCTAAGCAGTTTTCTTTTACAATCTCATTAGACATAA
Source organism: Notamacropus eugenii (assembly GCF_028372415.1). Taxonomy (NCBI): domain Eukaryota; kingdom Metazoa; phylum Chordata; class Mammalia; order Diprotodontia; family Macropodidae; genus Notamacropus; species Notamacropus eugenii. The sequence continues at coordinate 140,851,406 of NC_092875.1, read as the reverse complement.
TGGAATATGAGAATGTATAATGGAATATGCATGTAACAAGGCTGTTTCAGTTTGGCTCTCAGGGAGCAAGAATAGATACATTTTTAGCAACTCTTCCTCATACCTTTTGCATAGGAAACTGATTCCTGTTAGGAAGAGAAGCAGGGAGTTGGGGCCAGAGGTAATCTATTTGCTTCAGAGAAGGTGTAATAGACTGCAATTCTATCTCTCTGTTCCCTTACATGTTATTAATTTAGGTAATGTAGTTTTCAGGTTCAGCCTACACTCCTGATTGCTATTCATGAGGAAAGGGGTCCAAGTATTTATATCCAATATATAGTGGCTCCCTTCCCATAAAATACCAGTTCTACAATGAACACACATAGCAAATAGCAAAGAAATTCACTTATCCAAGATGAAAGAAAATAGAAATCAGAGAACATATGTAAAGTTATGCACAGTTTTATAGTTCTTTGGGCATAGTTACAAATTGCGCTCCAGAATGGTTGAATCAGTTCACAATGCCACCAACAATGCATCCATGTCCCATTTTTCTCACATCCCCTCCAACGTTTGTCATTTTCCTTTTCTGTCATATTAGCCAATCTGGTAAGAGTGAGGTGGTACCTCAGACTTGTTTTAATTTGCGTTTCTCTAGTCAGAACATTATTTTTCAGGTGACTATTGATAGCTTTGCTTTCTTTTCCTGAAAACTGTCAGTTCATATCCTTTGACCATTTGTCAATTGCGGAATGACTCATATTCTTATAAAATTGACTTGGTTCTGTATATATTTGAGAAATGAGACTTTTATCAGAGAAACTTGATGTAAAATTTTGCCCGTTTCCTGCTTTCCTTCTAACATTGGTTGCATTGGTTTTATCTGTATAAAACCTTTTTAATGTAACCAGAAGTATCCATTTTACAGCTTTTTAAAACCTTTCTTGATCATAAGTTCTTCTTTTATGCATGGATCTGACAGGTAAAATTTTCTATTCTCCTCTAGTTTGCTTACGATATCACCCTTTATGTTTAAATCATGTATTCATTTTCACCTTATCTTGGCATATAGTGTGATATGTTGCACTATACCTAGTTTCTTCCAGTTTTCCCAGTAATTTTTGTCAAATGGTGAGTTCTTACCCTCAAAGCTTGAATCTTTGGGTTTATCAATAACTAGATTATTATGGCCATTTACTACTGTGTATTGTGTTCCTAATCTATTCCACTGATTTACCAATCTATTTCTTAGCCAGTAGAAAGTTGTTTTAATGATTATCATTTTGCAACAAAGTTTAAGATCTGATACTACTAGACTATCTTCCTTCACATCTTTTTTTCACTGATTCTCTTAATTTTCTGGACCTTTTGTTCTTTCATTTGAGTTCTATAAGATAGCTCTATAAGATAATTCTTTGGTAGTTTGACTGGAGGAGGGAGGGGGAAAAAAATCTAAGATACATGGAAGTGATTGTAGAACACTGAAAACAAATAAAATAATTTAATTAAAAAAAGAAATGAATGTTGTAGTTTGTCAAAAGCTTTTTTCTGCATCTATATAATCATAGCCTTAGTTATAATGGATATAATCAATTATGTTAATATTTTCCTTACATTGAACCAGTCCTGAATTCTTGGGATAAATCTCAGTTGGTCACAATATATAATCTCTTTCAATATGTTGCTATGGTGTCTTAGTTAGTATTTTATTTAGTATTTTTCATCAATATTCCCTAGTGAAATTGGTCTATTATTTTTTTCTCTGTTTTTGCTCTTCATGGTTTATGTATCACAACACTGTTCCACAAAATGAGTTTGATAGGATTCCTTTGCCTACTTTTTCACAAATAATTTATTTAATATTGGAAGTAGTTGATCTTTAAATGTTTGGTAGAATTCACTTGTAAATCCTTCAGGTCCTGATGCTTATTCTTAGAAAACTCATTTATGTTCTGTTCAATTTCTTTTTCCAAAATAGGTTTATTTATTTATTCCATTTTCTCTGCTGTTAATCTGGAGAATTTATATTTTTGTAGATATTCTTCCATTTTACTTAGATTATTAAATTTATTGGTATATAATTGGACAAAATGACTCCTAATAATTGCTTTAAGTTGATTTTCATTTTTGATACTAGTGATTTGCTTTTCTCTCTTGAAAAAAATCATATTAATCAAAGGTTTGTCTATTTTGTTAGTTTCCCCCATAAAATCATATCCTAGTTTTATTTATCAATTTTATTTTATTCAATTTTATTAATCACACCTTTAATTTTTGAGATTTCCAACCTGGTATTTAACTGGTAATTTTAATTTGTTCTTTTTCTAGTTTTTAAAAATTGTATTTCCATGAATTGATCTACTCTTTCTCTATTTTATTGAGGTAATCATTTAAAGATATAAATCTTCCTATGGTTACTACTTTCCTCTGATTACTGTTAGTCTTACTATGTTGACTCATTATTATCATTCTCTTTAATAAAATTATTTGTTATTATAATTTGTTCTTTGACTCACTCATTTTTTAAGAATAGGTTATTTAATTTCCAATGAATTTTTAATCTGTATTTCCATGATCCTTCATTAAATGTAATTTTTATTGCATTGAGGTCTGAAAAGTATGCATCAAATATTTCTGTTTTTCTGCATTTAACTATAAGGTTTTTATAATTTAGTATATAGCCAATTTTTGTAAAGGCACAATATGCCTCTGAGAACAAGGTGTTGTCCTTTCTACTTCCATTCATTTTTCTCCAAATGTCTATCATATCTAGCTTACCTAAGATTCTATTCATCTCCTTGACTTTCTTTGCATTTATTTATTTATTTATTTATTTATTTATTTATTTATTTTTTATTTATCTGGTTCTGGAGTTGGGGCCAGGGAGAAAGGGATAAGAAGTTGAAGTTTTCCACTATTATGGTTTTGCTATCTATTTGTACCTATAATTCATTCCATAAATTTGGATGCTATGGCATTTTTTAGCTATATGTTTAGTATTAATATAATTTCATTATCTATGGTACTTTTTAACATAATGTAGTTTCCCTGCCTATCTCTTTAATTTAGACCTATTTTAGTTTTAACTTTGTCTGAGATCATGACTGCTACCCTTGCTTTTTTTTTTTTTTATGTCAGCCAAGGCATAATAAACTCCACTTTATTTCTCCTCTGTGTGTCTCTCATTTTTAAATGTATTTCTTGTAAACAACATATTGTTTGGTTCTGGTTTTTGACCCATTATGCTATCCATTTTATGGGTGAGTTCATCCAATTCACATTTAAATTTATAATTGCTGGGTTGTGTATTTCTATCTATCCTATTTTCCCCTTACTGTTTATCCTTTCTCTTTTTACTCTATCCTTCCTCAGAAGTCTAGCTTACTGATGCCCACTGTCACCAGTATTATTCAATACTGTATTGGAAATCCTAGCAATAGCAATGAGAAGAAAAAGAAACAGAAGGAATTGTAATAGGGAATAAGCTGAAAAAACTATCTTTTTCAGATGATAGGATGATCTACTTGGAAAATTCCAAAAACTCAACTAAAACATTAGTTGAAAGAATGAATGATTTTTACCAAAGTAGCAAGATATAAATTAAATCCATATAAACTGTCAACACTCCTATATATCACAAGCAAACTCTTCAAGAAGAGATAGTAAAAGATACCCAATTTAACAAAACTCTAGATATATAAAATACCAGAAAGTACATCTGCCAATACAAATACTGGACTTATATAAACAAAATTATTTTTAAAAATTCTTCATGCAAATTAAATCAGGTTTAAACAATTGGAGAAATAGCAGTTGTTCATGGATAGGCAGGATCAATATAATAAAAATGACAGCTTACCCAAGCTAATTTATATATTTGTATAACCAAGGCAAAATTCACAGCACTGGTGGTGACTATGAATATACCAGCATAGTTCTCAATCACAAAGTATAACAGACTCTCCAGAAAGCCAAATCCCCAAACCAGAAAGCCATATCTGTCACAGTGATCAAGACTTCAATGCACATTAGCACTGCCAGGGACAAAAGCATTCCCCCCACTCCCACCTGCTGGGGCCTTCCCACAAACAAACACCCATGACCCTGTTTGCCTATGTCCTCTCTCTCCCTCTGCCCTAACTGCTCTCACTCACTTCCTCTCAGTTCTGCTCTACCCTTCCTGTTCTACCTCTTCATCAAGCTCCTCCTACCACATGCGACTTAGGTTTCCATGTGATTTAAGCAGGTCACATAGACCTACTAATGAATGGGAAAGATTTTCCCATTTAATCACCATTACAATATTCAACACCATCCCAAATAAATTACCAAAAATTATTTTACTGAATTAGAAAAAAATAACAAAATTCATTTGGAAAAAACAAAAAGTAAAGAATATCAAAGGAAACAAAAAATGTAAAGGAACAAGGCTTAACATTTCCAGATCTTAAACCATATTATAAAGCAGTAATTATCAAAACTATCTGGTACTAGCTAAGAAATAGAAAGGTAGATCAATGGAATAGAGTAGACATACAATTTACAGCAGCAAATAAAGGTAATAACCTTGTATTTGACAAGTGTAAAGACTTAAGACTTGGGGATAAAAATTTATTATTTAGCAAAAAAAACATTGTTGGAAGAACTGGAAAACACTATGGCAGAAACTGGGCATAGAACAATATCTTACACCATTTACCAAGATAAAGTCAAAATGGATACATGACCTAGCTATAGACTGAAATTTTACAAGAAAATTAGAAGAACATGGAACATATTACTTATCAGATTATGGATAAGCTAGCAATTTATGAGTAAACAAGAGATAGCAAAGTATAAAATGGATAATTTTGTTTACATTGAATTAAAAGTGTTTTCTTTTGCAAATAAAGCAAATATAACCAAGATCAGAAGGAAAGTAGAAAATTGGAGAAAAAAATGTATTGATAGTTTATCAGATAAAGTTATCATATCAAAAATATATAAATAACTCAAATTTATAAGAATAAAAGTTATTCACCAGTTGATAAATAGTCAAAGGATATAAATAGGCAGTGTGAATAAATCAAAATAATTTATAGTCATCTGGAAAAAGTACTCTAAATTATTATTGATTAGAGAAATGCAAATTAAAACAACCTTGAGATATCATTTTATCCCAAAATGGCTAAAAATGGTTAAAATGATAGAAAAGTAAAGTGACAAATGAGGAGGCTATGTGGAAAAATTCTGATAGTAATTCATCATTGGTGGAATTGTGAACTGATCCAACCATTTTAGAAAACAATCTAGAATTATGTGCAAGGAGTTATTGAACTCCCTATGTGCTTTGACCCAATGATACCACTACTTAGTCTCTTTCCAAAGATCACTAATGAAAAATGAAAAGAACCTATAAGTTCTAAAATATTTATGACAATTCTCTTTATGGTGGCAAAAAACTGGAGATTGCAGGGATGCCTATTAATTGGGGAATGACTGAAAAAGTTGTGGTATATGATTATGATGGAATAATACTGTGCTATAGAAATGATGAGCTCAGTGATCTTAGAAAAACATGGATAAATCTGCACAAAATAATGAAAAGTGAAATGAGCAGAAATGAGAGAATATTGTATACTGTAATAGCAGTATTGTTATAAGAATGACTTTGAGTGAAGAAATTATTTTGACTATTCTAAATACCCTACTTTATAGTTAATTCTATAAAGTACATCTGAAGAAAGACACTATCTGCTCCCAGAGAAAGAGCAAATAAATAGTAATGTGTACAGAACAATTTTGCATATATATATGCCTATATATACATGCACACATACATGCATGCATGCTTAAATGCATACACACACACACACACACACACACAGACACACACACACCTATTTGTGTATAATGATACCCAACTGTAGGGAGGGGAGGGAAAGGGAGAAGAGAAGAAAAAAAGAAAAAAATTACATGATAATTTTGTTTTATTTTTGAAAGGAATAGCAAATTATGCATGGTAGATTTGCAGTTTTATGTTCTATCATCTTTTTGTTGTAGTATTATGGAAATTCTTGTTTTATTCCATAAATTTAAAATACTAATTAAAAAAAATTTAGTTTACCTACTGCCTCCCTAATCTCACACCCTTCTAAGTGTTGCTCCCTTATATTACCCCCATGTCCTCCTACTTCTTCATAAGTTAAGATGTTTATAGATGAGTAGTTAGTCCCTTTTTAACCCAGATCCTATGAGAATAAGGTTCTTGTGCTGCTCATGCTTCACCTGATCCTCTCCTCCACCATAAAAGTTCTTCCATTCACAACTTTTTTGTATGAGATAATTTATTCTATTTTACCTCTCCCTACTCAGTTTTATTTTTTAGTATCATCCCATACTAATCAACTCAAGCCCAAGCCGTTTTATATATGTATACTCTTTCTAACTACCATAATGATAACATTCTTAAGTTACAAATGTCATTTCTCCATATAAGATAGTAAACAGCCTAACCTTATTAAATCCATTATAATTAGTTTTCCATGTTTATCTTCTTATGTTTTTCCTGGTTCTTGTATTAGAAAGTGAAATTTTCTGTTCAGCTATAGTCTTTTCATCAACCATGTCTGAAAGTCCTTTAATTCATTAAATATACATTTTTTCCTTGAATGTTTATATTCAGCCTTGATAGGTAGTTTATTCTTGGTTGCAAGCCCAGTTCTTTTGCTCTTCAGAACATCATATTCCACTCTCTTTGATCTTTTAATGTAGAAGCTTCTAAATCTTATGTTATTCTGACTGTATCTCCAATTTGAATTTTTCCTTTCTCATTGCTTGTAATATTTTCTCCTTGGCTTTGAAACTTAGCTGTAGTCTTTCTGTGGGTTTTCACTTTGGGTTGTCTTTTAAGAACCATAGGTGAATTTATTCAATTTCTATTTTACCCTCCAGTTCTAAAACTTTAGGACAATTTTGTTATATTTTCTTGAAGTGTGATGTCTAGATTCTTTTTTTATTATGATTTTCAGATAGCCCAATAATTCTTATATTATCTCTCCTCAGTCTGTTTCCAGTCAGTTGTTTTTTTCCAATGAGATATTTTATATTCTCCATTATTTTTTCATTCTTTTGATTTTGTTTTATCCTTTCTTGATGCTTTATGAAGTCATTAGCTTCCCCTTGCCCAATTTTTATTTCTAAGGAATTTTTTTCTTCAGAAAGTTTTTAAACCTCTTTTTTCTAATTGGTTGAATTTCTTTTCATATTTTCTTGCATTACTCATGTCTTTTCCCAGTTTTTCAACTAGCACTATGATTTTAAAAGTCTCTTTTAAGTACTTCCAATAATTCTTTTGGGGCTTGTGACCATTTTACACTTCTCTTTGAAGCTTTACAAAAAACTGTTTCATCTTTACTGTCTTCTGAGTGTGAGCTCTGTTCTTCATATAGTAACTATCTATGGGCAGGTTCTTTTTCTCTTGTTTACTCATTTTTAGCAGCTTATTTCTTGTATGTTAACTTAAAATTAGGATCCTATCACAGTTTTAAAAAACATTTTACTCAAATAATTGTAAAAAATATGGAAAAATACAACAACATTCCAGGCCGCACTCAATTTTTGCCATCACCTCTGCAAGAGTTCCTTTGAGTTCAAGTGACATAGACCCATGAGAAATTGATGTTGAGGTCAATTGACTGAACTCAGGGCCCACAGTGTCTTTCTTCCCTGGTTCTAAAACTGGATCAAAAGATTTTTAATCTTTTTCATAAACATGTCCTAGTCTTTTTTTAATTCCAACTTTGTATTTTTATATGTTTTTCTGTAATTTTCTTTTTAAAAAAGTCTCGTAAACAATAATTAAAGTTTTCTGCCATTTTATTAAATTATCACTTTAAACTTTTTTAGTTCTTTTAGAGCTCAAATTTCTCATATTATTTCTTTCTTAAATTCTTTTAAAGTTTCAAACTTACTCTAGAGATTCTGCAGAGATCTTGGGAAATGGGTATCTAGTTGTAGTTAGAGGACTATTCTACTCCCCTACAGATTTATCTTCACTTTCTTCTACCTATAGTATTTATTTAAAGTATCAAGTGATTCTTTTTTGTTCTCTAATTTCATGTATCTCTGACAATTTTTCTGTTATCTTTTACTTCTGATAATTTCCTTCATTTTCCTCTCTTTCTTTTTGCATGTAAAAGAATACTGGCCAATAAAGGCAGTCCTGGGAATGTGCACATTTGGTGAACTTGTTTCTAGAAGTACCTGATAACTTGGAATGAAAGTTCCCTCTGTTTTCCATTTCAGAACAAACACAGGGATTCTTTGATGGTTTTAGAACATTAGCCACATGATGAAGAAACAGCCTTTTGATTGGCTGCTAATCTATAAGTGGGTATGCATTCAAAAAGCACCAACCACCAAAGCTCCCTCTCTCTCTCTCTCTCTCTCTCTCTCTCTCTCTCTCTCTCTCTCTCTCTCTCTCTCTGTCTCTCTCTCTCTCTCTCTCATTGGCAGGCTGCATTTAAATGAGGAGGCAAGAATTGTAAATCTCCAGTTTGGGAAAACCTGCTTCACTATCATCAAGTAGTTCCCAAACTCTCACCAATTATTCATGCTGTCATGACGGAATGCACATTGGTCATTCCCCTGTTATATGCACTTTTACTTTACTTGTCTCATTTATTTCTGTTTCAAGATGATGAAGAGGATCTGGGGTTACAAACAAACTGGTGCTCTGATACCTTTTCTGCTGTAAATCCTTCTGCTATGACTCTTTGTGATCTATATTTTTCTAAAGAAATATGAAGGTAGTTCAAGGTCTAAAGAGTTGTCTTTTAAAATGGTTATTTCACTACACCAACTTTCAACTTTCTTTTCTATCTGTCTGAAACTTAATGCTCCTTGTTTCAATATTCCATTAAGATGTAAAGTCAGTAACTAATGTTGGTAGCATATTCATCCTCCACAGTGCCTTCCCTCCCCTCCCCTCCTCTCTCCTCCTCTTCTGTTCTCTCCTCCTCTTCCCTCCTCTCCTCTTCCCTCCCCTCCCCTCCCCCTTTATCCTTGCCTGGAATGCTCTACCCAGGGGAAGGTACATGCCTTTTTTCCTTTGAGTTTAATGGTTAGATTTCTTGCTTAAAGACCAAGTCTTAAGCCCAATTCACTCTGGAGCTCATAGATCAGCAATAGGTCCCTGACCACCTAGCATAGAGTAAATGTAAATACTAAATAGTAATTGTTTCTCTTTTACCCAGGAACCCTGAGAGTCTTTCTTAACCTAGTTTGATTTTTTCTTTTTAATTAAATGGGCAATCCCTTCAGTAACTTAAAGAAGTCTATTCATTGAATGGGTATATCTCATTGACAATGAGAACCTGAAAGGACCTTAACCTAAAATGGCCAGGGTCTCACATTGCATCCTGGGCCATCTCCAGTCTTCTGGACTTGATAAATATCTGACCACTGGACCCAGATGGCTCTGAAAGAAAAAGAGAGGCTTGTGACCCTGAACCACCCTCTCTCACTCAAATCCAAGTCAACTGCAAGTCATGTCATCATCTTGATGTCATGGTCCTCTTCGAGAATAAAGGACAAACACAACAGTGGTCTACTGTATTGATTTGGAGTCAGAAGACTTGAGTTTGAAATATGACTTTGCCACAAACAGTTCTGTGACGTTAGAACTAGGGGATCTCTCATGTCCCTTTCAATTAGCGTAATGCCTGGCATGTAAATGCTTAATAAGTACTTGAGTTGTGATCTCAGGAATAGCTTGAAAATGGCCAAGGGGAGGTTTGTGTCTGTTCACTATCCTTTTTCCTACACTACCATAACTGTACTTGGACCATCCATTGTACAGTTAGTATATAGCTGTAGCTTTCACTGAATGTGATTCTAATCTAATTGACGACTAACCCATGCAGGTGAAAAAGTTACATTAACCAGTAGAAAGTAGCTAAAATGACACAATGTCAAGAAACAGCTTTCTCTAGTGGTCTAAAGAGCCCTCTGGTGGTATCCTCCTAAAAACCTAACTTGCAGGCAAGAAAATCCAAATGAATAAGAATGATCCTGTTTTTCATTGCAAACCATCTTGGCTGAAACTATTTCTTAACTTCTAAAGTTGGCAAATGTGTTGCAGACCTGAATCATAATCTGACATTTTAAGATGTGTTTGGAGACTACTTTTCAGAGAAAGAAGAGTTAGGAATGGCCATTTAACCAGATTAAAAAAGCAGACAGAAATTTTGCCATTCATTTGGAAAAGATATTTTTTCTTGGTACAGAAAGTTCTCCAATAAGTGGCCAATGGGAAAGAAAGACTGTATTTGGAGGATTTTATTAGTCCTACATTATAGACTAACTTAAGTAGGCATTTCTACCTGTTCTTTTCCAAAAGGAATAAGTGCTTCCAAGATGCTTGGGCATTCAAAGTCCCACAAATCACAGGGCACTAAAGGAAAACATCTCAAACTGACCAAAAAAAAGGAGTAGATGACTTAATGAAACTTTCTCATCTTCAATATCTGTGAAACATATTATTTAGTAACACATCATAGACTAATATGTAATTTGAAGTAAATTAATATTTTGAGCAGAAAAGAAAAAGAAATATTTTAATCCATCATTCCTATGCAGTTGGTATGGAATGTTCTGTGTTTCCATGGCATTTTTGCTCTGTGGTCTGGTTTAGGCAGTAGACTGATAATTCTTTGCCTAGATCCATTTGAGGCTTGAGTTGCTCAGTGATTGATTTGCGTCATTCATTATAGAACCTCTCTTATTCTCAGGTTCATGATATATGTGGTAGTACTATAATACTTTTTCCACTGGGGTGGGGGTGGGGTGTTATAGAAGTGTTGATGAGAAAGGATCTGTATAAACTTACTTGGTACCATGATTCTGAGCAGTGACTTACCTAGTCAAGTTGAGAGAAGGGGCCTTAGGACTCATGTAGGAATATATGCAGGATGCCATTTCACCTGGGTTAGAAAATGGGTACACACCACTGATAGTCCTGGATAATTTCCCCATGTCAGTGCTTATCCACTGCTTAATATAAATAAAACAGGATGATTTGCCAGGTCTTAGATATCTATTGTGTAATTATTCTGAACCTGTTATAAGGAATTGAGAACAAAATCAGAGCTTTGGTAAAATACATCTGATTCATTCAAGATAAAATGTTTACTATGTTCTAGATATTGTTCTAGGAACTGACTCTACAAAGAAGAAAATGAAATAATCCTGACCTCAGGGAGGTCCTATTCTATTGCTCATTCTCCCTGAGGAAAAATCTGGTAAGAGGGATATGATCAGGTCCTGAAAAGAAGCTGAAGAAGATAGTGGTGCATTAATTGTGTGGGACACCGAGAACTGATTCATGGATTTGAACCAGGCTCGGAGGGGCCATGGAAACCTGAGTCATTCATTTGTTCGTTCATAAGCTCATAAGAAGAACCTTGTTTTGGAGCTAAAAGTTTGCTTATGTTTGTTTGTTTGTTTTGTTTTGTTTTAGAAACTAATTACTGGCTGTCAAGACATAGGGTGCCACAGGGAGAGGGGTGAATTTTCAAGTTCCCCTAAAATTAACAGGTTACCTTGCTAAAAACAAAAAACAAAAACAAACCAAAAAATCCCATAGTGCTAGCAGTGTGCTTGTGGCTGCTGATTAGCTTGAAAATCATACAAAATCAGGATATAAACATAGAGATAGTAACAGTTGTCTGAGCCTTAAGTTGCACTAAGAAAAAGAGCCTCCAGGCCCAACTAATTCTATTGGACACCTATCAGTAAGAGGCCGCTCTGTGTGACAGCTGGAGCTCCTACATCAGAATTAGTTTGTCTCCACATGAACCAAATACTCCTCAAGAAGAGAATGGGACATTGTTGGAATTCAGACTTAATTATTGTTTGAGTTATATAATGCCTACTAATTATAATTTTTCTTTTAACACAAATTCATTTTGATTAATAATGATCAACATGCTTAGAAGTGGGGAGTGGGTATCAATCTATTAATCTGTTTAGTCAAGAGATTTGCCAAAGATTATGAATGGGGACTACAGTCAATAACAGTATGATAAAACTAAGTACATTTTGCGCTAATATCATGTGAGAGAGATATGAGAGATTTGGTCTTTTAAAAGAGCAGCTATAAAGGTGAAGGGTCTCAATGTTAAAGACACATAAATCAACTGAAGAAATGAGAGATATTTAGTCTTGAGAAAACAATTCTTGGGATCCTGTCAGTTTTATCTTCACAACGTGTCTCGTATGGCCTCCCTTCTCTCCTCTTCTCTGCACGTTGGTGCAGGCCCCCATCACCTCACACTTGGATGATTATAATAGCCTGCTGGCTAGTTTTCATACCTCAAGTCTATTCTAGACCATCCTCCTTTCAGTTATCAAAGTGATCCTCTTAAAATACAAGTCTGCCATGGTACCTGCCTTTCCTTACTCCTTATTCAATAAACTCCAGCAGCTCTCTATAACCTCCAGAATCAAGTAAAAAAATCCTTTCTTTGGCTTTAAAAGCCCTTCACCACCTGGCCCTTCTTACCTTTCCAGGTTTCTTATAATTTTACACCCCCTTATGTATTCTTTTAATTCATTGACCTTGGCTTCCCTGCTATACCTTGTTTAAGAAACCCTATCTCTTAGATTTAGGGATTTTCTCTGGCTATCTCCCATGACTGGAAGTCTTCCTTAACTCTTGTTTCCCACCTTTCCTGACTCCCTCCAAATCCCAGTCTCACCTTCCATAAGAAACCTTTCCTGGCCTTCCAATTCTAGTGCTTCCCCTCTGATTTATTCTGAATAAAGCTTTTTTATATATAATTGTTTACATGCAGTCTCCCCCACTGGAATGTAAGCTCCTTGAGGAGTACTGCCTTGAGGGCAGGCAGTATTTTCGCCTTTCTTTATATCCCTAGCATTTAGCACAGTATCTTGCACAGAAAAGGGGCTTAATAAGTGTTTGTTGATTGACTGATGTGATAGCTGTCTTTAAATGTCTGAAAAGCTATAATGTGGAAGAGATATTAGATTTGTTAATGTTGCTCCTAGAAACAGAAGTAGGAACAATATATGGAAGTTGCAAATATCTCAATCATTTAGAGAATACTCTAAGTTTTGTAAAGTACTTTCCTTATAGCAACCCTCCAAGATAAGTAGTGTGAATATATTGGGGCAGTTAGGTGCAGCAGTGGATAGGGCCTAGAATGAGGAAAATATGAATTCAAAAACTGTGATCCTGGGAAATTTGTTTAATTCTTGCTGACTTGTTTTCTCATCTGTAAAATGGGGATAATAATCCTATATTTCAGAATTATCGGGATCAAATGAGATAATAGCTGTAAAGTGCTTAGCACAATGCTTGGCACATACGAAGAACTATATAAATATTTATCGTTGTTATTATTGTTATCTTAGTACATGAGGCAAAAAAAAGGCTCTGGGAAAAATGTGTGACCACATAAATAGGAATTGTATGAGACAGAGAATTCCATCCTAAACCAAATGAGAAAATATTTGTAAAGCAGTTAGCATAGTGCCTGGTACATAGTAGATACTAAATAAATATTTATTTCCTTCCCTTCCTTTCCCCCCATATCTTTGTTCTAAATTCCACATTCTTTGCACATACCATGCTGTTCTCTACTTGATAGAAGGAAAAACTCAACATTTTCAAAAGTCTAATGGGATTCCTTAAGAGGTAATGAGTTCCTCTTCGTTATAGGTCTTCAGGAAGATAGGATAACTTGAAAGGAATATCTTCAAGAGAATTCTTGATTAGGTGTGATTTGGACTGAAGTACCTTCAAAGTCCTTGATTCTGAACTTAGGTTCCTATAGTTTGCTTTTCTGTACTATGGAAAACAAGGTTCCACATGAATGAACACGATATGCAACTTTCAGAAGTCATATTGCTCATCTTAAACTATCAAAAAAACTGGAATGTAGAGTTGTAAATACCAGTCTCTGAAAACAGACACTATGACCACAAACCGTAGAAGAATTTGAACATACCTCCAGGCCACCCAATTCTCTTTGCAGCTATGTAGGGATATTATTTCCACCATCCAGGGAATCTCCAAATGCAGATACAAAGAATGCATACTTTTCTTCATGAGGCTAAAAGCAATTTCATAGATATATCAATCCCTGACAGGGTAGCCACATGAAACAGCCACATGACCACATTTATTCTCATATCGTCCTGTGACAACAACACATCAGCTAGGAGTTGGCAGGGATGGGGGCAGGGAAGGGAGTTAAGGGCATATTTCTAGAGAGAAAATGCTAGGTTGCTTGATTTGCTGAATGTCTTTCAATAAATCAGAGGGTGCAATGGAAATTTGACTCAAGATTCCTTAGAACAAATACTGCATTTCCTCTAGATTACGCTGCCAGCTAGCTGTCATTGATTCCCTCCACATGAAGTATTTGGGGCCTTTAGATAAGTGTACTTGGCACATTCAGTTCACACTGTTAATATGTTGTTCCTATCCAACATGCAGTCTAAGTTGAGGAAGCATTCTCTATGAATTGAGGGGACTCCCAGGTGTTCTTATTTGAAGCTGATAGTGAACTCAAGTCCTAGAACACTGTAGAGTCTCATAAGTGACAGTCATAATTAGTCCCTCTGCAGGGTTACTCTCATCAAGGAAAAATCAAGTAAATGAAGAATTTTTATTCTCCAGACTGTGGTGTACACTTGAATATACACAAAAGATTTCATGTATCTGTGTGGGTATGTTGCATGTATATATAAATATATGTGTGTATAAAATATTTACCTTCACACATTTATGCATTTATATATGTGCATATTTCTATATATTTCTAAATGTATGTGCAAACATGTATGTATATGAGTATATTCATTTCCATGTTTAAAAACTTTTGTAACAGTGAGATGCAAAGATTAGTTATGAAACTTTTAATTATTATTTTTCTCTATATGGAAGTATAGGGTCTATAGGTTGTATATACTATAGTTTGGAGAATAAGCAATTTTCATTCACTTTGTCACACACAAACACACACACACACACACACACACACACACACACACACACACACCCCAACATATAATATACAGATATTGCAAATGGACAATGAATTAGGCCTAGAATTGATCAGGGAGGTTCTGTGATACCTGGAAAATGGGAAAAGTCTTTTTACAACCTCATGCTTCTCCCTGAAACAAAGGTCCATCTTTTTAATATTATTATTTTTCCATTGTAATTATAAGACTTCAAGGCATAGAACCCTACAACCTCTTAGAATCTGAAATTGAAGATTAGCCAAAGACAATGTAGAAATTTATGGTGGGTGAGATCAGATTATAACTTAATACAAACACAAAATTATGAAGGAAAATCTATGTAAAGGTTGTCAACCTTTGTAGAAATTATGAGTAGAAAGGATGATTGGGCTTGTCATACACTGAGAGCAAAGGATTACCGCTGAGCATGCAAATGTTCTATTCATAGTCTTGCATGGTCAGAAGAATAAGGAGTGAACTCCCTTTGGTGAATTTAGGATGATAGATTTTGAACTATAAGGGGCATAGAATATCAGTAATTGGAATATCAGATTCCTATGTACTACAATCACTTCATTTTACAGATGAAGCTATTGCAGTCCAGAGAGATAATATAACATGCCCAAGGGAAGGGAATATGAATTCGAATGGCAGCTATTATGTGCTAGACATTGTCCTAAGTGATTTACAAATATTTTATTTTATCCTTACAACAGCCCTAGATGGTAGGTATTATTACTGCACCCATTTTATAGTTGAGAAAACTGAGATAAATAGAGGTTAAGTGACTTGTGTAAGGTCATACATTTAGTAAGTGTCTGAACCTGGATTTAGAATTGGGTCTTTTTGACTCCAGACCCAGAACTCACTATACCACCTAGCTGTCTAAGAAATCTAGAAGAAAATCCACCACAGAAATCTAGAAGCTTGCCCTGGTTGTGATGGGAAGACAGTGTGGTAGCATACTGCAATAGTGTCACACCAGAGAACTGAGAAACAGAGAGAACTGGGAAAGGATGCCAGTGTGTTTAACAGGCTCCACTGGGCTTAAAGACAAGGGGACTGGTATTGAGTTGAAACTAGTTTGCCCTCATCCCCTAAAGTTACTTGTAACAGATTTTTGAGGCTGATGAAATGTGAATTTTCCCAGTATTGAAGGTTTTGGGGTCCCTGGGAAAACTACTGTCAAAGAGGAAAGAGTTAAAAAGTAAGTGATAAGGGAATGTAAGAAAAAGGATTGAAGTTACCAAAGATCACAAGAAAAAAACTCAAAGAACCTTAGTGCAAGCAGAAAAACCAATAAGGAAAATATTCATAACAAAAAGGAAGATGATGTCCAGATGATCAAAATGAGTCAAAAAACAAAATAAAATTTGTAAGATAAATATTGGATTAAATTTCAAGAAAAATGAATTGACATCTGAATAAATATTGCAAAAATAGAGGAAGATGATTTCACATTCAATAAGGCAGGTGAACTTCTGGATTACTAAGAGGACAGAACCACATCAGGATGTTTCTGAAAGGTTCAGGAAGTAATATTAGTCATGAAAGCTGAATTTATGTCCTAAAAAATAGAAATATTTTACAGAATAGGAAATAGGTACCTTAGAAGTTTTAATTTCATTAGGAATATGGATACTAATGAAGAAATGAATACATATAAAGATCATGAATCAAAGACTAAAAGTCTCATAGAAAGAGAAGAAAAATAATGACAAGGAGGGAAAGAAAACATTTTTGGAAAAAGGTATAGAAAGTATAGTTTAAAAAGCATAGCAAACAATACAAGTTGAGAAGAATAAGGGGAAGAGGTGGTTTATTTGACTACTTAATAGAGTAAAAAGAGAAGAATTTGCTAACTAAATAAGAAGAAGGAATGAATAAGTTATGTGAAACTCCAAAACTTAGGAAGAGGGTGACAAATAGTGTTGGGGGAGTGGGAATTGAGGGTGAGGGTGGGTAAGCTTATGGGAACAGGGTTGCCTTAAATTATATTAAAGAAAAATAATTTAAGATGGCAGCTGGGTGGCACAGTGGTAAAAATGCTGGGCTTACAGTCAGGAAGATTTTTCTTCCCAAGTTCAAATCTGACCTCAGACACTTACTAGCTGCGTGAGCCTCAGCAAGTCGCTTAACCCTGTTTGCCTTATTTGTAAAATAAGTTAGAGAAGGAAATGGCAAACTACTCCAGTATTTTTGCTAAGAAAAACTCAAATGAATAACAAAATTAAAAAATCGAAAAAAGAAAATACTAACTATACAAAGAAAGAAGGAGAAATTCTAATTGAGGAGAAAATATTAGACAGAAATGGAGAAAAATTCAAATCTAACTCTCATAACTTTAAAAGTAAATGAATTAAATAATTCTGCAAAAAAAAAAAAAAGTCACAGATTGTTTAAGGACAAAAAGCTCCATACTCCGTTACTTACAAGAACATCAATGAATAAAAATGAGGCACTTGAAAAAATTTGTTATACATTAAATGAAACCAGAAAAGCAGAAGTTACAATCATACTATCAGAGAAGGCAAAAACAAAATATTTACATCTCAAAAAATAAACAAGTAAAACACATTCTATTAAAAGGAACCATTGACAATAAACCAATATGAATATTAAATTTATATGCTCCAAATGCCATAGTTTCTAAATTTATACAGGAGAATTTATCAGAATTATAAAAACACATAGACATTAATAAAATTGCAGCAGAAGATTTTAATGTCCCTCTCTCAAATTTGGACAAATGTAACAGAAACGCAAACAAAAGAATATGTCTAGAATTGAGCAAATTGCTGGAGAAAATGGAGCTAAAGGACTTATATGACTATTAAAATATAAATATTTACTTTTACAAAAATAAACTATTCATTGGAACACTGAGATGTTGCAAATAAATGTAAAAAGTTAGAAATAGTAAGTATATTCTTTACAGTACATAAGGTAATAAAAATATCAATCAACTCAGGAGGCACAAATAAAAGATGAAGACAAATGAATACTTAATGAAATTATAAATAATGAGTAGGTCAAAGAACAAATCATAAAACAATGATTTGGAGAAAGAAAATTATAATGATGAAATAACCTACCAAAATTTCTGGATTCAGCTGCAGTAGTCCTTGGGAAAATTTATATTCATAAGAATGTATATTAACACAATAGAAAAGTACATGATTAAGATTGAATATCCATTAAAATGTGCTGTTATAGTTTATTGAGCAGTTCAGTGATTTTTCAGTCATGTCTGACTCTTTATGACCACACATTTGGGGTTTTCTTGGCAAAGATGCTAGAGTGGTTTGCCATTTCCTTCTCCATTTCATTTTTAAAATGCAGAAATGGAGGCAAAAAAGGTTAGGTGACTTCTGCAGGGTCACACAGCTACTATGCGTCTTAAGTCAAATTTGAAGTCAGGAATATGAGTCTAACTCTTGGCCAAGCACTGTCTCCACTGTGCACCTAACTGCCCATAAAAAGAGTAGAAAGCCAAAATATAAACAAATCTAAAATAATCACAAGAGCAGAAATAATAAAAATTAAAGGAGAAATAGATAAACTGACATCTCTCTCCCCCAAACTACAAGCATGATAAATAAAACAAAAAGCTGTTTCTTTAAAAAGATTAATAAAGTTGATGACCCTTTAGTCAATCTGATTAAAAAGAAGAGGATAGAACATTAAATTAATAGAATAGTAAACAAAGTGAAACCACAACCAGTTCGGAAGGAATTTCTGTTGAGAGGGTCTTTAGTGATCATTTAGGTCAAGCTATACCAGAAAAATAAAACTCTCTTTGCAGCTAGTGGTCATCTAGTATTTGACTGAAGACCTCTCATGAAGGGACACCCAGTGTCTCCCCAAACATGTACATTTACTTTTTGATAGTTCTGCTTCTTTGGAAGCTATTCCTTCAAGTCAAAATTTGCCTCTTTGCCACACACACACATTATTCCTAGATCTGTTCTTTGGAACCTAAAGAACAAGTCTTTCTCTCTCTCTCTCTTTCTCTCTCTCTCTCTCTCTCTCTCTCTGTCTCTGTCTCTGTCTCTCTCTCTCTCTCTCTCTCTCTCTCTCTCTCTCTCTCTCTCTCTCTCTCTCTCTCTCTCTCTGTCTCTCCCGTGTGATAAGTCTTCAACTATTTCAGTACAGATATGTGTTCCCTTCTAAGTCTTTTCTTCAGGCTAAACATGTTAAGTTCCTTCACCTGATCCTCATTTGGCATGAACTCTAGGCACTTCAATGTCTCATTTATATTCCTCTGGATATTCTGTTTCTGTTTCATTCTCTTTTCACTGAAATGCTCTCTGCCTTGCTTCCTCCCCATCCCAGTTGCTGGAGTTGTTCATGTGAGTATATATTCATAATATATAATGTCATTCTACTACATCTTCTATCTATTCTGTTCTTTTTGAATGTCATACCATTCCACATGTTCTAGTCCTAAGTTCCATCCTACTGAGTTAAAATAAAGTTGAATTTACCTTTGTATGTATGTGTGTGCATACACATACACACATACAACTACATACACGCATATGCATATTCTCATATAAACATCCGAAGCCATGAGTATTATTGGCATCTAGTACAGGCTTTTGTCTCCTATGAACTTCTGAACATGTCTATTGCTATTTCTCAAATTTGTACTTGCTCCTGCTTCTGTCTATGACAATTAGATTGATCGATATACAGTTTTCTCCCTCTCCTTCCCTTTCAGTTAAGATTTTCCTAATCCAATTGTAGCACTCCAGCCAAATACATTTTTATTAGCTCTTACACTCTATCTTTTAGCCAAGAGTTCATTATACTTACTTATTATGCCATCCACATCCTTTGCTCAGACACCATTATCCTGTCCTTCTTATCCATTTCCCAAAAACTGATTTTTGGAAATTCTTGCCTTTAAATGTTAAAATAATGAAAATATTACACATTCCCCTAAAATCTTGTTACTTTTCCAAGACTTTTTGATCTAAATAACATTTTCTAGGTTTCTTCTTCTAGCATTATTTATGTCCATGTAAATCACCAGAAATGGATAAAAATTATCAAGTCTGACAAATGTTGGAAAGCTCTCCTTCATGTCCCTGCTTCTACGTATGCCCTGGAAAGATAGACGACTTTCCTTCTAGTTGTCAATAGGAAGTTCAAAACACCTGCAACCAGTTAATCCATAAGCATTTATTATACACTTACTCTGTGCCAGAAAATCTAACAGAAAATCATTTACAACCACCACTGGCCCCTTCTCCTGATCCTTAGAGGTCATTCCTCTTTTGTTGCTTCTTGAGGATACACGTCGACATTTCTTGGAACATAGGCAGCTGCTGCCTCCCTAGGAGGTACAGTGAATTCCTCTATAGGAAGACCCTCATGTCTGTCATTAAGCTCAAGATGTTTCTTTTTCAGTCTTATATCTTTCCAACCTACAACATCTCCATGCAAAACAGGATCCCTTTTTTATCCCTTTATATCCCTTTTCTTCTTTGTTTTCACTTTGGAGATCTTTTTACATTGTCTTTTCAATGTCCCCTAAAGGACTAGAGCATGTAGGAATATTCTTAGGCTAGCCCTTTTACCTTCTTTTCTATCAATTAATAAGCAAAAATGACAACAATTATTTATTATTTTATCTTTATTATTTATTAAGCCCTTACTATGTATCAGGCATGTTGATAAATATTGATAATTCACATAGAAGAAAGCATGAAAATCCTTGACCTTATACTGTAAAAGGAGAAATTAATATATAAAATAAAACTAGAAAGCAAGAGGATAGGGATTGGTTTGATTCCTAGAAAGATAAGGCAAAATCTCACTGATTCCAGAGACCATGGTTGTTCCAGGAGCAGAATTCAAGGTTTCATTGGGAGGCAGATGAAGATGAAGAAAATGATAGATAGAGTGCAAGTAGCATGGTTTGAAAGAAGTCAGCAAGTAACATGGAGATCTAGCATCTATCAATCTCAGACTACATGCTCAGTAGCATGGAAGAGTAGAGAGACCTGGCCTGGGAATCAGGAAGACCTGGGTTCAAGTCCCTCATTTGACATATATTGGTTATGTAATTCTAGGTAAATCAGTGAACCTCTAGACTTTCCAAACCACCCTTTCAGATACTTAAGTTGTATACTCATTGCTAACTTGCATTAACAAAGGGAATTTCACCACAGTAAGTTCCTTACACCAATGGGTGTGTGTGTGTGTGTGTGTGTGTGTGTGTGTGTGTGTGTGTGTGTGTTTGTCCTTCATTGTCGAAGAAGACCAGGCTATCAGAGAAATAATGACATGACTTGCTCTTGACTTTGTTTTGAGGAGGGAGGGCTGTGCAGGTTACCAGCCTCACTTCTCCTCCAGAGCCATCTGAATCCAGTGACCAGATATTCATCAGGGTTACTGGAGATGACCTAGGATGAGGCAGTTGGGGTTAAGTGACTTGCCCAAGGTCACACAGCTAGTGAATGTCAAGTGTCTCAGGTGAGATTTGAACTCAGGTCCTCCTGACTCCTGTACTGGTGCTCTAACCACTGAGCCACCTACCTGCTCCTACACCAATGTAATGGTAATTTAAATGGGAAGATCTTTCCCATTCATTAATAGGCCCATGTGACCTGCTTAAGTCACTCGAAAGCTTAAGTCACATCAGTGTGAGTCACATGAAGCCTGTGGTGGGAGGAGTTTACTGCTCTTCAGTGAAGCAGGAAGGGTGGAATAGGAAGAGACAGAGCTAGAATAGAACTTAGAGGAAGTTAGTTATGAGAGCAATCAGAGCTCGGAAGGGTACAGGCAGCTGGCTAGTGTGAGCGAAAGACCTTGTTTGTGATGTGTTTAATGGAACTAGTTTGTGGGGAGCCTAGAGGGGGAAGGCTCGGGGATGGTGTTGTCCTCTGCATTGTTACTGTGTATAGATTTTTGTTGCTATGATGGATTTGGCTTTCTAGTCTCTGAATAAATGTTTTGGTCTTGTCTTCCATGTGGAGAGTCTGTTGTATTTCACAATTCATAATTGCACTGGAATATTCATGGCCACTGTAGGGTCTGTGAATATCACATTGGCAATACAATCAATGAAATAATATATCTGGTCTCCAAAGAACTGGGTCATGGAGTTGCTAAGACAAAAACAAAGATAAAAATAAAACAATTTGGGCTCTCATGAAGCTTACATTCCATCCAAGGAAGATCAAATTTTTCTGTACTTAGTGCACAATTAATTATTACTTGGTCCTATAGGAAACTCAAACATTATGCATATTATGTAGGTCACTGAAAAATTCTTTTTTTCCTCCCTACATATTAGAAGAGAGATTGTCTTAAGTCTCTCCAGGTTGCACTCCTGACTCTCCTGAACTTTTTCTACAATTCCCTAGAAAAGTCTTTATGCTAGAAGTTCACACCACCTAAATTTCACACACTGAAACTATTCTCCACCCCTTTGCCCTCTCCCACTTATTGAATGCTTCCTCCTAGAACCTCCATTTTGGAGGAGGTAGATGGCCATATCTTCATTTTTTTCCAGGTTGTACTTCTGACTTCGCCCAACTTCTTCTACAATGCCCCTGAATCAGCTACTTTAATATCTTCTTTCTCTTTCCCTCTCCAACTCTGCTAACTTGCTTTTATGCAGGGTCTTCCCCCTTCAGAATGTAAGCTTTTTGAGGGCAATGATTTTTTTCCTACTTGCATTGTATTCCAAGTGCTCAGCACCATGCTTATCATATCATAAATACTTGGTGATGTGACTTGACTTAATTTGACTCGGCCTTTTATGGTAATGCTCACTGCATTATCTTGTGTTAAACTCTGCAACTTCAAATAAATAGTTTCTATGAAAATAGATGAGGTTGGCAAAGCAAAATTTTGCTGAAAGATTGGTAACAGTTAATTTCACAAAGAATACTAGCTGCTTTAAGCTAAACCTCCCTTGGTATTTAAGTCATGCCACACATAACCCCATTGTTAGATCATTTTTTTTTTTGGATGAAATTTTTGTTGGTCACCTTTAAAGCTGCATCAATCACTCAGTAATGGAAAAAACAGTCAGTGTAATGAACTGCTTCAAAAATAAACAGTATATAACTTGACTTTGGCACCAAGAGCCTATTATCATGTGGTCACATCATTCTAGTCCAATGACATTATCTGCTAAGAATATGAGATGGTGGAAATTATTTCAATTTTGTTATCCGAACAATGGTCTATAATATTTAATTATGGAAAAGTTTGTTTAATTTGAGCAATCTTCTATTTTCCTATCACAGCTAACTTACCAGAAATCTATTGCATCAGTAGCAAAGGCAATAGGAATTAAACTGGGTGATAATTAATAACTACTCCAGGGTACTGATTAAATACTTTACCTTCACTCCACATCTTTTCATTTGTAATGTGAGACCATTCTTTCTTCCTCTCATCCTCTTTTCCTCCCTTCCTCCTACCTCTTTTCCCTCTCTCCTCCTTTCCTTCTTTTCTTCCCTCCGTCCTTCCCTCCATCCTTCCTTCCTTCCTTCTTTCCTTCCTTCCTTCTTTCCTACTTTCCTTCCTTCCTTCCTTCCTTCCTTCCTTCCTTCCTTCCTTCCTTCCTTCCTTCCTTCCTTCCTTCCTTCCTTCCTTTCTTCCTTCCTTCCTTCCTTCCTACCTTTCTTCCCATTTTGTTCTCTCTCACACTCATCAAACTTACATTTTGTAAAGTACAAAGGAAATTAAATATGACTCTGACTCAAGCTAACAATCTTGTCATAGAAATGGGACATACATGAAAGTGGAAAGAAAAAACAAAAGAAATGTGTATGTAAATTTAGGGAAACTATGTATGTAAGTACTGCAAATATAAATTCTGAGAGAATTTAAACCAAGGCTAAAAGTGCAGTGGAGTGGGGCACTGACCTTACTAGGCAGTAGTGGAAAGTGTGGGTGTCTGTGTGATTTGAGAAGCATTGCAATAGAGCTCTGCCCATTCCCCAGAATATCTGTCCTAAAGATTTGCTGTGGTGTTACTTTTTTTCTTCTTTATTAGTCTGGAATTCTAATCTCTTGTTAGGTAGCAAAAGTTGATGCATTACCTCTGGAAGGGCACTTCTAAAATGTTCATGACCTGGGAAAAGAGAGAATGTTTTAGCTTCTGGTGGATATGCATGAAATAGAAGATTAAAAAAAATCCTGACAATATAGAAGCCTATATAGCTGGGGGTACACAGTTTGGGGCCTGAGAGGGCTAACCCCAGGTGGCTCCTTGAAGTAGAGTGAGGCATAAAAATGGCATGGGGCATATCAGAGATAAAGAACTTAGATACTTTGCTTGGAACCGGCTGTTTGTGAATGGAACACTCTTGAACCATCTCCTCTTTGTTTACAACTTTGGAGTGGGCAGTTGGTGAGACAAAAAGGACATATTCCAAGAGAAAACTGAGATAATGGCAGGCTTACTTTGCAGTTACGCCAGGACATCTCAGTATTCTGACCTTTGGCAGCCACAATATCATGGCTTACTCACTTGGCTTAGAGTGCCACAATGACCTTGAAGCCAAATTTTTGTATGCAAGACTGCTTTAGAAGAATGTGTGTGTGTGTGTCTGTGTATATACACACATGTATGCATGCATGTATATTTTATAGATATATTATGTACACACAACATATATGTGTATGTATATGTGTACATATATATTCTCATAAGAGTTTTGTTCTTAATCAGAGAATTAGGATGGCAAAAAATCCTTTCTATAAGATGGATAGCTTCTGGCAGAAAGCCTTAAGATTCTGATACTTGTGGCTTATGTGCTTAAAAAGTAGCTTACAATGGATTTGGAATTGGTTTTGACAATTTGGGTCATCAGTGGGAATATGACCTGTTTGTCTTACATCTGAACCTATTTGTAGCCTATTTGGAATACAAATGATTTCTGGGAATAGATTATTAAAAGAGACCTTTATTTTTTAAAAGCAAGTTGAGGGAAAAGATATAGCTTATAAACTTATATATAGCTTATATAAAAATATATAGCTTATAAAATATATAGCTTATATATAGCTTATTTCTTAATTTGACAGTATAATTAAAGTAATCTAGATCTATGCTTCTCTTATGGTTTTTTTTAACAAATCAGAAAATCTGATAGGTTTTTATTTATTTACCCAAAATCATCTAAAAAGGCAGAATTCTAAGTATAGCATATACCTTGAACAAGATTACAAAGAAGCATCTTTGACTATTAAATTAATTCATATTCATATTTGTCATGAATGAAATATTTTATACCATCACAGAAATTTTCTTCCAGGTGGCAAACCTGTATTTAGGAGCTGGAGTGCATAGATTGCTGGAGCTAGAGTCAGAAATACCTGAGTTCTAATCTAGCTTCAGAAGCTTTGATTGCTTCATGACTCTGGGCAAGTTGCTTAACCTCAGTCTCCACCAATTTCCTGATCTATAAAATGTTAATCATTTTATATTGTTAATTGTTAATCAAATAATATCATTTGCTTCCAAAGGTTACTTCACTGTGAGGATAAAATGAGATAATATTTTAAAGTGCTTTGCAAACTTTAAAGTGCTATATAAATCCTATGCAGTTTTATTATTAAAAACAATTTAAAGTTAATCACAAAGGAGCAGTTTGCCATTAAAACTTTGAAAAAAAGAATATATTATATAAATACACATACATATACATGAATATGTGTATATTCATATCCATTTTACAAATGAGGAAACTGAGGATTAGAGACATAAAGTAACTTGTCCAGCTTTATACAGATGAGAAAAGTCACAAAAGATATTTTGTTTCTTCAAATGAGATTCTACTTGCAGACTGCCATTGGTTTCTCTTTCTTTTAAACAAGAGTGTCATGTTATAGTTAAATTCTATTTGGATAGGAATTTGGCAAAATGGCCCCTTCCTACTCTCAAATTCTGTGATTCTTTACTCTGAAATCCCATAATTTGTCTTCTAACCAAAGCCTTTGAACAATTGTCTTTATTGTCAGAAACTTTTTCTTATATTAAAAAAAAATCCATTTTCACAAATACAAGATGAGAATGGAGTATAACTAGATAACAATTTGTATGAGAAAACTCTGAAGGTTTTGGTCAATGGTGAAGCCAAGAGGGAAGTAGCATAGGATCAGACATAGTGAGCTGACCTCCAAGTGAGAAAGATCTGGGTTCAAGTTCTAAATGTAACATGTAGTAATTGTGTGACCCTGGGCAAGTCACTTAACTTTTCAGTGCACCAGACAATTCTCTAAGCCTATAAATAGTGGAGCATGTGCTATTTTGCATTAGTAGAGGAAGTTTCTTCTCTGGGAATTCTTCATATATGTGAAATCACAAATCACTTTCTAAAAGCCTAACATAAGTCTTCATAATGGAGTCTTGGGCTGCATTAAGAGGGGCATATCTTCTAGGACTAGATATGACTTCCTATTATACTTTCCCTAGTCACTTGAAGTTTGGAGCATTGTATAGCCCTGAGATCTCCAGGTTGTTCTTCAGTCATTCAATCATGTACAACTCTGTTACCTCATGAACCATAGCAGGCTAAGCCGTTCTATCCTCTACTATCTCCCAAATCTGTCCAAGCTTATGTTGGTTGCTTCTGTGATACTATCTATTTCATCTTTTGTGATCCCCTTCTCCTTTTGTCTTCAATCTTTCCCAACATCAGGGTCTTTTTCAGTGAATTCTGTCTTCTCAATATATGGCCAAAGTATTTAAGCTTCACCTGCAGTATTTGATCTTTCAGCGAATAGCTAGATTAATTTCTTTAAGTGTTAACTGATTTGATCCCCTTGCTGTCCAAGGGATTTTCAAAAATCTTCTTCAGAACCACAGTTCAAAAGCATCAATTCTGTGGTTCTCAGTTTTCCTTGCAGTCCAACTCTCACAGCCATACATTGCTGTCAGAACAACCACAGCTTTGACTATGCAAAACTTTATTGGCAAGGTGATCTCTCTGCTTTTAGTATGCTGTCCAAACTTGCTATAGTTTCCTTCCAAGGAGCAAGCATCTTTTAATTTCATGTCTGCAGTTGCTGTCTACACAGATTTTTGAGCCGACAAATTTAAATCTAACACTGCTTCCATTAATTCTCCAGATTAGGAAAGATATTAATAATCTGGAGAGTGGGTCATTCATCTTTGTGCACTACAAATGGCACAGGTTCCAAGATGTCCAACTGAGTGGTCTGCTGGGAAGCCAGTCATGCCAGGAGCTGGTGCACAGCCTCAAGTCCTCAACTGAATGCACAATTAGAAGGTTGGCTTTCACAAGTACAATCCACAAAAAGATGTGCTAGAGCCATTATTATCCCCCATGCAGGATGTACTTACTGTGGGTCTTGTGCTGCTCATGCTTATAAACAGGTGGATTCATCTATTACCTGGAGAATATTCATCCTTGGCATATATATATATATATATATATACATATATATAACACCTCTGAAGACAGGAATGTTTGAGCTCATGTCTTTGCAGATGGATGAAGATGAACACAGTATTGAAATGCATTTGCCTTGTACTACTAAAGCCATGGAAAGTCATAAGGATGAGTCTATCATTATTCCTGCATTGTATGGAGTTCTAAGTGAGTCAAAAGAATAGGAATTCAGAAAACTCTTCATTAAATATCTAGTGGAGAGGAGCCAAGATGGCGGAGTAGAAAGATACACATATGCTAGCTCTGAACCCACAGCCCATAAAATACCTGCGGGGAGGAGCTTCCGGCAGATTCTGTAGCAGCAGGGGCCGCACAGCAGCAGAGCTGAGGAGGTTTCTGTTCCAGAGAGACCTGGGGGACTGACCCAAGGGGTCCCTCACGCGCTGGACCTGGAACAGAGCCCAGCCCTGGCTTGGCCGCATGGCACCAAGAGGGGTGGATCTGGGCGGGCTTCAGGGATGGGGTCTCTGGCATCCAAGCAGGTCCCTCCACCCACAGGCAGCGGAGGTTGGTGAGGGGGGCTTTTCAGTTTGCGGAGGGGGGAGTGGAGTGCCCCTGTGGCTTGGGACCCCTTGGGATGAAGCTGCGGATGGGGCTCCCAGAGTGGGCATTGTGGGGATCCATTGTTGAAGGTCTCTGCATAAAACCCCTGAGGGAACTGAGAACTGTGTGGTGGCCCTGCCCCCACCTGAGCACCTGAACTTAATCTCACACTGAATAGCAGCCCCGCCTACCAAAGCCCTAAGGCTGGGAAGCAGCATTTGAATCTCAGACCCCAAGTGCTGGCTGGGTGGATCTGGAGGCATGGTGGGTGTGGAGAGGACACTCAGAAGTCAAGTAACCTACTGGGAAAATGCCCAGAAAAGGGAAAAAAAATAAGACCATAGAAGGCTACTTTCTTGGTGAACATATATCTCCTCCCTTCCTTTCAGATGAGGAAGAACAATGCTTACCATCAGAGAAAGACATAGAAATCAAGGCTTCTGTATCCCAAACTGGCAAAATAAATATCCAATGGGCTCAGGCCATGGAAGAGCTCAAAAAGGATTTTGAAAATCAAGTTAGAGAGGTGGAGGAAAAACTGGGAAGAGAAATGAGAGAGATGCAAGAAAAGCATGAAAAGCAGGTCAACACCTTGCTAAAGGAGACCCAAAAAAATGCTGAAGAAAATAACACCTTGAAAAATAGGCTAACTGAACTGGCAAAAGAGGTTCAAAAAGCCAATGAGGAGAAGAATGCTTTCAAAAGCGGAATTAGCTAAATGGAAAAGGAGGTTCAAAAGCTCACTGAAGAAAATAGTTCTTTCAAAATTAGAATGGAACAGATGGAGGCTAATGACTTTATGAGAAACCAAGAAATCACAAAACAAAACCAAAAGAATGAAAAAATGGAAGATAATGTGAAATATCTAATTGGAAAAACAACTGACCTGGAAAATAGATCCAGGAGAGGCAATGTAAAAATTATGGGCCTACCTGAAAGCCATGATCAAAAAAAGAGCCTA
The DNA here is from genome assembly GCF_028372415.1 of Notamacropus eugenii. NCBI lineage: Eukaryota > Metazoa > Chordata > Mammalia > Diprotodontia > Macropodidae > Notamacropus > Notamacropus eugenii. The sequence goes on along the minus strand of NC_092875.1, from coordinate 140,822,444 downwards.
GACATCATCTTTTATGAAATTATCAAGCAAAACTGCCCTGAGATTCTAGAACCAGAGGACAAAATAAGTATTCAAGGAATCCACAGAACACCACCTGAAGGAGATCCAAAAAGAGAAACTCCTAGGAACATTGTGGTCAAATTCCAGAGTTCCCTGGTCAAGGAGAAAATATTGCAAGCAGCTAGAAAGAAACAATTCAAGTATTGTGGAAATACAATCAGGATAACACAAGATCTAGCAGCTTCTACGTTAAGGGATAGAAGGGCATGGAATATGATATTCCAGAAGTCAAAACAATTAGGACTAAAACCAAGAATCATCTACTCAGCAAAACTGAGTATAATACTTCAGGGGAAAAAATGGTCTTTCAATGAAATAGAGGACTTTCGAGCATTCTTGATGAAAAGGCCAGAGCTGAAGAGAAAATTTGACCTTCAAACACAAGAATGAAGAGAAGCATGAAAAGGTAAACAGCAAAGAGAAGTCATAAGGAACTTAGTAAAGTTGAACTGTTTACATTTCTACATGGAAAGACAATATTTGTAACTCTTGAAACTTTTCAGTATCTGGGTAGTTGGTGGGATTACACACACACACACATACACACACAGCACTGAGTAAATTGAATAGGATGGGATCATATCTTAAAAAATGAAATTAAGCAGTGAGAGAAATATATTGGGAGGAGAAAGGGAGAAATGGAATGGGGCAAATTATCTCTCATAAAAGAGGCAGGCAAAAGACTTTTTAGTGGAGGGAAAAAGAGGCGAGGTGAGAGAAAAACATGAAGCTTACTCTTATCACATTCCACTAAAGGCAGGAATAAAATGCACACTCATTTTGGTATGAAAACCTATCTTACAATACAGGAAAGTGGGGGACAAGGGGATAAGCAGGGTTGGGGGGATGATGGAAGGGAGGGCTATGGGAGGAGGGAGCAATTTGAAGTCAACGCTCTTGGGGAGGGACAGGATCAAAAGAGAGAGTAGAAGCAATGGGGGCAGGATAGGATGGAGGGAGATATAGTTAGTCTTACACAACACTACTATTATGGAAGTCATTTGCAAAACTACACAGATATGGCCTATATTGAATTGCTTGCCTTCCCAAAGGGAATGGGTGGGGAGGAAGGGATGAAGAGAAGTTGGAACTCAAAGTTTTAGGAACAACTGTCGATTTCTGTTCTTGCTACTAGGAAATAAGAAATACAGGTAAAGGGGTATAGAAAGTTATCTGGCCCTACAGGACAAAAGAGAAGATGGGGACAAGGGAAGGGAGGGATGATAGAAGAGAGGGCAGATTGGTGATAGGGGCAATTAGAGTGCTCAGTGTTTTGGGATGGGAGGAGGGGACAAATGGGGAGAAAATTTGGAACCAAAATTTTGTGAAAATGAATGTTAAAAGTTACATAAATAAATTAAAAATAAAATAAAATAAATATCTAGTGGATCATAATAATCTTTGTGGTTTCTTCTTATTTCTACCATTGGAGTCAAAGTTTCCATTTCAGTTACTATGATGAATCCCAGGAAGAGATTCATAGACCCATTGAACATCTAGATAAAATGGGCATGAATATCATAGAACAACCAGACCCTATATCTTTTAGCAATTACTTGAACAAGTACCATAACACAATATGTGGAAGACATCCCATTGGGGTGTTACGAAATGGTATCACAGAGCTCTAGAAAATGGAATGAATATGAGTTTTTCATTTTTGAATTATGCCTAGTCAAGCCAGTGTAGAAACTGACAAGACAGTTCAGTGAGTTATACAGCTGGAACACTTACAGTCTACTGAAGCTCTGAATACTCAGGGATACCACTTGCACATATTCATTCCCTAAATGAGGTCTCAGCCTAGCCCTTACACAGACATAGTTCCTGGTCTTTGGGGATATTGAAACCTGAAAATTAATAGAACTTTCTTCTCTTCTTTTTTAGTAAGTGTAGTCCTTCCTTAATTTCGACTCATTCTAAAATGCTTTCTTCTTTAGGACAATGGAAGGAAGGAAGGCTGACATCAAAATATTTTATGATTCAAAAAAGTAATATGATGGATGTAAAGTCATGGTGGCTGATGGTTCTTCAAATACAACCAGTAAAGCATTTATCATATTCTAAATTTGCTCTCTTTGTAGAACTGTGCACATATATTCAGCTTTCATAACAGTTTTGTAAATTGTAAACAAACAAAAAAGGGTGGAAGCTTTTTAATAATGAAAATTGCATTTATAAATGATCTATATTAGAATATAATAAATCTCCAGTATAATCAACTACTACCCATGTTGTACAACAGATATCTTCTATTTTAGTTGCTAATAGAGGGCTACACAATTCAATAAAATTAATATTCTAGACAGTGTTCAGAGGATGACAATGAAGAAGGTGAGCATTCATGCAATACTTGGGTAGGCTGCCAAATCCAGGAAGAGAAAACAAACTGATAGCTTTCTTTGATATTTGGAAAGTTATCATATGGAAAATGGGTTAGATTTGCTTATTCTGTCCCAAAGGGGGAAAACCAGAAGAAGTAAGTAGAACTGACAAAGAGGCAAATTTACACTTAATGTAAGGAACAACCTTCCAAAAATTAGAGCTATGCTAAAGTGAAATGAGGGGCCTTGGTAGGTAAGGAGTTCCCCATCATTGGACGTCTTTGGGCAAAAGTAGATGACAACTTGTCTGGTATACTAGGAATTCTTCTTCAAGTATGAGTTGTCTCAGTAAATAAACATTTATTAAGCACCTACTATATGCCAAGCACTGTGCTAAGTGCTGAGGATACAAAAAGAAGCAAAAGATAATTCCTGCCCTCAAGGAGCTTATAATCTAATGGGAGAGACAACAAGCAAAGAAGTTATCTACTGAATAAATAGGAATAAGAAAAGGGAAGCACTATAATTAAGAGGGATTAAAAAAGACTTCCTGTAGAAAATGGGATTTTATGTAGGATTTAAGGGAAGTAGAGAAGGTAATAGGCAGAGATGAGCAGAGAGAGTATTTCAGACAGGGAGGGTCAGCTAAAGAAAATTCCCAGAGTTGAGATGGAGTATCTTATCCATGAAACAGCAAGTAGACCAGTGTCACCAGTTCAAAGAGTATGTGCGGGGAGTAAGATGTAAGAAGATGTAAGAGAAGGCTAGGTTATGGAAGGCTTTGACTGCCAAACGTAGCATTTTGTATCTGATCCTGCAGGCAATAGGAAGCCACTGGACTTTATTTTTTTTTTTAATTTTTTTTTTATTTAACTTTTAACATTTATTTTCACACAATTTTGGGTTACAAATTTTCTCCCCTTTTATCCCTCCCCCCCCCAAACCCGAGCTTTCTAATTGCCCCTGTGACCTATCTGCTCTCTCCTCTATCCTCCCTCCCTGCCCTTGTCTCCGTCTTCTCTTTTGTCCTGTAGGGCCAGATAGCTTTCTTGACCCCTTAACCTGTATTTCTTGTTACCCAGTGGTAAGAACATTACATTTGGTCCTAACACTTTGAGTTCCAACTTCTTTAGCTCCCTCCCTCTCCACCCCTTCCCCTTGGAAGACAGGCAATTCAATATAGGCCATATCTGTTTAGTTTTGCAAATGATTTCCATACTAGTTGTGTTGTATAGGACTAACTATATTTCCCTCCATCCTATCCTGGCCCCCATTACTTCTATTCTCTTATGATCCTTTCCCTCCCCATGAGTGTCGACCTCGTATTGCATTCTCCTCCCCATGCCCTCCCCTCCATCCTCCCCCCCATCCTGCTTGTGCCCCTGTCCCCCACTCTCCTGTATTATGAGATAGGTTTTCCTATCAAAATGAGTGTGCATTATATTCTTTCCTTAAGTGGAATGTGATGAGAGTAGACCTCATGTTTTTCTCTTGCCTCCCCTCTTTATCCCACCACTAATAAGTCTTTTGCTTGCCTCTTTTATGAGAGATAATTTGCCCCATATAACTTCTCCCTTTCTCCTCCCAATATTTCTCTCTCACTGCTTGATTTCATTTTTTTTTTTAAGATATGATCCCATCTTCTTCAATTCACTCTGTGCACTTTGTCTCTATGTATGTGTGCGTGTGTGCATGTGTGTGTGTGTGTGTACTCCCACCCAGTACCCAGATACTGAAATGTTTCAAGAGTTGCAAATATTGTCTTTCCATGTAGGAATGTAAAACAGTTCAACTTTAGTAAGTCCCTTATGACTTCTCTTTGCTGTTCACCTTTTCATGGTTCTCTTCATTCTTGTGTTAGAAAGTCAAATTTTCTTTCCAGCTCTGGTCTTTTCATCAGGAAAATTTGAAAGTCCTCTATTTCATTGAAAGACCATTTTTTCTCCTGAAGTATTATACTCAGTTTTGCTGGGTAGGTGATTCTTGGCTTCAGTCCTAGTTCCTTTGACTTCTGGAATATCCTATTCCATTCCCTTCTATCCCTCAATGTAGAGGGTGCCAGATCTTGTGCTATCCTGATTGTATTTCCACAATACTTGAATTGTTTCTTTCTAGCTGCTTGCAATATTTTCTCTTTCACCTGGGAATTCTGGAATTTGGCCACAATGCTCCTAGGAGTTTCTCTTTTTGGATCTCTTTCATGCGGTGTTCTGCGGATTCCTTGAATATTTATTTTGCCTTCTGGTTCTAGAATCTCAGGGCAGTTTTCCTTGATAATTTCATGGAAGATGATGTCTAGGCTCTTCTTTTGATCATGGTTTTCAGGTAGTCCCAGAATTTTTCCATTGTCTCTCCTGATTCTATTTTCCAGGTCAGTTGTTTTTCCAATAAGATATTTCACATTATCTTCCAGTTTTCGAATCTGCGCGGTATGTTCTGAGATATCTGTCTTTCTCATAAAGTCCTTAGCGTCCATCCGTACCATTCCAGTTTTGAAAGATCTATTTTCTTCAGTGAGCTTTTGAATCTCCTTTTCCATTTGGTTAATTCTGCTTTTGAAAGCATTCTTCTCCTCATTGGCCCCTTGCACCTCCCTTGCCAGCTGAGTTAGGCTAGTTCTCAAGGTGCCAATTTCTTCAAGATTTTTTTGGTTCTCCTTTAGCAGGGAGCTGATCTGCTTTTCATGCTTCTCCCTCATCCCTCTCATTTCCCTTCCCAGTCTTTCCTCCACCTCTCTAACTTGATTTTCAAAATTCCTCTTGAGCTCTTCCATGGCCCGAGCCCATTGGGTGGGCTGGGACACAGAATCCTCAATTTCTGTGTCTTTGCCTGATGGCAAGCATTGTTCCTCCCCATCAGAAAGGAAGGGGGGAAGTGTCTTTTCTCCGATAAAGTACCCTTCAATAGTTTTATTTCTTTTCCCTTTTCTTGGCATTCTCTCCAACCAGTGGCCTGACCTCTGAATGTTCTCCTCACACCCACCTCGTCTCCTGGTCCTCCCAGCCAGCGTTTGGGGACTGAGATTCAAATGCTGCTTCCCGCCTTAGGGTTTTTGGCGGGGGCAGGACTGCTATTCAGTGTTAAATTAAGTTCAGGTGCTGAGGTCAGGGGCAGGGCCGCCTCTCTGGCTTGGTTCCTTCAGGGGGTTTATGCACAGACCTTCCACAATGGATCCAGGCTCCCGCCCGTTTGGGGAGCCCCTGTCTGCAGCTGCCTCTCAGCTTCTATCTCCTGGGGGGGCCCGAGCCATGGGGGCACCCCACTCTCCTCTCAACCCGCCAAAGAGACTCTCTCACCTACCCCCGTCAGTCACCTGTTGGTGAGGGGGCTTGTGCCGCCGCTGGAGGTCCTGTCTCTGGAGCCTTCTTGGATCTGTACCTCTCCGAGCCCGGCTGCCGCCGCTGCCGCCGCCGCAGGTCCGGACTGGGCTCCGCGTCTGCAGCGTGACGGACCTTTTGCGAGAGGTTTGCAGGTCCCTCTGTGGGTGGGGAGACCCGCGTGGCTGCTGGAGATCCCGTCCCCGTAGCCCTCTTGGATCTTTTCCTCACGGTGTCGTGGCCGCGGCAGGGCTGCACTCTGCTCCCCTTCCCGGCGCCCAGTCCACGGCGCGAAGGACCCCCCGCGAGAGGTTTGCAGGTCTCTCCAGAGCAGAAATCTCCCTCGCTCCAATATTCCGTGGTCTCTGGGTGCAGAATTCACCTTGGCTTGGTCCCCTCTAGCCGTTCTGTGGTTTGTGGGTTCGGAGCTATGTGTATGTGCGTCTTTCTACTTCGCCATCTTGGCTCCGCCTCACTGGACTTTATTGAATGAGGGATGGGGAAGAAGTGAAGTGGTTAAACATGTGCTTTAGGAAAATCAGTTTGGTGAATGAATGGAGGAGAGATTGGAATCAAGAGAGAGTTGAGGCAGGCAGACCCATCAACAGGTTATTGCAGTAGTCCAGGTATGAGGTGATGAAGACCTGTACCAGAGTGGTGGTAGTGTCTGAGGAGAGAAGGGGACATATTCTAGAGATGTTGCAAAGGTGAAATCAATTGGCTTTGGCAATAAATTGAATGTGGGAGATGAGAGATACAAGAAGTCAAGGATGGAATTTTTGACTTAACAAGAGATAGAAAACATTATGAAGTGCAAAATGGATAATTTTGATTACACTAAATTGAAAAGTTTTTGCCCAAACAAACCCAATGCAACCAAGATTAGGAGGAAAGCAGAAAACTGGGAAAGAATTTTTGCAACTAGTGTTTGTGATAAAGGCCTCATTCCTAAAATATATAGAGAACTGAGTCAAATGTACAAGAATACAAGTCAGTGCCCAATTGATAAATGGTCAAAGGATATGAACAGGCAGTTTTCAGAGGAAGAAATCAAAGCTATCTATAGTCATATGAAAAAATGCTCTAAATCACTTGATTAGAGAGATGCAAATCAAAACAACTCTGAGATACCACATCACACCTAAAAGACTGGCTAACGTGACAAAACAGGAAGATGCTAAATGTTGGAGAAGATATGGGAGAGTTGGAACACTAAGTCATTGTTGGTGAAGCTGTGAACTGATCCAAACATTCTGGAGAGCAATTTGGAACTATGGCCAAAGGGCTACAAAAATGTGCATACCCTTTGACCCAGCAATATTGCTTCTAGGACTGTATCCCCAAGAGATCATAAAAATGGAAAAGGGTCCCACACGTACACAAATATTTATAGTAACTCTCTTTGTGGTGGCCAGAAACTGGAGATCAAGGGGATGCCCATCAATTGGGGAATGGGTGAATAAATTATGGTATATGAATGTAATGGAATACTATTGTGCCATAAGAAATGATGAACAGGAAGACTTCAGAGAGGCCTGGAAAGACTTATATGAACTGATGCTGAGCGAAAGGAGCAGAACCAGGAGAACTTTATACACAGCAACAACCACAGTGCATGAGGATTTTTTCTGGTAGTCTTAGAACTTCATTGCAATGCAAGGACTTAAAAAATTCCCAGTGGTCTCTTAAGGCAAAATGCCTTCCACATCCAGAGAAAGAACTATGCAATTCGATTGTAGAATGTAGCAGATTGTTTTCTTTTGTATTATGTTTTGGTTTGTTTTATGATTTCTCCCATTCATTTTAATTCTTCTATGCAACATGATTAAGGTGAAAATGTATTTAATAGGAATGTATGTGTAGAACTTGCATAAAATTGTATGTCGTCTCAGGGAGGGAGGGGGGAGAGAAGAGGGAAGGAAGGATAGAAAGGGGGAAAAAATCTAAGTTATATGGAAGTGATCATAGAACACTGAAAACAAAATAATAAAAACAGAAAATTAAAAGAAAGAAGTCAAGGATGACACAGAGGTTGTGAGTCTGAGAGACTGGAGAATGATTTTGCTCTTTAAAGTAATAGGGAGAAGGGGAAGGGTTTGGGGGAAAGGTAATGAGTTCTGTTTTAGACATGGAAAGTTTAAGGTGTCTACTGGACACCCATTTCAAGATATCTGAAAGGCAGTCAGAGATGGTAGACTGGAGATCAGTTGAGAGATTAGGGTAGATGGTAGAATGGAGAATCTTCAGCATAGAGATGGTGATTAAAACCATAGTTGCTAATGAGATAATCAAGTGAAATAGTGTAGAGAAGAAAGAGAAAGAGAAGAGGGCCTAGACAGAACCTTGTGGGATACATGATAAGTTGGCTTGACTTGCATGAGAATCCAACAAAGGAGACTGAGGAGGAGCAGTCTGATAGGTAGGAGAAGAACCAGGCAAGGATGATATCCATGTTCAGTTTTCTTCCTCCAAGAAACAGTTAGTGGCAACCTGTGTTAGAAACATGAGAATCTGAATATTCTTTCCTAGATGGTCTGGGAGGAAATTTTGAACCTCAAGTGGTTTGTTATTTTCTGGTTCCTTTTCTGAGCACAGATTAAGATTTGAGATTTGATAGTGAACTTCTTCAGCTCAAGAGATGTTAGTAACTGGAATATTGAGACATTTTCTACAGAAGCATATGGTGGAAGCAGACTTGTTAAGAGTTTATAAATTCTGGAATTAGACTTTCTGGGCTCTTTAGAGAAAAGAAAAATATAATTTACATAGTTCTTTTCCATCTTCCTATCAGAGAGCAAAGCCATGTGTTCCTTGGAGAGAAAAAAAATAAATCAGATTTTTCTTTCATAGTATCCTGGTTGGAAAATGGAAGTGGTCTATTTATTACTCAGTACAGGTTTCATTGGAAGGACATCACTTTTACTTTTTTTTTTTTTTTTTATCAGTTTTTGAAGTATGTTTGTTTTCTAGGGGAAGTCTGACCTAGATGGTGATTCAGGTCCTGAAAAGATATATGATTTTGTGAGAAAAAAAGATTTCACCAGAATGTCAGAGTTATGGGGACACCCTGCTGCCATCTTGGCAAGCTGATAAAACCCTCTCACTGACCTTTAGCACCTGTGGGTTGAGGGATCTGCGCTGCCACTGGAGATTCTGTCCCTGAAGCCTGCTCAAATCTGCTCCTCTTGATGCCACGTGGCCAAGGCTGGGCTGGGCTCTGCTCTGCATCTGGTGTGGCAGTCCTTTCCCATCGGTCTTTCAGGTCACTCTGGGGCTAGAAATCTCCTCCACTCCATTGTTCTGAGGCTTCTGCTGCTCTAGAATTTGTTGAGAGTTCTTCTTTACAGGTATTTTATGGGCTGTGGGGTAAGAGCTAGTATATGTGCATCTTTCTACTCTGCCATCTTGGCTCCACCCTATCCATTCATTCTTGTCTAGACCAAAAGGCATTAGTTAAGAAGAAGAAATAGTGTTATAGTAAATGTACTCAATTTGAGATCAAAGAACCTGGATTTGGATCTTGGCTTTTCTATTTGTTAATTTCTATGAACTTGGGAAGTTTTGACTTCTCTACACCTCAGTCTCTTCATTTGTAAAATGCAGGGCTTATAATAGTTGGTTTCTTTAAGCTCTAAATTATATGAAATGTTCTTTAAAAAGACATTATTAAAAGTCTGTTCTGTGGGGTATATTAAATGTCATCTTTGTATTTCATTTTAATAAATATTTTATATACTGGTTTGAAATGCAAGAAACAATGATTGTTTTTATCTCTTTTTGTCTTTTATTGTTCAAGATGTCTTTTTCCTTGAAATTGTGTTTTTCTTCCAAGATCAAATTAATGGAAAATAGAATCATGCAGCATAGATTTAGATCTGGAAGGACTTCAGAAGGTCACATAATCTAATATCCCCATTTTACAGATGCAGAAACTATGACCCAGAGAGATGAAGTAAGTTGCTCTAAGTCACATAGGTGACCAGAACCAGGATTCAAACCCAGATCTATTGACTCCAAATTCAGTTCTCTACTACACCATATTTTCAATGAATTATTACAGCACAAAAATAATATGTGGATTAGTTTTCACTAATCCAAATGAGTGCCAGAAGGATAAGTTTTCCTAGTTCATGGGGTTTTATAAATAGATCATTTAAAAAAATCATTCTTTTATGTGGTCACAATATAGTTAACAAAGGGGCCCAATTCTACAGTCTTTTTATTGGTAAAGTTAGCTTTGAAATCATGGGATAAGAGGATAAATCAAATGGAGTTGAGATCCTAATTTCTTGAAGTGAAGCTCTGTTTGACATATTTGACAGCTAAGTTACCTATTCCCTGAGGAGAAAGGGAAATATTTTTAATCCTATGTAAATGTTATCTTATTATTGATGGGGTTTTGGTTTGGTATGCAGACTTCACATTTATGTACCAAATATAATAGAGCATTTGCTTTACTGAGTCACTCCTTCTGGTAGATCATTTTCTGGGGCAATTTTGGAAGTGTTTTGTAATTTTTGGAGCACATACATCTCTAGGAATATGCTTGTGTGATTATGACACATCTCAGCTAGACAACTTAATTCTTGTCTGTGGGAGCAATACAGCCCAACTATAAGTTGTTGGCAGACCCAATAAGACTTGCTACTCTTTTATTATTATAATTATTAGAAACTAAAGACAATGGATAAGAAAAAGTCTAGCTAATACTTTTTGTATTTTTTTAAATAAAAGACTTGTAGCTCATACAAGAAAAGAAAAAAGGATTTATATGAATGTTTCTGAGTGAAGTGAACAGAATCAGGAGAACGTTAAACATAGTAACAGACACAGAATGTGAGGACCTAACCCTTCACAACAATGCAAGGACCTAAAACATTTCCAAAGGACTCATGATGAAAAATGCCATCTATATCCAGAGAAAGAACTATGGAGTTGGAATGCAGAATGAAGCAGACTATTTTCTCTTTTGTTATGTTTTGGTTTTTCTCGTGGTTTCTCCCATTTGTTTTAATTTGTCTATGCAAAATGAAGAAAATGTAATTGACTTTCACCTGATTTGATTTGTGCCTATAAAGAATTCTTTTGTATGCTGCCATCTAACATGTTGTATATCCATCCCAGTCTTATGTCATTTGCAAATTTGATAGGGATGTCATCTATGCCTTTATTCAAGTTAGTGATAAAAGTGTGAAACAACACCATAAGCTGCATTTTTATTGGAGCCCTCCTTGGTCCATAGTTAAAATACTTGTACAATTGTCCATCCAAATCTCTCCAACTTCTCCATAAGTACAGTGCAACAGACTTTACTAAATACTTCGCTAAGAATTAGGTACACAATAGTTGTACCATTTGTCTTATCTACCAGGTTAGTGACCATTCAAAAAGAAAATGAATTTAGTCTGGCTTGCTTTCTTCTCAGTGAAGGCTCCTGTTGTTGTTTAGTCATTTTTTATGTCTGACTCTTTGTAACCCCATTTTGGGTTTTGTTGACAAAGACACTGGAGTAGTTTGACACTACTCTCTTCAGCTCATTTTATAGATGAGGAACAGAGACAGACAGGGTTAAGTGACTTGCCCAGTAAATGTCTGAAGTTGGATTTGAACCTAGGTCTATCCTGACTCCAGGCCTGGTGCTCTAGCCAGTGCACTAGCTATTTGTCCTCAATGAAGGTATGCTGATTCATGTGATTACGTATTCTTTTTATAAAGATGTTAATTTGCCAAACATTTAGTAATATATTCTAGGATTTTGATAAGAATTGGAATCACTTATAGCTCCTCTCCCTTCCTCTCCCGTCTTCCCTCCCTTCCTCCCTTTTTTCCTTCCTTCCTTCTTATCAGGACAACATTTGTAGCCTGTCAATTATATAGTATTATTCTCATTTTGCAGGATCTTTTGAAGATAATAAAGTAGTTCATTTGAGTGTGGAGAAGAGTTGATTAAAGTCTGGTGCTGTGAATGTTTAAGTTAAGAATGTTGGTTAATGTCAGGTGCTATGAATGTCTTACTGTCTCCGTATTTTTACTGGGTACTAAATTCCTTTTAAATCATTTTTGTTCTGTCATTTCCAATTAAAAGCTCATTCTTCTTTGCAGAAAAAACAGAAACAAAGACTTCTGGCAAAGATGGCTACTTGAAGAGATGCAGACCATCTATTTCCCTACAAAATCTAGACTGAATAACGGTCAACAATCTAATGAGAAACTTCAACAAGTGATGTAAGCCTCCACAGAACTTCACAATAAGTCAGACAGAAGTTCATGGGCAATAAGAAAAAAGAGCAGGCAACAAAATCAGTGCCTGTGCTGGCACAGGCTCTGTATGTGAGGAAAAGACAAGAAGAGATACATTGAGAAAGCACTGGAGTACTCAGAAATTCACAGGGTGATGGAGACCATGGGGAAAACAACTAGTTTGGTGTAGCATAATTCATTCTAGAACACCTCAGGTGCCAAAGGTTCTCTAAGATCCCTAGCAATCTGTCCAGAGACACCAAATAGAGTCTTAAACATCTAGGACTCTGAACCTCAAACATCCAGAGGGATATAACACCAAAAGGTAAAGGTTAGTTAAGGAACCTGGGAGACCCAGATCAAGATTGAACAGGACTATCCATCTCATCTAAAGGAAAGCAGAGAGCAGAAACTAGGGCACAAAGCACCAGTTCCAAACTAAATCTGGATAGATCAGTAAATCAAAGAAGTCTCTAAGCCAAATTTAAAAAATTACCATAGATTCAGAGATGCCTTAAAATCCAGTCTAGAGGAGAAAAGTAACTGCAACAACTGCAAGAAGAAACTCAAAAGAAAAACAAGAATTTCCCACAAATTCCAAATGAATACATAGAAGAAATGGAGCAAGTGTTGAAAAAATGAAGTTAAAGTGCTGGAGGAAAAGACTAGAAGGAACGTAGAAAATTTAGGCAAGAAAGAGGTAAATTTTACCCAAGTAACAAATTGGCAAATGTTTCTATGAGACAGAAAGAAGTATTAGAACAAAATCAAACTATCTTGGAAAAATATGGAGAAATATGAAGTATTGGATTATTTTAAAATGCCTTGGAAATGAGGTCAAGTAAGACACCCTGAAAGCCATGATTTAAAAAAAAAAAAGCCTAGGCATTATATTTCCAGAAATCATAAATGCAAAAATGGCAAGAGAACAGAGTATAAGCTTTGCAATTCACTCCATTTTCCATCTGCATCTTTGTCTGGTTTCAACACCACAAAACAAGATGCCCCCATGCCAGGTCCTTCTGGTCTCCTTCCCCTTGTTTTCCAACTTCATTTTGTATATTGTCTTCCCCCAATTATATTGTAAACTCCTTGAGAGCAGTGATTGTCTTTCTTTTTCTTATTTGTATTCTCAGTACTTAGTTTGGCACATAGTAGGTGCTTAATAAATTTATTTGATTGAATTGAATAGAAGCATGGGGCAATGTGAAGATAAAAAGAAGCCAACAATCACTTCCTGAAAGAAAATGACAAAGAAGAGTCCCAGGAATGTCATAGCCAAAATCCAGGTCTTCTGTGTCTGTCAAAACAAAAATACTGCAAGTGTCCAGAAAGAAGGAATTAAAGTACGAAGTAACTACAAGCAGAATCACACAAGACTTGGAAGATTCTTTTATACCAAGAGGAGCTCTTTGAATAGAGTATTACAAAACAGAAAGGATAATGAGTGTACAACTGAGAATAACTTACCCTGTGAAGCTAAGTATAATCCTACAAGGGGGGGGAGGGGAATAGATCTTTAATGGAATAGAAGACATGCAAACATTTCCAATGGAAAGACAAGAGCTGTGTAGGATTGTTGAAATACACACACCCAGGAGTCCAGAGAAACTCAAAAAAGTAAATTTCTTTTAACAGCTGGAAAGGGTTGTATGATGATGGAGTGCTAAAATCCTAATGGGGGAGAAGGAACAAATGTCATTTCAAAACTTTAATTTCTTTAAAGGATATTGAGGGATTAAAACAAAGAGAAACAGAGGACCTAGGAATGAATTTGTTCTATTCTGAGAGTTTTGAGAAGGGAAGGTTAAGGGAAAATATAAGGAATAAATTAGTGTACAAGATTAAAGAAGGAATAGATCTTGAGTGTATGAGAAGAATATATAAACAGGGAAGAAAAGGAGGAAGGAATAGGCATCAGGTGAAGCTTACTGTTATTTCAAATAGACAAATGAAGGGAGGGTTGAACACACATACATGCAGAAACAAAGATTTTGGTGTGACAATAGATTAAAATCATCAGGGAAATAAGCAGGGATATAAAGCAGAAGGTTAAGAGGAAGGAATAGTCAGAAGCATTGGGGTAGAAAAGAGATAGAATCTGAGGAGGTGACCTTCAGTTAAGAAATGGTCAAAGAAATTGGGGTATAAGAATGTAATGGAATATTATTGTACCACAAGAAATTATGAAAGTTATGATGTAAGGAAATAATGCAGAGTGAAATGAGAAGAGAAAGAAGAACAATTTATGTAAGAACATCAACATTTTAAAGTAAAATAACTGGGAAAGACTCAAGAACTCTGAACGAGGTAATGATCAATCATGTTTCCCAAGGACCTTGGATAAAGCAGGTTATCCCACCCACTGATGGAGAGATGATTTCTCAGATGCAGAAAAGGACATGCATTTTTCAACATTGCTATGATGTGGATTAATTGTGTTTGTGTGTATTTGTTGCTAGGAGTTTTCTCCCTTTCTTTTTTAATAGGAGGAAGATTGGAAGGAAGGGTATAATTACCAATAGTGATACCAAAAAGACAAAAGAAGTCCCCTGAAGTATTTTTAAAATGCCTAGAAGAGAATAGAAGGGAGTTCAGAAAGATTCGCAGGCAAACAAGGTACTTTTGGCAGTAACCTGTGGAACTGAATATTCTTTTTATAAAGCAAACCATATGAAATGGAATTTCATAGTTGTATATACAATCCTCTTGTATTCTGCCATGTATATGAAAATGAGCTTATTTTGCTCTTTAAATTCAGAATAAAAAAATCTAAAAACAGAAACAAAATCAGAAATTACAAGTTCTGTCTTCCGCCATTCACTGTCACTGTTATGTCTTTCCCTTCTGTGACCCTTGCCTTTGGATGGTAGCAATGATTAAAACACTTTGTAAATTATGATTATTAACAGAAGTACTATTAATTCATACTGTTGTTGTTTTGCCTGAGATGTTGATGTCTGCCATTATTTTTCCCCTTAATTTTCCCCAGGTATTTTTTATAGGTGGGTGGCATCTACATTGCTCTTTCTTCATCCTCAACATTCCAGGTTCAAAAGTGACATGTAGAACTTCATGAGGATTCTAAGGAGGAAACCAGAGATTAGGATCAGACTATGAAGAAAGGAAATTACGGCGATTCTTGGTTGAAGTGCTTTCATAAAAATGTGTTTTTGCTATAACATGATCCCTTCATTACCATTAGGGAACACTTTTCACATGAAGTGGAATGTGTCCATCATAAGAAATCTCTGAAGAGTCAGAAATACTTTCTCCTGCTGTCTGAGAGAAACTAAGTGCAAACTATTTCCTATTGCTTTATCCTACTAGCTGAGCCAATGGTTTCTTCATATTAAAGAAAAACATATGGCAGAATCCAGATCCTGAACACTGCCATTTATATTATTTCTTAGGAAGAGATTATTTACAACTTAAGGTGTTTTTGCTCTATATCCCTAGATTATTACTAGAGATGACTTAAGTAGCTATTCTTGGCAGAAGAGGCGGACCACCAGGACAACCTTCTCTGCTACTAACTAGTTGTGTGGCCTTAGGTAACTCACTCAACTTCTCTGGGACTCATTTTTCTCATATGTAATATGAGGAGATTGGGCTAGATAATTTCTAATCCTCTTTCTAGTTCAGATTCTTTGATTCCTCTTCTTTAAATGAGGAATTATAGTTGAGAGTCTGAAGAAGCAAAAGTCTATATGAGAGTTACTCAAAACTGATCTTTATGTATATGCAAGACTCATAATGAATTTGGTGAAAAGTTATTTTCTATCTCTATAGAGGATAAGAAAAATAGAAATTCTGCAGTATGAAGGACCTGAGTTGATAAAAGGAAGACATTTTCCATCCCAAGGATTGTTAAATTCTAAAAAAAAGTTAATAAACTCTCTTATACTACAAGTCTAGAAAGAAGATTAGGTACCTGATACCTAGAGTGCTTTAGGTGTTTGCTAGTAAGCAGGAAACTTCATTATTTTGATGGATCTCTGAAAGCATCTGTCCCATTCTTGTATCCTCAGTGCTGCATTCTCGTATTCCCTGGCAAAGTGCCTGACACATAGTAAGTGCTTAATAAATACTTTTAACTGATGACATAACTCTTGTACATGTCCTCCCATAGATCCTCCACAGTTCTACCCAGTTTGCTGGTAACCTTTTCTTCCTCTTGATATTGTGTGCCTTGAAGTGGAACAGACAAGCTTTCTAATAGTTATCCCTTTCTTTTGATATGCGATTGGGTGATATACATTTTGATGGCATCCTTCACTGAATCTCTCCTCACTGTTTTCACATATATTTTAAATAAATTTTTTTTCAATTATCAACAACTTATTTTTTCTCTCTCACCCCACTGAAAAGGAGTAGGGGAGACAAGCCCTTATAGCAAATACACATAATTAAATAAACATATTGGGCCTGTCCAAGTCTCATTCTGCATTTTGGTCTATTACCTCTCTATGTAGGAGTGAAGGGTACCATTGTTCATCACTGATCCTTTGTAATCATGACTAATTATTAAGCTGATCAGAATTCTTATCTTTCAAACTTGTTCACCTTTAAAATGTTGCTATAGGATGAATTGTTCTGCTTCTGTTTATTTAACTCCACATCAGTTCATACAAATCTTCACAGGTTTCTTTAAAGCTATTCTTTTCACCATTTCACAAAGCAAAAGTGTTCCACTGCATTTGTATACCATAAGTTGTTCATTTATTCTCCAACTGATGAGCACCTCTTAATTTTTAACTTCTTGCCATTACACAAAAAAAAACCATTATAAATATTTTTGTATATGTTGAACTTTTTTTGTCTTTGTAGGAATGCCACATGTTTCCCTTTTGAAGGGGGCCTAAACTGTAGGGTTTGTAAAAAGTGTTTTTAGCACATAATAGGTGCTATATAAATGTTTATTCTCTTTTATAAATCAGAGGGACTATATAAGGCTCTGGGGGGCTAGTGATCCCTGAACCTGGTGTTCACTGGAAAGGGAGGCAAATTGTATTACTTCTTACTGTTGCTATTATCCTTATTATTTAAATAAAGGTTTTATTATACCCATGATAGCTTATCATCTTGAGCACTTGCATGAGCCTAGGAGACCTTTTTTTTATTAACATTGGTAACATAGACTTCAGACATATACAAGCAATATTCTTAGATATCCTAGAAGCAACTAAATGGGAATGAAATAAGCTCCAAAGTTATAACTTTGATCTACTTTTCCCTATATTGTATATGGCTCCCATATCTCCAAAGCTTGGTGTTGTCTCTATGGTTCTCCTCTTTTCTTGAGGGGGAGTGTAAGAGTAAGCACCCCAACATACACAGGGGGACCTGCTGTTACAGGTTCTTAGATTTGCATTCATAAAAAGAAAGGCAACTTTTGAGGGGTTAACAATCTCTTTAATCAAGCACATGTATCATTCCTTTAACCAAGCACGTATATCATTCACCTAGTCAGGGGAGTCAGCACCCTGAACTTCAAAGAAAATACAGAGAAATCAAAGATCAACAGACATGGCTTCCTCTGCCTGAATTCAACAGACAGTTGGATTCCAACTGTCTGACCATAGTCACCAGAGAAGGAAACACTGACATGTGGGTTTTCAAAGCCAGGGGGCTCCTTAAAGCAGCTTCCCAGAGTCCTTGTCTGGCACTCAAACCTTTCAACAAAAACTAAGCCCCAAAGTAAAACCTCACCCTCAGAGTCTTTACACACTTTTTAGAACCAGAGGGCATCACGTCCCTTGAGAACACCAGTGCCTTGTTGACAAAAGGTGTGGGCCTTCCTACAAATCTTCCCAGGCCTGACAACAAATGGAAAAGATTCTCCTTAATGACATTATTCAGAGGCATTTTTAGTAAAACAAAACCAGCAAAAGGTCCTATTTTGCTTGGCCTTACAGAGAGTAAATAAGTCTGCAATTTCTTCAAACACAATTATCTCTTCCACATTGCAACTTTCCCCATCACAGTTTCAATATATCATGGGTTGGCATTAATGAGTCGATCATATGGTATATCAAGAAAAAGGAAAAGAAATCCATGAAGCCATTGCTGCAGTAAAAGCATTTGCATAAACAACGAGATCTCCTCCCTCTTGTGTAGAAAGTGCAACATTCTTTAGGGTGCAGGATCGTTATAAAAAAAGGCATTCTGGAAGACTGTCCATATGAGAAAAAGCTAAGTCCTTATATGAGTTCCTAAAGTAAAATGAAGGTGAAGGATTTTCAGGCCAGCAAAGACTAGTTTGAAAATTTAAACAAAGAAAAAAAGTTTAGCTTACACAATGTAAAAGTAATGAGAGAAGCAGCTCTTGCTGATCAAGAGACACCAAAGAAACTGACTGAAGAGAAAAAACTACTAACCAGAACAGTTATCCAATGATGATGAAACTGCCCTACATTGGGGAGGTGGGGGTGGGGTGGGGAGGGAGGAAACTGCCTCAGAGGACGTACATCAGCCAAGAAGAGAAGTAAGACCCAGGTTTTAAAGCCTCAAGGGATAGGGTAACCCTGCTGATTTGTGCCAGTGTCATAGGGTTCATAATAAAGACAATTGTACTATACAAAGCTGCTAACCCTCAATCTTTGAAAGGTAAGGACAAATACCAGTTGTGTATATTATGAATTTTCAGTAAGAAAGTATGGAGGACCAAAGCACTTTTTCTTGACTGGTTCTATCAGCGTTTTGTGTCAGTGATTAAAAAAATACCTTGCCAGTAAAGGGTTAGCCTTAAAGGCATTACTGCTTCTGTACAATGCCTTCTGCCACCCAGAACCCCATAAATTCCACATTGAAGACACTGAAGTCATCTATTATTCCCCTTATATTTGTTTTATTTTTAAAAATTTTCATATTTATTTCATATTTTAAATTTCTTTTTCATATAGTATTTTTATTTAACATTAGCCTACATATAACCTACAATCAAATATTTAACCCAAATTTTACAATGAGATACTGTAAACAAACACCCTATAAAAGAAAAAAAAATTCAGACATCCTCTGGTACAAAGAGAGTCAAAAAATTTTATGCAGATTTTCCAGATCATGAAGGTGTTGTACTTCTAACCCCCATGATGTGGAAGGGTTAACTGTATCTAGCATCACTCTATTATTTTTCAAGCTATTTATTATATTTAATACATATTTTGGATATATTTTATTTACTTATATTATATATTTAGAGTGTATCAGTGACTGTAATTTTAGAGTTCAGATATGGCAGTTTCACTGTCCTTGATGGATAAAGGAATTATATCAATCTTGCTATATCTCTCCAATTTTTTGTCTCTTCTTTATTCTTGTTTCATTTTCATCTTTAATGTTGTGCCCAAGCTTTCTGTGAACCTGTTTCTTCTGACAATAAATATGGCTGTTTTATAAGAACTTAGTACTCATACTTTCTCTAAACAATTTACAAAAGACTCTATATTCTAAACTAGCATTGCCTATGTCTCTCTGGTTGCCAAGATGGAAGCAATTTTTGGTCTCTTTTGTTGGTGACTCATTTTAATTGATTAAACTTTCTTAGTAAAAAAATAATGATTGCTTCAATTTTGTTCCTTTATTCTGAATTTTTGCTTTCTTCATTTTATTTTTAAAATATTCTAAATCATCATTGATTAGAGAAATGTGCATTAAAACAACTCCAAGATACCACCTCACACCTATAAGATTGGTTAGCATGACAGAAAAAGAAAATGGCCAGCACTGGAGAAGATATGGGAAAATTGGAACACTAATTCAAAATTGGTGCAGTTGCACACTATTCCAACGTCTGGAGAGCAATTTGGAATTACGCCCAAAGGGCTATGAAACTATGCAAATGCAATAATACCACTACTAGGTATGGCTCCCAAAGAGATCAAAGAAAAGGGAAAAGGACCTATTTATGCAAAATTATTTATAGCAACTCTTTTTGTGTTGGCAATGAATGTGAAATCAAAGAGATACCCAGCAATTGGGGAATGACTGAACAAGTTGTAGTATATAATTATGATGGAATATGATTGTGCTATAAGAAATGACAGGATGATTTCAGAAAGACTTAGGAAGGCTCATATAAACTGATGCAGAGTGAAGGGAGCAAAACGAAAAAAAATTGTATGTGGTAATAGCAAGAATGATGAACTGTGAAAGACTTAGCTACTCTTCTCAACACAATATCAGGGACAATTCCAAAGGACCCATGATGAAAAATGCTATTCATCTCCAGAGAGAGAATTGCTGAACTCTGAATGCACATTGAAGCATACTTGTTTATACTTTATTTTCATTGTCTTATTTTGTTTGTATTTTATTTTTTCAGCATAGCTAATGTGTTTGGCATGACCTCACATTCAAAATCAAAATCAAAATCAAAATGCTTACTTTCTCAAAATGGGGAGAGGGATGGGAGGGAGAAAGAGAATCTGGACTTCAAAATTTTAAGAAATGATTGTTAAAAATTCCTTTATATGTAATTAAGAAATATTTGAAGAAATAAAAAAGAAAAAAGTAATACAATGCATCAACGAAGAATATTGACTGAGTTTTGAAAATTGATGTAAAATTTTGTTTAACTAGGGGCATAATATTGCTTATGAAGGGTATCACTTATGTCCAGTATCCTCTATGTTCATATAAATATGTCCAATACTAAATAATAGGCATTTTCTGAAGCATGGGAACTTAATGCAGAGAGAGGACAAGTCACTACTCTGGGCCTCAGTGTCCCCACCTGTAAAACAAATGGGTTCTAAGAGATGGTCTTTAAAGTTTCTTCTAGCCCAGTGATTCTAACCACAAAAAAGTCAAGTGATGCTGACAATAAAACATGCTCTGTGGCATGCAAACATGGACACAAATAGAAACCCAAAATCTCCAACCTCAGTTCAGCTATGAAATAACTATGAGCTGAGAAATCATTTGGGGCTATTGGCAGGACAAGAAAACCAAACAAACACCCTAATCTCCTCCTTGAGTTCCCAGAGTACAGCCAGATCATATAATTTTATCAATCAAAGCCAGACTTTTACAGACCTAGTTGGTAATCAGGGACACTTATTTTTCTTTGAGGCTTAAGTGGCAGTACAGTATATTCAAATGTGGTCACTGGGGAAGCATAGTGCATGACATATTTTAATTTAATTATAATAACAATAAGTAACATTTGCATAACTCTTCAAGTTTTATAAAGCACTTTGATATAATACCTCATTTCATCCTCACTCAGGTTCTGTGAAATAGGTGCTATTATCAATCCCATTTTGCAGATGAGGAAACTAACACCAAGAGAAATTAATCAATTTAATCAGGGACACACAGCTAGTAAGTATTTGACATAGAATTTAAACTAAAAAAATGAGTATCTCCTTCAAATTCTATAGGATGCTCTTTCAGCTAAACTTAATCTTTCTCCTCCTTCTTTCCTATTCTTCCTCCTCTTCTCCCTTCTCCTCTTTCTCTTACTCTTCATCCTCCTTTTCTTCTTCCTTCTCCTCCTCCTCCTCCCTTCCTCTTCTTCCTCCTCCTCCTCCTTCTTCTTTCTTTCCTATTTCCATCCAATTCTTATCTCAGTGCTTTTGTTCATGTTCCTTTCCTTCAGTCCAAATTCAATACCTCACCGTGATATGAAATTGACTCAGTTTTCTAAAGCTGTGCCATTAATGCTGAAGCACTTAATCTAATGATCTGCACATAATAGGAGCTTAATAAGCATATCATGGAGTCACTAGCTTTCATTTAACCAGTTTTAATTTTCAGGAGTTATTTTCTTCAATATTTTTTGTGTCTCTTTTACCTAGCTGTTAATTCTTTTCATAATTTTTTTATTATTCTCATTTCTTTTCTTAATTTTCCTTTACCACTCTTATGTGGTTTTTAGTCATTTTTTTTTCCTCTTTATCTCTTTCTTCAGTATTTCCAAGAATATTTGTTGGGTTTGTATCCAATCTGCATTTTTCTTTGAGATTTTACTTGTGAATGTTTTCAAATCATTGTCTCCTTCTGAGTTTGTGTCTTGAGTTTCCCTGACACTTTAGAAGTTTTTCATAGTTAGGATCTTTTTTGTTGTTGTTAGCTTATTTGTCAGCCTATTTTTTTATGTTTGTGTTAGAATAGGACTTTGCCTACCTTTGGGGCTGTCTGTCTGAACTGATCTTTTGACTTTTATATCCTGCTACTTAGTTTTTGATACATACAAAAGCAGTGTGATCCAGGGAGAGTTCTGGTCACTGCCTTAATAGTCTGTCCTCTGATCTTTACCCAGGTAGGTCTCTGCTCACCTGTACCCACACAATCATTTCTCTTCTCTCTGGAACAGCAACTTTAAACTGGGTAATAGGTCACAGAACTGCCAAAGGGCATCTGCTCCTGCTCCCAGTGTTACCACAAAGGTCCCCTGGATCTCTTTCTGACAAGGTGTTTAGTTCTCTTACCATCACTAGACTCTGGACACTGCAGGCAATGGCTTCACTGTTACCATTTCCTTGGCTAACAGGCCATGCCACTTCTGCTGTGCCACCCAGCCCCTACCCTAGTGTCTGTAGATCTCTAATTCTTTCTTCCTTAAGCTGTCTTCGGCTATAAACCTACTCATCCTAACCACTCACTCTCTCAATATATAACTTCCTATGACCTATTCCTCCATTCCTCCTCAGCCACGAATAAATATAAATTAAATTCCTTGAGAAGGCTGTCTAAAATAGGTACCTACACTTCCTTTCCTCTCATTCTCTTCTTAACCACTTACAACTTATAACCTTGATCTTGCCATCATCCGCAAATGTACCACTTCTATTTTCAAGAATTCCAAAATCTCCTTATCTGACCATAATCTATTGACCTTCCACCTCTTTCCTCCTTATCAGACAATGCTATTTGTCAATTCCATGCAAACTAAGCCCTCAGTCCTTTAGTTCTCTCCAAGGCCATCATCCTACACTAGACAGTCTCTCCTATTTTCCCATCGTGACTTCTTGGTAAATCCTCTTAACTCTACACTGTGTTCTTATCTTGAGTAATTGGTCCCCTTATCAAAATGCCAATTATGCTTTGCCAAGCTTCATCCTTGGATCACTCCCACTATTTACCACCTTTACTTCTAAATATGTACTAGTGAATGAGGGTGGAGAAAATTACACAATTGCTCTGACTGGATTTCAAATTTATGTTATACAATCTTACACAATCATTGCTGTTAGGCAATCAATCTCCCTTATTAACTCACTATTTAACTCCTTTTAAAACCTTTTTAAACCTTCTGAAACCTCCCATGACTCCTCTTCCCTTATTCTATCAGTTGAGATCCTTGCCTCATATTTTACAGAAAAAATTGAGGCCATTGCTGTGAACTCCCTCTTCTGCCCTCTTCTGTTATCACTCAGATGTCTATTGTCACCATTTCTTCTTTCTTCTTTTGCCCATTTTACATGAAGAGATACTACTACTCTTTACCAAGGCAAACCAGTCTACTTCAATCCTGTCCCTTTCAACAGATTGTCCTCTCTACCATCCCCATTCTTTGCTTATCTTCAATCTCTGTCTTTTGACTCCTTCTCTACTGCTTACAAACATGACCCTGTCTTCCCTATCCTCAAAACCCTTGTCTTGATCCTTTTATCCCTGCTAACTATTGCACCATATCTCTTCTGCCTTTGCAACTAAATTCCTTGAGTAGGCTACCTTTAATAGGTACCTCAACTTTCTTCTTATTCTCTTCTTAACCACTTACAAGTTGGCTTCTGATCTTACCATTCCATCAAAACCCTGTTGTCTAAAGTTATCAATGATCTTTCAATTGCCAGATCCAATGGTCTTTTCTCAATCTCATTCTACTTGACCTCTCTGCAGTCTTTGACTGCTTTAATACTCTCTTTTCTATAGGTTTTTGGGACGCCTCTCTCCTGATTTTCTTCCTACCTATGAATTGTCCCTTCTCAGTTTCCTTTGTTGGATCAGCATCCAAATTGAGTATTTTAAGGAGTCCCACAGGGTCCTGGGCCCTCTTCTTTTCTTCCTTTATACTCCTTCATTTGGTGTTCTCATTGGCTCCCATGGATTTAATTATCTCTGTGCTGATGATTCTCAAATCTACCTATCCTTCCTTAACCTCTCTGCTGACCTCTACCTACCTTTCAGACATCTCAAACAGGATATCCAGGAGGCATCTTAAATTTAACACATCTAAAAGAGAACTCATTACCTTTCCCCTTAAACCTACCCTCCTGCCAAACTTCCCTATTACTATCAATAGCATCACTATCTTCCTAGTCTTTCAACCTAGAAGTCATCCTGTATTTCTCACTCTCTCACATCTCCACCCCACCCCTCACCCCTCACATGCATTTTGTTGCCAAGGCCATTCAGTTTCATCTTTGGAATATTTCTCTAACTTGTCCCATTCTCTCAACTGATAGTGCTACTTCTCTACTACTGGACTCTAGTTCAGTCTCATGCCTGGACTATTACAATAGCCTGCTGGTGGGTCTGACTGCCTTAAGTCTCTTCCTACTGCAATCTAGTCTTCATTCAACTGCCAGTGATTTTCCTGAAGCACAAATCCAACTATTTCACACACACACACACACACACACACACACACACACACACACACACACACACACACACACCAACCCAATAAACTCTAATGACTCCACTGACTTACTATACTACAAAATCAAATATGAAACCCCTTGCTTGGTGTTGAAATCCCTTTATAATCCCCCACCTTCAACCTTCCAGTCTTCTTACACCTTATGCCCTGCCATGTACTCTTCAGTCCAGTGACTGTGACCTCCTTGCTGTTTGATAAACAAGCTCTCAGCTCTGGGCATTTTCTCTGGTTTTGCCCCATATCTGGAATGCTCTCCCTTTTCTTCTTCCACCTCCTAGCTTTCCTAGATTCTTTCAAAACTCAACTAAATCTCATCTTCTACTAGAAGCCTTTCCCAACTCCTCTTAATTACGGTACCTTCCCTCTAATAATTAGCTCCTATTTATTCTGTATATTGCTTATTTTCATACATATTTGTTTTCTTTTGGTCTCTATAATTAGATTGTGAGCTCCCTGGGGCAAGGACTGTCTTTTGCCTCCCTTTGTATTCCTACTGCTTAGCACAGTGCCTGAAACACAGTAGGAACTTAATAAGTTACTCATTGATTGACTGACCATTGCTTCCTCTTTAAAAAGAAGGCATTTTGCAAAGATGAGGACATTTGTGACCTCTTCAAATATATGCTAATTACATGTATATGCAAGTTATCAATAAAAAATTAATATGTTTTTATTAAATACCTACTATGTTCCAGACACTGTGCTTGGTGCTGGGGATACAAGTACAAATAATGAAACAATACCTGCTTGTTACAAACTAACATTCTACTTTGTAAAAAAAAAAATATTTAAAGCATCTGTCAATAGAAAAAAAAACCTTCAAAAGTTTATAAGAAACCAATTTATTGGATGAGGAACAAAAAAGTTTTGTCCAAAAGTCCAGGGGTTTCTAAAGGGCAACATATTCTCAAATGAAAAATTTTTGAACAACTTGTGTGAAAGCTTAATAAGGTCTATGCTGCCTTTATTGTCACAAAGTTTTTGACTCAATTGTGGCCTCATAGCTTATTCTTGTACTCTGAACATAATAAATAAACCCAAGCACAATAAGAACACTGGAGTATTTGATGTCCATATAGAAATCTTCCCTATTTGAAACATAACCAACATGTTGTCAAGAAAATTGGATATTAAATGTAACATCTCTCAAGGACACAGTTTAATTCCATTACAGTTCTGCCTGATCTTAAATCCATTATCATCTAAATCCATTATCATCCCTCTGAAATAGAACTGAGAATGGCTTCCATATTAAAGAGGGAGAGGAATGAAACTTCTTATTAATCACTTGATGCATGCAGATGATATTAAACTATATGGCTCCACTAAAAGCATATTCTGTCACTTAGATTTTTCTCCAATGATATCAAAATGTCATTTGGACTTGATAAGGATAAAATTCCTAATGTAAACCAATGAAAGATAGAAACTGATGGCTTTGAGCTTGAATCCAGAAGTCCCTTTGAATCAAAAACTGAAGATTCTACCTGTAAGTATTTTCATCTCTTCCATGCAAGATTCATCAAGCATAAAGATATCAAGGAGAGATCAGTGGCTACACTTATTTAGAGGCTAACTGACATTCTGAAATTCAGGCTGAATGTGAAGAACATCTTTGTGGCAGTTAAGATATGCGATAGCATTCTGACTGTACACTTTTATAACTGTACAATGTGGCCTAACATAGAAAAAATCCTAACAAATATCCATGTAACATTAATAAACACAAGGTCCATCATCTTAGGGCAGTCATAGAGATGAATACTTTTGCAAAAGGTGAAAGAAGATTGATACATTTTTAGAACACATGACAAATAGGTTAAAAAAACTTATAGAAATATTTTTAGGACAAAGTCATCACTTCTCTATTTGATGTTTGATAATAGGTAAATATGATTATGTCTGTCTAATGTACGAAAAAGTGGTTTAGCATTATTTGGAACCTGTAAAATGGTTGCCATTAAAGAGTGGAAAATTTTAAACCCTCTATGGGCAACATCTGCATGAACTCAGTCAACAGTATATCAATACAGAGGCATCAAACAAAAAACTGAGTCAGGTAGATTGCTTGTGAAAAAAAGGCAAAAGATCATTGCCACTAGAAATTGCAGAATTATTCCTAAGGAGCCAAGACTTAGTGATCAGCAGTAGAATCAGTGCAATATACTACTGCTGTTTGTAAAAATTTAGCATATACTAAAGACCTAGCAAGACATGACCTGGTAGCTAGAATTATACATCAGAAATTCACTCTCTTTCAGTGGAGTGATAAATAACAAATCCCATAAAAAAATACAGACCTTAAAATATCCTAGAAAACTACCAATAAACTGGACTAGATCCTTACTATTATCATAAATTAAATTGTTGGCTATAATCACCCAATCATAATGCTGATCCATAAAAAATTAAGTGCAACATTTTTAATGGACATTGTCATACCAAAGCACTCATGAGCTACCAAATGCATGAAAATAACAACAACAAAAATCTTTCAATATATAAAGAAATTAAAATCACATGGAAAAAGGATGCTGTATATACCCCTATAATCCTATTGGCTATCAAAACTGTATCAAAGATAGATTCAATGAACCTGTAGAGCACACCTGCACAACTTGGCAGTAAGGATGGGCCAAAATTAAAATAGTCTAAAATTCTTTGAGTTGCAGACAGGTTAGACTAGAAATAGACTGATGATGGTTGGTTGCCATGGGTCATGTCACAAACAGGAGAGGGGGTATCATGGCAACCCTATGTTTTTCATGGGTGACCCAAAATCCTTTGGAGGTCCTCAAGCAGACCATGAGCTGTATGTTGTGCAGGCCTGCTGTAGAGAATAAGCTTACATCCTAACGCTTTCATTCAACTACAAAAAACAATTATTTTATCCACCTGTGCAATAGTCTGCAGAGCATTAAATAGAAAATAACAATAGTAGGAAATCTAC
The DNA here is from genome assembly GCF_028372415.1 of Notamacropus eugenii. Taxonomy (NCBI): domain Eukaryota; kingdom Metazoa; phylum Chordata; class Mammalia; order Diprotodontia; family Macropodidae; genus Notamacropus; species Notamacropus eugenii. Next base: position 140,794,940 of record NC_092875.1, on the reverse strand, counting down.
TTTTATCAAGAATATTTTTATTTGAATTCCACTGAAAAAGGTAAAAACAATATAATAATATTATTAATAATAATAACAACAAAGTGGAGAAGTTCCAAATATGAATTTTACCATCTGGACCCTTTTTTGCAGCTTCTCAAAGATTCTTTTACAAATCCACTAAGGAAAGTTGGAAAAATATAAAGAATGAGGGCAGAGTAGTAGGCTATATTTCAGGTTGAATAACACCCAGATGTCAAAGCTTACCAGGAAGAAAACATTTAAAAAAATTAGTACCTAATATATACAATTACATATAAAATCGAGAAAATGGATCTAGAGCATATCAAAAGAATAAGTGACATAATGTTAATAAAACACTAGTCTTATCACCCCTGGTAGCTATAGGAAAAAGGAAGTAAACACATTTATTTAGTTCTTACTATGTACTGAGTACTGTGCTAAGCACTTTACAAATAACATGTCATTTTATCCTCATAGAAACCCTAGAGATAGATGCTATTTTTATTCTTTTCCAGCTAAAGTAACTCAAAATGAGAAAGTTCACATGGCTTGTCCAGAGTCACAGAGGTAAGAAATATCCAAGACCAGCTTTGAGTTGAGGTCTTCTTGACTCCAGACCCAGTGCTCTATCCAGAGTCACTTAGCTGCCTCTAAAAAAGATTAGAAATATTAAAACTTCCTCATCAAAAAGAAGTGACTGATAGATGTTCTCATGGTAGACAATAAACATTATATATTTGTAGAAATACTTTTGTAACAAACAGAATTCACTTTACAAAGCAATACATCAGATATAACCAGAAGCAGTTTATCTCCAGGCAGAGACCATAAGATTGCAAAGATCTAAGAGTGAAATGAAAAAGTGTCATGTGGGCATTGGTATAAAACTGCAAAAGAAAAAGTTTACATATTGTTACTATAATGAATGACAGAATGGTTACATCAAAGGTGGTACCTGAAACTCTGGGTTAACTGAAAAGGGGCAGATCTGAATAAGATCTATAATTATTGGCTTAAGTGCTTCAGAATGATGTATTTATTACTAGCAAAGCACTTTCCCAACTTCCACTCTTATACTTCCACTTTCTACAAATTTTTAGTAGAAGGTATCACATATATTTATTGCTCAAAAATAACACCAGTGATCCTTCCAAAGATGGGCTAATTATGTGCTTATGTACTTTATGCAAAGCATTAATAACTTTTATCACTTAAAAACTGATAAATATGAGCAAGAAAAATAATGTGTAGACTGAGGAGGAAATAGGATATTCCAAAAAGAAAAAAAGAAGGCAAAAACAGCAACATGTTGATTCAACTGAATTCAATCTTCTTGTGACAGCTTTCTCCAAAATATAAAATGTCATTTGGACCCAGAAAGTGTGGCGTTCTTTTTTTTTTTAATTTTAGACTTAAATACTAAAGAAAAGATGAAAAATATCTAGCCATAAATTTCCTTTCAACAAAAATTACATGTTGTGTTGAAAGCTGTCCATCTTTTTTTTTCCTCCTTTTAAGTTTTGTTTTGTTCTCTTCTGTGCACTTAAAGCATTCTTAAGGTGAATGAAAGAATAGATAATGAATGCTTTAAGCTTGAGTTCAGAGGTGGTGTTGAGTGATAGATGGAAACAATACTTAAAAAATACTAGATCACTTACATGAACTGATGCTGAGTGAAGTGAGTAGAACCAGGAGAACACTGTATACAGTAATGGCAACTTTGTGCGATGATCGACTGTGATAGACTTAGCTCTTCTCAGCAATACAATGATCCAAGACAATTCCAAATCCAGAGAAAGAACTATGGAGTCTGAATGCAAATATGTAGCATACCCATTTAACTTGTTTTTTGTGTTTTTCTTTCTTGTGGCTTTTCCCCTTTTGTTCTGATTCTTCTTTCACAACACGACTAATGTGAAAATACGTTTAACATGATTGAACATATATAACATATATCAGATTGCTTGCTGTCTTGGAGAGGGGGAAGAGAAGGGAGGAAAGGAGAAAAATTCAGAACTAAAATCTTACAAAACTGAAGTTGAAAATCATTTTTATATGTAATTAGGAAGAAATAAAGTACTACTAAGTACAAAAAATATATGGACCTAATAATTGGTGAAAGTAACATTTTTTAAAGCATGTGTTCATCCTTTGTTGCCGAAGGAGACCATGCCATCAGAGAAATGATGACATAACTTCCACTTGACTTTGTTTTGCGTGAGGGAGGGCTGTGCAGGTCACCAGTCTCACCTCTCCTCCAGAGCCATCTGAATCCAGTGACCAGATATTCCTCAGGATGACTGGGGATGACCCACCATGCAACCTTGACATCCAGTTAATAAAACATTTTTTAAACACCTGCTGAAACATAATGTGCCATGAGAACATGGAAATTAATTGTATCATTGTCCTACTGGGCATTCAGTGAAAAACAATCTGTTTAAAGAAATCTCACTGCTGTATTAATGCTTTATTATTGTTATTACTAGTCTAAAATAGCTTCCAACCTGCTAAGTTTTACAGTTTCTAAAGCACTTCTTTACCTTATTCACAATATCTCATTTGATCCTCACTGCAATCTTGTTCATTTTTTTCAAAGTTTAATTTGAACTTAGTAGCAATTAAAAAAGACCAAACATCTAAATGTATAAATAAATATTTAAAAGTGAAAAAAACAAAACTTGATCTTCTTCAGTAAAGAGACATAGGATATAAAATTGTCAAGGAGAAAGTAGGGGCTATGCATGCTAAAAGACTGATTGACATCTAGGAGTCATAGCTTGAAGGGATATACAAAAAGCAATTAAGACCTTTTTGATATCAATCTTAAAGTATACTATTAGCATGGTAATATGAATGATGACAGATCTGGGAAGGCATCCAAACAAAAAACATGCAATGTGAAAGAAATTTTCCTTCAAGGGCTAATCATCTGAAGGCAGCCATAGAAGGACAAGCACTTTCTTATCAAAAAAGGAAGATGAGGATCGATAGATATTCTCAGAATATTTAATAAACAGGTTAAAAATTTATAGAAACACTTTTAGAATAAATAGGATCTTATTTCACAAAGCAATAGTAAAGGCTAATAGCCACTGCATTTGTCAAATATAAATGAAAGTTGTTTATTTTCAGACAGAGCCCATGAACCACTCAAAATCTAAAGGCGTTCAGTGGGTAAAGCCGTGTGAATTCAGTCAATAACATGTTAACAAAGAAACCTAACATCAGTGGGTATTAGTTTTCCCTGTTGAAAGTGCAATGGATCAGTGAGAGTTTGTACTTTCTTTCCTCTTCTATGCCCTTTGTATCTAAAAAATTTAATCAACCACAACTTATTAAAACAATTAGGTTTTTTTCTCAGTGTGGGGAAGACAAATTTTCTCCTCAGGCCTCCTACTTTGATATGTTATGGAATTTATACTAAAGTTATGATTTTTATTTGGAGTCCTGAGTCAAAAAAGTCCTAATAGTTAGGCAAATTTTGGCTCTTTTCTTTAATTTAAATGTATGTCTGTCCTAGTGAATTCCTAGTCTCCTGTGTTTGAAGCAAAATTCAGGTCACTGAAAACATTTCAGTAAAGAAGCAGGCAGAATATTTTATAGCATTTGTTAATACACAAGAACTGGAAAGGTGAGCTAGGGAAAGAGCTAACGTTTTTTTTCCTTTGGAGCTTCCTTATTTCTTGAAGAGGTGAGTACAATTAGTTAATTTAGCCCAAATCTATCATGAGTTGCCTATGGAACCAATTTCCCTGTTCTACCTTTTGTTTCCCCATCGCAGCTCAGCCCTCTATTTAATTCCCCTCATCCCTTTTATTTTATTTAGCACTTTATTTTTCATCAGTTACATGTAGAAAAACTTTTAGCATTCTTTTTAAAACTTTGAGTTCCAATTTTCTCCCTTCCTCCCTCCCCAACCCCCCTTATTGAGAAGGCAAGCAATTTGATAGAGGTTATACATGTGTAGTCATGCAAAACATATCCATAATAGTCATACTGTAAAAGAAAACATAAACAAAAAACCCTCAAGAAAATAAAGTAAAAAATGTATGCTTCAGTCTGTTTACAGATACCATCAGTTCTTTCTTTGAGGAGGGATAGCATTTTTCATGTTAAATCCTTCAATGGTATTAGATCATTGTATTGCTAAGAATAGCTAAGTCATTCACAGCTGATCATCTTAAAATATTGCTATTATTTTGTATACAGTACATTTCACTTTGCATCAGCCCAGGAAAGTGTTTCCAGGTTTTTCTGAGATTATCCTGCTCATCATTTTTATAGTACAATAGTGCTCCAATGTAATCACATAGGTAATACCTCAGAATTGTTTTAATTTGCATTTCTCCAATCAATAATGAATTTGAATGTTTTTTTCATATGACCATAGAAAGCTTTGATTATATTGTCTGAAAATTGATCATATCTCTTGATCATTTGTCAATTGGGGAACAGATTTTTTTATGTGTTTTTTTTTTTTTTAACAAAACTGACTCAGTTCTCTATATGTTTGAGAAAGGAGGCCTTTATCAGAGAAGCTTCCCTCAAAATTTTTTTCACAATTACTGTTGCTAATTGTATTTCTCATCATCTATTCCCCCCCTCCCCATTTATTCTATTCTCTCTCCTTTTCACCCTGTCCCTCCTCAAAAATGTTTTGCTTCTGACTGCCCCCTCTCCCAATCTGCCCTCTTTTCTATCATCCTCCACTTCTCTTATCCTTTTTCCCTTCTACTTTCCTGTAAGGTAAGATAGATTTCTATACACAATTGTGTGTGTATGTTATTCCTCCTTTGAGCCAATTCCGATAGGAGTAAGGTTCACTGACTCCCCCTCACCTCCCCTGTCTTCCTTTCCACTGTAAAAGCTATTCTTTGCCTCTTTTATGTGAAATAATTTACCCCATTCCACCTCTTCCTTTCTCTTTCTCCCAGTACATTTCTCCCTCACCCCTTAATTTTATTCTTTAGATATCATCCCTTCATATTCAACTCACACCTGTGCCCTCTGTCTACATATACTCCTTTTAACTACTCTAATTATAAGAAAAGTCTTGTGAATTACAAATATCATCTTCCATGTAGGTATGTGAACAATTTAACTTCATTGAGTCCCTTATGATTTCCTTTTCCTGTTGTGTCATGTTTGAAAGTCAAATTTTCTATTCAGCTCTGGTCTTCTCACCATGAATGTTTGAAATTCTTTTATCTCATTGAATGTCAATTTCTCCCCTTGAAGGATTATACTCAGTTTTGCTAGGTAAATGATTCTTGATTGTAGTCCTAGTTCTTTTGCCCTCCAGGATTTCATATTCCAAGCCCTCTGATTCTTTAAAGTACAAGTTACTAAATCTTGTGTTATCTTGATGTGGCTCCACCATACTTGAATTATTTCTTTCTGGCTCCTTGCAATAGTTTCTCCTTGACCTGAGAACACTGGGAATTTGGCTACAATATTCCTGGAAGTTTTCATTTTGGGAACCTCTTCATTGATGATCACTGGATTCTTTCAATTTCTATTTTACCCTGGGGTTCTAGAGTATCAGAGAAGTTTTCCTTGATAATTTCTTGAAAGAAATGGTTTTCAGGTAGTCCAATATTTTTTAGATGATCTCTCCTGGATCAATTTTCCTAGATAGTCATTTTCCAATGATATATTTCACATTTGTCTTCTATTTTTAATTCTTTTGGGTTTGTTTTGTCTTTTTATTTCTCATAAGTCATTAGCTTCCATTAGCTCCATTTTAATTTTGAAGGAATTATTTTCTTCAGTGATCTTTTGGACCTCCTTTTCCACCTGGCCAATTCTGTTTTTTAAGGCATTCTTCTCCTCATTGACTTTTTGGACCTTTTTTAACATTTAACCTAGTCTGTTTTTTAAGACATTATTTTCTTCTTTTTGGGTCTTTACCAAGCTGTTTACTCATTTTTCATAATTTTCTTACATCATTTTCATTTCTCTTCCCAATTTTTCCTCTGCCTCTCTTGCTTGATTTTCAAAATCTTTTTTGATCTTTTCCATGGCCTGAGACCAATTCCTATTTTTCTTGGAGGCTTTGAATTTAGTAGTTTTGACTTTGTCATCTTCTTCTAAGTGTGTGTTTTGAGCTTCCCTGTCACTATATCTTTCTATAGTTAGAGTTTTTTTTCCTCTTTGTTTGCTCATTTCCCCAGACTATTACTTGACTTTTGACTCTTTTTTAAACTAGAACTCTGCTTCCAGTGTGGAGGGTGCACTGTCCCAAGCTTCAGGGGTTTGGTGTAACTGTTTTCCGAGGTACTTCTAGGGACCTGTAAGTTTTCACTTCTTACAAGGCAATGTGATCTAAAGAGAGGTGTTTACTCCTCTTCTGGTCTGTCCTCCAGTCTGTAAGTGAACACAAAGCACTCTTTTCTTCCTAGAACTGTGAGGAGAGTCCTCCCCTCCCTTCTCATCTCCTTCCCTCTCTGCTACCTATCTTCTCTCCTCTCCTTTTCTCTCCTCCGCTTTCTTTTCCTTTCCTCTCCTCTTCCATCTCTTCCTCCAGAAAACTTTAAAACTCTAGCTGTATCTGAAAAATTCCACCTTCTAAGTCCATTCCTCCAAGTTTCCTGTCTTCTGGAATTGAGAAGAAATATAGCTCTCAGAGTCATTAGCAACTTGGAACCCCTCCCCCTTCACCAGGTAACCAAAGTCTTACCAGATTAACTATAACAAATGCATCAAACAAATTTATACAGTGTACTGAAGATTTATTTGTAGAAATAACAGAATTAACAATAGCAATTCAGAACCATATCACTGCCATCAGCAAGTTTTGAATGATTTTCCTTAAATGGCCCACACTTACTGATCAACTCAAATTAGACAATGAAGTGGTGGAAACTGTGAAGCATATCACAATAGATTGCAAAAATTTAGCATCTACCTGATGTCTAGAAAGATTGTAATATAACAGAAGACAAATTCCTATACTACGAACTCTAAATTATTTTTCAGAAATCAACAAATACTAGATTGTTCTAGAACCAGAACATTACCAAAAAAGCATTGCCTGCAACTTCCAGGGAATAACGTTGACTCATAGAAAAATTAAGACTAATATTTTGAATAACTATCACCACACTGAATAGCCAGGCATCTAGGGTGACACAGTGGATAGAGTGCTGATTCTCAGATCAGAAAGTCTCATCTTCCCGAGTTCATACCTGGCTGCAAACACTTACTAGCTATGTGACCCTGAGTAAGTCATTTAACCTTGTTTGACTCAGTTTTCTCATCTGTAAAATGACCTGGAGAAGGAAATGGTAAACCCCCTCCAGTATCTTTGCCAAGATACTGACCCTCAATTGGGTCAGGAAGAGTCAGACATGACTGAATAACATACTTTAGAGTTACTAACTGCAAATATATGGAATGAAGAGCTTTCAAAATACAGAAGCCTACCAGAAGAAATTAAAGTTGCATTGGACTTGTTCTAGGTGCACATCTTTGTTTTTGCCCTTTTTTGTATCCCCAACACTTAGCACAGTGCCTGGCACATAATGGATGCTCAATACGCACTTGTTGCCTGACTTGCTGTGCTGTCTGCTTCTGGAGTTGTCTCAGACATGCTTTCAGTGAATCTTCAGAAGACTGAACTTATATCACAAAACTTTTATTTGATTGATTGACTTATTTTGTCAGATAAAATGACTTCATTTACATGACACTTACTAGACGTCAGACATTGTGCTAAATGTTTTTTGTGCTAAATATTTTATAAATATTTTCTCATTTGATCCTCACAACAACCCAGGGAGGTAGGGGCTTTTATTATTCGCATTTTATAATAGAGGACACTGAGGCAAAAGTTAACAATAATAATGCCAATGATCGCAGTTAATAATTACAAAGCACTTATGATGTTCCAGACCCTGTGCTAAGGGTTTTTCTATTATTTCATCTGATCCTCTCCACAATTCTGGAAGGTAGATGCTAATATTAATGCCATTTTATAGTTGAGGAAACTGAGGCAAAAGTTAAGTAGGAGAAAATATTGCAAGCAGCTAGAAAGAAACAATTCAAGTATTGTGGAAATACAATCAGGATAACACAAGATCTAGCAGCCTCTACGCTAAGGGATTGAAGGGCATGGAATAGGATATTCCAGAAGTCAAAGGAACTAGGACTAAAACCAAGAATCACCTACCCAGCAAAACTGAGTATAATACTTCAGGGGAAAAATTGGTCTTTCAATGAAATAGAGGATTTTCAAGCATTCTTGATGAAAAGACCAGAGCTGAAAAGAAAATTTGACTTCCAAACACAAGAATGAAGAGAACCATGAAAAGGTGAACAGCAAAGAGAAGTCATAAGGGACTTACTAAAGTTGAACTGTTTACATTCCTACATGGAAAGACAATATTTGTAACTCTTGAAATATTTCAGTATCTGGGTACTGGGTGGGATTACACACACACATATGCACACACTCATGCATACATAGAGACAGAGTACACAGAGTGAATTGAAGAGGATGGGATCATATCTTAAAAAAAAATGAAATCAAGCAGTGAGAGAGAAAGCTATTGGGAGGAGAAAGGGAGAAATTGAATGGGGCAAATTATCTCTCATAAAAGAGGCAAGCAAAAGACTCATTAGTGGAGGGATAAAGAGGGGAGGTGAGAGAAAAACATGAAGTCTACTCTCATCACATTCCACTAAAGGAAAGAATAAAATGCACACTCATTCTGGTATGAAAACCTATCTTACAATACAGGAAAGGGGGCGATAAGGGGATAAGCAGGGTGGGGGGGATGATAGAAGGGAGGGCATGGGGAGGAGAGTGCAATTCAAGGTCGACACTCATGGGGAGGGATAGGATCAAAAGAGAATAGAAGTAATGGGGGACAGGATAGGATGGAGGGAAATATAGTTAGTCCTATACAACACAACTATTATGGAAGTCATTTGCAAAACTACACAGATTTGGCCTATATTGAATTGCTTGCCTACCAAAGGGAAGGGGTGGAGAGGGAGGGATGAAGAGAAGTTGGAACTCAAAGTGTTAGGATCAACTGTCGAGTAATGTTCTTGACACTAGGAAATAAGAAATACAGGTAAAGGGGTATAGAAAGCTATCTGGCCCTACAGGACAAAAGAGAAGATGGAGACAAGGGCAGAAAGGGATGATAGAAGAGAGAGCAGATTGGTCATAGGGGCAATTAGAATGCTTGGTGTTTGGGGGGGGAGGGGATAAAAGGGGAGAAAATTTGTAACCCAAAATTTTGTGAAAATGAATGTTAAAAGTTAAATAAATAAATTTAATTAAAAAAAAATAAAGTTAGCATCTAAAGTTTGAAAAAAAAAATTTAAGTAGTAATAACTGACAATTAACATTTTTACAGCACTTACTATATGCTCACTACTGTGCTAAGTACTTTATAACTATTATCTCATTTGATCCTCTCAATAATTCTGGTGCTAAGTGTTATTATTATCCCAGTTTTACAGATGAGGAAACTGAGGCCAAAAGTGGTTAAATGACTTGCCCAGGATCACATAGCTAATAAGTGTCTGAAGCTGGATTTGAATCCTTCCTAACTCCAGGCCCAGGGCTCTATCTGTGGGGATACCTAGTAACCTAAAAATAATGATAATTAAAAAATAATCAATAACAACAACAAAAATAACAATGGCATAATTTAAAAAATTATTTACCTTTTCAAAAAGATTTTTATTCATCATTTCATTGAATTTTTATAACAACCCTGTGAAGAAGTGAATGTTGTCATCCCTATTTTGTAACTGGGCTGAGAAATGGCTGCACCAGGGGCCATACTTGTGTTTCTGCATTTAGGGTCTTTCATTGCATCAGAGATGGAAAACCGTTGGCCTTTCATAATTTTTAGAATATCATTTCCATGTACTGGATATAAACACAAGCTGATGTATGACTGTGATAGCACAATATAGGCTTATTGTTGGATAAAATGATGTGGTTTTATATAACAACTGTTTTTTATTCTTTGTCACCGCAGCTGTGGCTGTAATGCAGTTACACCAAACCCCACTGTTTAAACTAGGTCTCACACAGTGGAAGAGCCCTGCTGTGTGTGTCAGCTTTTCACATGCCTCAAATCAAAATTTGCCTTGTATCATAGATGACAGATGCAGGGAAAACCAGCTGCAGCCAAAGACAATAGTTCTGGATTCAAGATTGAGTCCTTAGTTCACAAGGAGCAGATTGGGGGAAAAGGGAGTTTTAACTTTGTTTTCTTCATCTTGCTAGTATTTTTTTAAAAAACTTTTGATAAATACAGTGGAATGAAACTTTTAAAAAAGTCACTTTGTTTCCTGGTTATTTTTTAAAATGCTGGTAAACATGAATGAATGCAGTAATTTTTTCTTGTTGCTGTGTTCTTCTATACATTTGCATTATAAGGGAATGTAATCACTTTATAACGTATTGTATCACTAATTTAATTGTTCACCTTAGTCCAGAGGTTGAAAGGAGCAACTTTGTTATCAAATTCATTGTTTCTGCACTATACTGCACTAAGGTGTGATCATTATAAGCTCCCTGAGGGTAGGGATAGTATTTTTTATTCATCTTTGTATCCAGTCAATCAATCAGTCAGTCAACAAATGTATTTAAAGCACTTACTATAGGCCTGGACCTGGGGTAAGTGCTGGGCATCTACTTCATCATATCATCATGTACTTTAGAAATAACAGGGGCTTGTAAAATGTTGATTAAATTGAGTGGAATGAAATTTTGTCTTGTCAGCCCTCTGAATAAAATGGAATAATTTTCTAAACAGATAATTCAATTTCCCTCATTGGTGCTTTGAAGTTGTGATTAGCTGCCTCTACCTTCTCTGAACTTTATGTATAGTCCTTTAAGATTTGCAGAATGCTTTGCACGTATTATGTCAAAATCTATTTGTAATGGCCATGTAGAAGATTGTTTCCTTAGTGTTCCTTCTCTTCCTGTACCTGTGACTATTTTGATGACCTTCCCATTCTTAGGATGACAGATTTAGCACTGGAGGACACTTCTGACACCATCTAGGAAAACCTCCTTATTTTACAGATGGGGAAACTAGTGTCCAGAAAGGTTAGGCCACATGGGTAATAAGTGGCAGAGCTAGAATTTGAACTCAGGTCCATTGACTCCATCTTAATATTGTTTCTGACGTGTCTTGGTAACTTGACTTAACTAAATGACAAAACTCTCTGTGATTACAGTAAAAGGGACTTCTTCAAATATCTTGAAATGAAATAGCTCCTACTAATGCAATACTAGTTTCTAAATGTAAATGAATCAGAAACATATGGATTAAATTTCCCAGAAAATCTACTTAGTTGTAAAAATTAAAGTAAAAGAGTGTCTGACCAAATGCATTGTAGGTGATGCCAAGCCCCAAATGTCTGAAAAAAATGTGTATGATGTTTAAATAAACAAACCAAAAATGCAAAGAAGTTTTTTCTTTTTATGACTTGAAAACTCTTGTATTCTCACTAAAAATCTTAGGAGTCATATGCACAGATTTCTTGATAATGAAAATGCCTGCATACTTAATTATCATATCTTAATTATTGGGGGTAAGTGGGAACCTAAAAAATGAACTTGAACTGTGAAATGTAATGTAAGCATTGTAACATTGATTTCATTTTATCTGATTAAAATAAGTAGAAATCAGTGCAATTCATGTGTCCTTTGATGGCCAAATAATAACTGAGCAGTTTTCTCCAAAGTAAGCACAAGCCCCATACTGGATAGGGAGGTGGTAGGACCTAGACCATTCCAACCATTCTCCAGGGCATCAAAGGCTCTAGCCAAGACTAAATACACAACATGAGGAAAAGATACACAGATCAAGGGGGAACTAAATCCTTTGGTTTTTTTTATCTGAAAAATAAAGTTGGTGTTGGAGCTTTCTTTTCCTCATATCATTAAAAAATTATTACTTGCTTCATCACACATGGTGTTTTTCTGGGAACCATATTAGATAAGCATATTGATGAGGATAAACAAATCTAAAATAATTCAAAAAGTATTTTTGAGAACTGCTCTTTCCAGAGCACTCTACTTGGTATAAAGGGAGATAAACATTTCAGGGCTTACCACAGTGCCAGGCACAATGTAGGCACTTGGTAAATGTTAATTGACTGGCTCCAGAGCACTCTACTAGGCATGAGGGAAGATGAAAATTTAAGAAAATATACCACTTAACCTCCACGGAGCTCACAGTCTAGTAGAGGGATGTGGTGCATACACAAATAACTTAAAAAAAAATACAACTAGATATCTGATTCACTGGCATAGGGAACCACTAATGAGGAAACTTGCATTTAACAATGCAGGGCATCACCTTCTCTGCAATTTATAATCTTAGAAATTTATCTGTGTTACTGAGAGGGTAGATGACTTGCCCAGGGTAACAGAGCGAAAATGTGTCAGAAAAGGACTTGAAATCATGTCTTTCTGATTCCAAAGCCTATCTATCCCTATCACACATTACAAGTTAGAGGAATCACGGAAGATTTCTAGGAATAAGTGACATTTGATTTGAAAGAAAGTTAGCAGATTGAGGAAAGGGGCATTCAAGACAGACAGCAAATCATGACTATAGACATGGGGAGTTGGAGAGAAAGGGGGGAGGGCAAAAGACAGAACCTTGGTGGGGGAGGGGAGAACACCCACAATAATAGGTTGGATAAAAGCCAAGGAACTAGTAGAGAGAGAAGAAAAAAGGTGAACAATTTAGGAGGAGTATCAATAGTATGCTACTGCTGAAGACAAGATGAGAGAGTATCCAGAAGAATGAAAGATTCAATATACTTAGAAAAAATAAAACTAGAGAAATCAAAGTAGATTAGGACTAAAAAAAAGGCACTGGAAGTGTCAAATTGTAAAATCATCGTAAACTTTGGAAAGAATAATTTAGTAGAGTGGAGCTGAAATCAGATGTTAAAGGCTTCAGGAGATAATATATGTAAGTAGAGAACATAAATATAAACGACTTTCTCAAGAAGTTTGGCAGTGAAGGGACGGACAGAGATGAGATGGTACCTATCTCAAGGGAAAGATTTTTTTTCCTTTTTATTTTTTAAGGATTAAGAAGAGCTGAGTATGTAGGCAGATAGGTTTTAGTAGAGAGTAAAACAGGACTGATATTCGTACGAGAAAGGGGATGATAGATCGTGGGGATAGCAGAAAGGAATGGGGATCAAGGGCTTAGAAAAAGGGATTAGACTTCACCTGAGCTAAGGATTTCTCTTCTTTACAGGAAAGAGGGAAGGAAGACAATGCTGAAATTTATTTTGAGGAGTGAAAGACGTGAATTGAGGCATCTACTGTCATATGGTTTCAGTTTTGTCATAGTGCAGAACTTTTTGACAGAAGAAAAACATTATATAGTTATTTAGAGGAAGTGATTTTCCAAGTGGAAAGCAAAAATTCATACTTTATTGAAGTAGAGATTATGTAGAGTGATGAGTGAATTCCATATCCAGATGAGATGAGGTAAAAGGAATCACTCAAATCATTGATTGAAACAAATCAATGATCTACCTTTACCAGGATAAATATAGACTTTGGGTTCTAATTCTTATTTTTTCATAAATTTAGTATGTTAATTAGGGAAAATAATTTAAAGATACATGTAGAATACTGAGAATTATTCATTCAGAAAATTTTTACTGTCTGACTATTTTGTGCAAGGTACAAGGTGTTAGAAAAACCAAGAACCATAAAATATATCCTTAACCTCAGGAGATTTATGTTCTAATTGAGAATAATGCAAATTTTTCAGATTACAAGTCACTATTTCAAGGGAAAAAAAATTTGTCTTAATCATCCAAATAACTGACTCAACTTTTTTTTATGTAAAGTTGAGAAAATAACGGCTAAATTTAAGATTTTAGTCATGATTGAAAGGTGTCTGAGAGGCTTCTTTGGTAACACTCTCCTGATTCATTTTCAATGAAATATTAAACTTTTGTTTTCAACTCGGCTTTCTATTCACTTAAATTAAGATTCACAAGGTGAAATCTGAATCACCAAATCAGAATCATCAAAAATATCCTGATGTAGTCATTCAAATAATTTATAGAAATATACTCTTAAAATATTTAAGAGGTATTGACATTTGACTCTTTAGTCACTAAAGAATTGTATTTGAAAACTGTTTAAATATTCACATCAGTAAGGTGGATGATAGAGGTCACTGGAAATTGATTTTTGCTTATTTGGATAAGATCAAATTAATAGGAAAGTCTACAATTCACGAATAATACAGAGAAGATACACTGTCTTATTCCAAAAATCAAAACTAGTCGAAAAATCTGGATAGGAGAAGGGTACACAATATGATGTAGTTCTTTTTTTTTTTTTACCTCTTTTTCATCATCATCATAATTCTTGTTCTGAAAGTAAATTAATTGCTGTATCTGCTTTATGCTAATAACTAGTTTGACAGGCTTTTTTTTTTTTGCTGTTTCAATGAAAGGACCAGTTCTAACCAGAGAGTATCAAATAACTATTTAACATGAATGAACATTTCTCCAAGCAATTCTGTCACAAATTTTATGCACAGACATATTATATATGTGTATATTAATTTAAGATAAATTTTCCTAAAAGAATATATTTTACGAGCTTAATGCCAATGAAGATGATAATACCTTAATAAAAAAGGTAACATTTTTTATTTTTTCATTTGAGTATAGCCTTTCAAGTATCTGATATTTTAGCAGCACCCTCTTTCCTCTTCTCTCTTCTCTCTCTCTCTCTCTCTCTCTGTCCCTCTCTCTCTCTCTCTCCCGTTTATACAAAACTAATCACAGTGATCTTCCTTAACTCTTAAAACATGAAACATTTACTATATGAAAAAGAAAAGGCAAGAATAACAATAACCTTTACTGAGTAGAAGGAAAAAGCTACAATACTTAAAACATCATAGTTTAACTGTAAACCTGGTTTACATTTTGGCACCAAAGCACACAGTACTCATGGTGCGAGTGGTGTAGGAGTGGACACACATGTACAAAAGCTTAGTAATAAGGCATATGAGTAGGGAAGCACATGGAACTTAAGAAATTCAGCACTTTAGGCCTTGATATCCCTGATCTTTTTAGGGAATAGTTTATATCCATCACCTGCTAGATCCATCACATTTCTGTGTTATCTGCTTCCTTTTCAGTTCTCAGAACTCTTCTAGGCAAAGTCACTTTTCTGCCACTTACTTCATTAAGGTAACCTTAAGTTCTCTTTACTACATAGTCACCCTTGGAATAATGTTAAACTCTTTCAAAAAAATTATGTATGCATATACTACACACACACCTATATACATGTGTATCATTAACTACCAGAAAAACATCTGTAAATTGCATCTTTCAAAATTCTTGCCTTTCCTCCTCTCTTAATCTGCATATGGCACAAGGAAATAAAGGGTTACACAGAAGAACCCCAGAGAAGTTTCTTCTCTTTCAGGCTATAGATGACGGTAGACAGTTTTAAGTCTAGAAAGCTTTTCTAATAGCAAAGGATTCTGCTTTCCTCCAATCAGTCATCAGAAGCTATAGCAGCCTCTGCCAATCAAACAGCACCCTGCAAAGCCTTTCTGTCAGCTGTGCTCAGCTCCTGTTAGCTTTTCTACTATTTTCTGTAAGCAGATTTTTTCACTGTCTTCTGTGTATTCTTTCCCTGCCTTCTTTTGGTTTCTCTTATGCTCAGCTTTTTTTCCATCTTTTACATCCATCTATTTATATTTCTCCATCATCAAATCAAAGTTTCCCCATATGTGGTGATCCATTTCTATCTGGGTTAATAAACCCAACATCACTCACAGGTAGAATACAAACTATCAGAGAGAATGAAACAAATCAATCACACACACACACACACACACACACACACACACACACACACACACACTTTCCCATATTGCTTAAATAGTTCTTTGATTAAAAAGTTCTTAGTTACATTCCTCCAAGCTCTAAAAAGTTACATGTAAGTGAGCTATTGGACAAAAATGCACTCATGCCCTCTCTCAGTACTCTGGCTTTTGAGCTACTTTCAGACAGATCCTTTCAATATATTTATTTTAAGGTTCAGTTTTCTCTCAGGTCCTCAGGACAGTTTGTCTTTTTTCATGATTTTTATTTCAGGGTATATGTTTTTTTCTCAAGATGATTTCATCAGTGTTCTTTATACAAATGGCCTTTCTCTGTCTCTTTACAGCAAAAAATAAAATAAAATGAAAAATGTGCACATAATATGGGACAATATTATATTAAATCATATTTATAATAAATAATGATTATTTTACAATTCCTCTAATGGAGGGATTTTCTACTTCATTTTATAAATGAACAAACTGAGGCCCAGAGAGGCCAAATGCTTCACTCAAGGAAATGCAGAAAGATCTAGCAGTATGTTATAATCCTCTTAACTCCTTTTTGAGTCTCTTTCCCTTATATCATGATGAGACCATTATACAGAGAAGCACTGACAATCCATAAGTCAGTCAATAGATATTTATTAAGCCTTTACTTTGTGGCATGCACTGTGCTAAGCACTGGGGTTAAAAAAAAAAGGCAAAAAGCAGTTCCTGATCTCAAGTTGCTGCTAAGTCTAATGAGGGAGGCAACCTACATACAACTACGTACAAGTAAAACTCAAGATAAACTGGGAAGGCACTAGTATTTAAGATTAGGAAAGGTTTCCTGTAGAAGGTGGAATTTTTGCTGAGTCTTGAAGGAAGCCAGGGGATCCAGGATAGCAAAGGGGAAGGAGAGTTTCTTATGCTTGGGGACAGTGAGGAACAATTACCAGATTCAGAGAGTTAGTGTTTTGTATAAGGAGGCCAATGTCACTGGACTGAAGAGTGAGTTGGGGGTGGGAGATGTGTAAGAAGAGTGGAAGGGTTTGGTGGTGGGTTACAAAAGGCTTTGAATGCCATGCAGAGCATTTTATATTCAATCCTGGAGATGATAACCACCGTAGTTTCTTGAGGATTTTTGTGTGAGGTGAAGGATAACATGATCAGACTTGCATTTTAGGAAAATCACATTGACAATTAAGGGGAAGATGAAATGGAGTGGTAAGAAACTTATGATAGGAATAATTTGGAGTATGTCTAGAGGTAGAAAACAAGGAAGATGAGGAAATTGAAGACTATGCAACATAAGTATTTGTTGATGGAATTGGCATATTTAATATGGAGAAGAGAGGACTAAAGAGGAATATAGTCATTTTCTTCCAATATTTATTGGACTAAAATATGGAAAATGGACTAATTCTGTTAGGCTCTAGAAGACAGAAGAGAGAACAATGGGTGGAATTTACAGAGAAGTCAACATAGGTTGGCTTAAGGAAAAGATTCCCAATAATTCAGGCTATACCAAAGTAGAATGGGCTTCTTTGGGGTAGAAGAGTACTCCTTCTTCAGAGTTCATCAAGTGAAAGCTTATTGCCCACTTATTGGGAATGCGATAGAGATAATTCTTGTTTGGGTAATGGTTGGACAAGGTGATTCCTGAAGTCACTTTTATCTCTGAGATCCCGGGATTCTTTAAAGTATCTAGACAATTATGATGGATACTATAATTTAACAAGTTGTAATGGGCTGTGAATAGAAGTTCCCAAAGATACATTTAAATATTCAAGTCCATTCAAGTCTTCCACTCATTTATCATAGAAGTACAAAATGTAAAAACTGTGTAAAGATCTTAGGGGGTCATCTAGTCCAACCCCCTTATTTTATGGATAATCATTTATAGGATATGCATGTTCCAGTCACGTCCTGACTATATTTTATTCACTTAAAAAGTTCATATTTCTTTCTAATTCTGAGATCTCTTCCAAATTACTTTTTGTCTGGAAATGTTTGATGTTCTCATTTTAATTATGGTAACATGCCATTTTCATAGCCAAGTTGACAAGAATTATATGCAATTAATTCTTGAGTTTCTTCTTCTTTTGGGTTGGAATTGTGAATTGATTAGTATGTTGAAATCTTGGTAAGGAAACTCCCTTTACCAATATAGATTCTACACCTTCCCTGCAACTTGAAGTCTAAAAGCATTGCTGGGAAACTGTGAGGTTGAGTGACTTGCCCAGGGTTACACAGTTACATGCTGGAGATCAGACATGATTTTTTTGTTTCTTTAAGATGTCAAGTTTTGTGGTACCAATCTCAACACTCTCTGATAAATACATACTGCTTTGCTTACCTATCATTAGAAAAAAAGCTATTTAAAATATAAAACTATTGAGCAAATCAACAACGTAAAAGATAAAAGGTAGTATTTAAGTTGGCCAAAAGGCAGCATCAAATGGTGAAGAGAGACCTAAACTTAGAACTAGGAAGAACTGGGCTCAGTTTTGCCTCTAATACATACTGACTGTGTCAGCCCAAGGCACGTACCTTCTCAATGCTCTGGATAAGTCTCTGAGATTATAAATTGTGGAGAAGGTGCTGACCTGTATAAGTGGAGAGAATTTCCTCATCTGAGAATACCCTATATCAACGAAATCACAGTGGAAGTTCCTATTTCTACTTGGCTGGGTTAGAAGGACTTCCTCAGTATCTGGGCAGATGATTTAGATTATCTTCACATGCTCGGAGCTCAACAGTCACACACTTCCATATTTCAGAAACAAACTTGTCATTCTCCAGTATCCATAGCTTATGAAGCTGGTGGAAAAATTCTCCTTGCATTGTGAAATCTCCTGACAGAAAATGGCTTTGATTGTTATTACTCTGGAGTGACTTGGACCAGATGAGATGAGGCAGTCCCAGCCAATGCTGCCCCTACACCACCAGCTGTGCCAAGGCTTACTCTTATACTTATGTGTCTTGCCCACATAATTTCCTGAGTGATCATGCTACCCAATGTGTGTCCACTGGCATACTCCTCGGAAGATCTGAAATAACCAATCAGGGATACATTAATGGGGCGAAGAATGCGTGGTTGAGTTCTTTATTTGTCTTGGAACTCCAGTTACCACTAAATTGTTTTGTGTATTTTGTGAATCAGATTGCTGTCAAATCTCTGTGTTTTTTGGGTCGGTTACACTCCACTGATTCTTTAGTAAGGACCATTTGATGTTTAAAAGTCCTCAAGCCATTCAGACTTTTTTTGCCCCTTTCTCTTCAAATAGAAGTTTGCATTTTGTCTACTGCAAAGAAAGCACAGAGACCAAAAGGTCTAAGTTCAGCTTGGAAGTCCAAACCCACAAATTCTGATTGGTTTCTAAACTTGGCCAGACATGTTCTACCAATTTGCTTGGGCCTGGGAGTTCATTATACATAGGCAAAGGAAGAACTAGTTTAAGTCTTTGCATTTTGGTTATATATGCATGAATTATGTATATCCTTTTCAATTAATAGAATTGAAATTCTCTTCATTCCAGTTACTTGTGATAGGTCATAGGAGTCTTTTTTTCTGAATGGATACATATATAAACATTTCCATGGAATTTTGTGGGATGTTCTATCATGAGGAAAAGAAATATATATGAAAGGAAAGGCAAGAAACATTTATTAAGTACCTACTATGTGCCAAGAGATGCAGCAAGGTGGCTCAGTAGATAAAGTGCTAGACTTAGAGTCAGGAAGCCCTGAGTTCAAATGTGACCTCAGACACTCATGCACTGTGTGATTCTGGGATACTGAACAACAAAATGTTCCAGGAAGTGTGCCAAGTGCTTTTCACATATTATTTCATTTAATCCTCAAAATAGCTCTGAGAGGTAGATACCATTATTATTCCTATTATACAGTTGAGGAAACTGAGGCAAAGTCTGACACTTGCTCAGGGTCATACAGCTAGTCTGAAGCTATATTTGAAGACAGGTCTTCCTGACTCTAGGCCTAGCCCTCTATCCACTGTATAACCTAGCTGCCTAGTTAGACATGAAATGAAGGAAGGAAGGAAGGAAGGAAGGAAGGAAGGAAGGAAGGAAGGAAGGAAGGAAGGAAGGAAGGAAGATGGAAGAAGGAAGGAAGGAAGAGGGAGGAAGGGAGGGAAGGAAGAAAAGAAAAAGAAAGAAATGGCATTTATAAAACACCTACAATGTACCATGTTCTGTAAATACAAATAGAAAATTGTGATAATCCTTGTTCTTAAGGAACTTGCATTCTAATTAAAGGAGATAGCATATTGGAGGCTTCAGTTGAGGAACAGTTGGAAAGGTCTAGAAGTCCCAGAGCTGTACTGGCAGGTTGGATGACAAAAACCAGGAGTTTCTGGTAATACCTGTGGTCAGGGGGAGGCCAAACAGTAAGGCCTAGTGGTTTTGCATTTTGTAAGAAGATTGTGGTTGATAACTCAGAGGCAGAATCATGAATTTTTTGAAGATTGCTTCTTGTTCCCTGACAAATGTAGCAGAATGGGATGAATGTATGATTTAGAGTCATACTATCACAGAACTTGAAGGTCAGAAGAGACATCAGCAGCTATACAGTTCAACTCATGAAAGAACCCTTAATATAAAACATGCATGTTTCATGGTGGTCCAGTTTCTGCTTGAAAGTCTCCAAGCGGTGGGCTCCTACTGCTTGCTGAGACAGGTCACTCTGCTTTTAGACAACATTAAATGTTAAGAAATCTTTCTAACTGTTCAGGAGTTGCCTGAATTTGACTCTACAACAAGCTTTCATTATTGCTGGTTCTGGCCTTTGGCCCCAAAGAGAACAAATCTTTTTCATTCTCCACATGATAGAGCTTTTCAGATTGTTGAACATGGCTGTTATGTTTGCCCTGAGTTCACTTCTTCCAGGCTTAACACATCCAGTCCCTTAAACTAATACTTATGTAAGGAATGAGTTAAAGTATATGCATTCAAATTCAATCTCTGACATTTCTATGACCTTGAGAATGTTGTTTTACCCCTCTGAGCCTCAGTTTCCTCATCTGTAAAAATGAAAGAGTTAGATTCCATGACTTTTCATGTTTTTTACTGCTCTGAATCTATTTTCTTCTTATTATTTCTAAAGTTTTTTGCTCCATTTTTGTGCTGAATAATTTTTTTGTTATGTTTATCCCCAAAATAAAGAATAATCAGCCATCTATTAACATTATGTTATTGTTTGTCCTTCCCTCTTGAAGAGGACTGTGAAATCAGGTCGGTGATGCCATGACATGCAAGTGCATTAGATTTAAGTGAGGGAGGGCTGTACAAAGTGACCAGCCTCACTTTCTCCTTCTGAGCCATCTGGTCCAGTGGCAAGATACAGGTCAGAAGGACTAGGGATGGCAGTGGGAGACCCTGGCCTTCTTAATCCAATGTCTTTAAACAGGTCTCAGTTTGACTGAGGCAATGCTCATTCAGTGATTAAGGCTAGGTAAGAAAAGAGGCAGAGAATGGCGTTTTTACCTAGTCAAAAAGAAGCGGAAAAAAAATCAATCTGGGAGGAGAAAACCCTTAGGGTTTCTGGCCAAAATAGAAACAATTGTTATTTACATTCACTCTGAGCCAATCGGCTCAAACAACGACCAAGTAGGGCTTGGTCTGGAACTCATTGCTAACCAATCAAGGAAGGCCGGAGTGTTTTGGGATTAAGGCATAGTCTTTAAGGGAAAAAATTTTTCAGAGATCAAAATGTATATTCCTTTGGGCAGAGGACCCACCAGTTAAGGATATGATACCCTATGTGGACAAAGAGACAAAAATGAAAAGAAGAGAAGAGGGAAGGGGAGGGGAAGGGAGGAGAGGGGAGGGGAGGAGTGTTGCTGAACTGATCAGATCCAATTCGGTCCCCAGTAGGGCAGCCCCTCTTTTAACTCACAGATGTGAAGTTCTGTTTCCACAGTTTTAAGTGATGACAGTTGTGACCTAGCATAGTCAGATTAAAGGTCAGAAACTTCCAGGAAGGCTTGACAAGGTACCTGAGGAAGAGCCTATCAGAAAGGAGAACATGAAGCTACTATATGGAGCCTCCTAAAAATCCAACTGTCCTTGTTAATGACCTATGGTGTGCGTGTTAAAAGATTGTGACCTGAAAGAGAACTGATGGAAGGATCTGTCCTGCACTAACTTTATAAAAATGACTTCACTTCTGTATCTCTCTCTCTCTCTCTCTCTCTCTCTCTCTCTCTCTCTCTCTCTCTCTCTCTCTCTCTCTCTCTCCTTTTTTTTGAAGAAGGTTGAAGTTCACCTTGGCCAAGGCATTGAATTCCTCTGAACTCTACTTTAATAAATTTTCCTTCATACTTTCCAGTGTCAAGCGTGCTTTTAACACAGAAATTGTTTGTCCTTCATTCTCAAAGATGACCATGACATCCAGGTTAAGAAAAGTCAATTCAGCCCTAATGAAGTTTTTTGTATGTTACTTTAAAAAGGACTTTAAATTTTACTGATATCTCAGTTTTTGGTCACCTTTTCTAATTACTGTTCCTACCCTCTCTTACCCAGTGAGAAGAAAAAAATAATTAAAAAGAAAGTTTTAAAAAATTAACTAAAACCAAATGACACATTAATTAAGTCTAAAAACAAATGCAGTATTCTACACGGCTAGTTCCCTACCTCTGCAAAGTAGAGAGAGGTATGTTTTTTTCATCACTTCTCCAGAGTCATGCTCTTTGGTTATGATAATTAAAAAATATTCAATTTTTCAACCAGCAGTTTTACTTTAAGGCTTTTCCATTTAATTGTGGAATAAAATCCTCCCTTTTTTCTACATTTAGAAAAATGTGGTCATGAACCTGCATTCTCACTTAGGTCAATTTATAAGGCAAGTAAGTACATGTTTCATCTTTGCTGTTATGTTTTAGTTGAAAATCTATTTTTCCTCTTTTTCTCATGGGTTCCAACTTCTGGCAATGAGCTATTCCTTGATGCGGTTTTCATTTCAAACAATCAATCAGTAAACATTTATCAAATGCCTACTACATTCCAGGAAATGTGCTTAGTCCTTCAGCTATAAAAGGAAACAAAGGATGGCTCCTGCCCTCAAGGAGCTTACAATTTCTACTTATTCTAGCTCATGGACCTGGTCCTGGAGCTGCCATGACACCACCCAAGACCACCATCCCTGAAGTTGGTTGCATTTTTGTAAGTCAGCCTTACACATCAGTCTTACACTCAATCAACTTTTAGTCTGCCAGAATCACTCTTCTCAATGGAAGATTTCAACTCTCAATCTTAGTTGACTGCAGGTAATTGAACACCATCTGCTCTTCCTCACATCAGCATGAAGGTAGGGTTCCTCCACATGATCAATGCCTCTGATTCTTTCTTTGGTGCGGGAAAGGGGCACATGTTGTATTTGTGCCTTCAATTTCCATTTCGTCACCTAGTGATTAGTATTAGGCCATGCGCATTGTCTTGAAAGTTTCAATAAACCTCAAGAAAATATTAAAAACCTTGGAGGAGAGGGGGACAAACCAACACTATCTGCCTTGCCCTGTTTTTATGTGTAGCAAATGCAGGTATATTTGCCTTTTCTCCTTTCTATCCTATTTTTGTAACAGCGAAAAATAAATACCAACTTAGAACTTTTACTCAGCTCTAAAGACTGTTAGCCTAGTGTTGTTTACATTACATCATGATACCATTCAACTCAAGAACTCCTGAATTTAGTAGCTTCTCCTAAGAGATTTCCTTAGTGCTTGCCAGGCTCCAGAAAAAAAGAGGAGATATTTTGTTTTATATGGTCTCTGAGGAAACATCTCTACAAAGCATGATGGGAAGATTCCCATGATACACATATTCATGATATTATCCAAGGAATAGTGAGCCAATTGGGAAGAATGGAAAATTATATTGAAGATATATTTCATCTTATTCTTTTCCCCTTCCCCCCTGGAAAAAGGAAGACTTAAATTCTCTCTCTCTCTCTCTCTCTCTCTCTCTCTCTCTCTCTTTCTCTCTCTCTTTCCCTTTCTCTCTCCCTTCTTCCCTCTCTCCTTCTCTTGCCTCCCCTTCCATGTTAAAGCATCAAAATGGGGAAGCTAGGTAGTGCAGTGGAATAAGCACTGACCCTGGAAGATCTGAGTTCAAATCCAACTTTAGACACTCACTAGCTGTGTGACCCTGGACAAGTCACTTAGCCTTGTTATCCTCAGTTCCTCGTCTATAAAATGAGTTGGAGAAGGAAATGGCAAACCAGTCCAGTATCTTTGACGAGAAAACCCTAAAATGGGGTCATGAGGAGTTGGACATGGCTGAAAAGACTCAACAGCAACATAGCATTAAGAGAGTGAGTAATTTGCAAGTAGGATTTCAGATCAACCTTTCCAAGGCCAGTAAGAATCAAGTCACATCTAAAGACAAAATATGGTCTAGAAGTATCTGCAAGATGTGAAGACAGTGAACACATTTTATAGTGATATTAAACATTTTTACAACAACCTTAAGAGAAATGATTTTTTACTGATGTTTGAAAGCTGTCCAGAAATGCATTCTCATATTTCAGTTTTCCTGGGGGGAAAATACCAATTGATGCTTCAGTGGGATTAAGAGACTATATTAAGATGGAATGGTATTTCATGCTTCACAAAAAAAACTACTGTTGTCCTGAGACATAGCTGGATTAGTTAAAAAGTGCTAGGAAAGTGGAACTTTAATCCTGGCTCTAGCAGTTATATTAGTTGCATGCCAATGGTTGTCATATAACTTTTCTGAGATTCAGTTTCCTTATCTCTAAAATATAGATAATAACACATACACTCTCTAACTCACAGGCTTGCTATTTCCAAAGTACTTTGCAAACCTTAAAATGATATATAAATTTTGGTTTGTATAATTTATGTAATTTCCCTTTGATATAATACTAGGCTTTACTCATACAGTTTGTCTGTTTACCTATTATCTATCTATCTAAATCTAGATATAGACATGGTTCTCTCTATATCTAACTATACATATATTTATATGTGTGTATCTCTATCTAGAGATAGCTAAATCTATGTGTATATTTCTGTCTTTCTATAATTATAGCTATATATCTCTGTATATCTATGTATCATTTATCTATCATCTATAATGTAGGCATCTCTACCCACTGAGGTAGTGTGGCATAGGAAGACCTAGGTTCCTCCTCCTCTGGAAAAATATTGGCTGTACAACCCTGGGGAAGACATTTAACTGCTTAGTGCTCTAGACAATTTTTTTAAAGACCATAAATCGCTGAGATAGTACCAACTTACTATGGTTGAAGGAGTTTCCTTACCTGGGAGCTCTCTATACCAATGAATGATGTCAGAAGTCCATTTCCTATCTCTATTCTCTTTGCTTCTCTATCTGTCTTTCTGTCTCTGTCTCTCCTCCCTCCCTCTTATATACCTGTGTGTGTATGTGTGTGTGTATGTGTGTGTGTATGTGTGTGTGTGTGTGTGTGTGTGTGTGTGTGTGAGGCAACTAGGTAGCACAATGGATAGAACACTGGGTCTGGAGTCAGGAAGATGGAAGTAGATATGAATTCAAATCCAGCCTCAGATACCCTAGGCAGGTTACTTAACCTAATCTCAATTTCCTAATCTCAGTGTCTCAGTTTCCTCAACTGTAAAATGAGGATAATAACAGCACTTACCTGATAGAGTTCTTGTGAGGATTAAATGAGGCGATACTTGTAAAGCATTTAGCACAATTCCTGGTACTTAGTAGAGACTATATAAATGCTTATTCCCTTTCCTCTGCTCACATTTGCAAAGTAGATTAGAGAAGAGGATTATTAGCATTTGCAAAATCAACCACCTTGTCCAGACTTCAAGACATTCTAATTTTGTTGTACTTGATTTGGTCAGACCACGTGTAGAGTACCAAGCTACACAGTATCCAGAGGAGGGTAACTAGAATGTCAAGGAGACTGAACCATAGAATATGAAAATACATGGAAGAAACTCCACTGTTTAGCCTAAAGAATATATGGATGACAAATTATACTTATTCTGTTTGATCCCAGAAGGCAGAAATATCCAAGTGTCAGAATCTATAGGGAAGTATATTTAGATTCTGTACACAGAAAGAAAAAACAAACTTCCTTAGAGCTTTCCAAAAGTGGAATGAGATGCTATGGTATACAGTGAACTCTCTTTCACTGTAGAGCCTCAAGCAGAAACTCTATTAGAATCTACAAGGATTTGTACATGGGATTATTGCTTCAATTATCATTGGGCTAGATGACCTCAGAAGTCTCTCTAAAATGAGACATTCAGTGATGGTGAATATAAATAATGAGGACTGGGAAACCAATCAGCAGAAGAAAAAGGAAAATCATTCTAAGGAGGTAGTGAAGGCACTTGCTTGCCATTTCAATAGTTCTTCTACATGCTCCAATTAATTAGCAAGTATTTAATACCACTGATTAGCAGTCAGATTTAATCAGATTAGAAAGATTAATTACTAGCAAATGCATTGTTTTAGAAACATCCCCCAAACCATA
Source organism: Notamacropus eugenii (assembly GCF_028372415.1). NCBI lineage: Eukaryota > Metazoa > Chordata > Mammalia > Diprotodontia > Macropodidae > Notamacropus > Notamacropus eugenii. The sequence goes on along the minus strand of NC_092875.1, from coordinate 140,768,571 downwards.
GGAGCACACTCTCTCTTTACACACATAAAATCTCTAGAGAGAGTGATTTCAAACTTAGAGATGAAAGGGTAAATTTATAATTCTGTTACTGGAAGACTTTTTCTCACTTTGTAGTCTCTATGAAATCCTCCTAAGTCATAGCTTTCTTTTGGGTTCTCGAGGTGAGGGCCCTTGAAGAATCCTAAAGTTAACCTTTCCTCATTGTGTCTAGTTTATCATCAGAGTATCTCTCAACCTCTGATGAAGACATTGTCACTAAACACTGCTACTCCAGTGACAATGCTGCCAACTCTGTTAGACGCTAATTGTCCACAACAATGGGAACTCCAGATAGCTTGATTTTTTGAAGTTCACACGATCACTATCTAGTCAATGCTGAGGGAAGGAAAGAATCTTGACATTTTCCTCTTATTTGCCCTTTACCACTGGTTTCTAGCACCACTCAACTGCCTGCTGTTAGAATGCACAATTCTAAACTGACTTGATGTGTTATACACAAGCCCTGAGGTGTGTTTGATTCTTATGGCCAAATATATTTTCTGTGTAGAGTCACCCATTTTTATCCAATAATGAAAGCACTCATTTTTTTCCCCAAATAATTAAGGACTTGTTGGCACATAGTTTATACCTTTTATTGATTTGGTAGGAAAATCTAGATCTTCTCTAACAAAAGGGCAGATGGTTATCATATTTTAAGATGGATTTTAGTAAGCTAGAGTGCCTGTAGAGACACAGGACCAGGAAGATGAAGGGGTCAGAAATTACAACATTTTAGCATCATCTGAGGGAACTTAGGCTATTTATACTGAGAAGAGATGATAGGGATAGCAATGATAGGGATTTTCAAATATTTGAAGGTATGACAAGTGGAAATGGTACTAGATTAGCTCTTTTTTATAAAGATCCCAGAGAGCAGACCTCTCTAGGTGGAAGGGGTAGAGAGACGGATTTATAAAAGGGAAGTGTTATGAAATGTTCTTCAAAACAATCAGAGCTCTCCTTGAGCAGAAGGCTTCATCTTCTTGGAGGTCTTCAAGCAGAAGCCAGATGGATATTTGCGTGTGTTATAGTAGGGATGCCTCTTGTATATGATTTGGACTAGATGACTCTTATAGTACTCTGTCAATTCTCAGATTTGGTGATTCTTTTATTTTGTATGTTGTAATGGGATTCTTGTTCAGGAATTTCATAAAATTGATGATTAGTAAGTTCCTTCTAGCTCCAAAATTCTGTGATTTAAATCCACAGTTTAATGAAAAATTTAAAAAAATAAAAAGAACACAGAGAAGTTTCAATTACACTCAGCCACTTAGTTGAATCCAGACTTCTAGAGATGTAATTATGGGTAAATCTTTTTTGGCTCTACAGATGGCAAAAATTCATGAGCTAGAATATTTCACATAAGTCAATATACATTCTTTCTAATTAAAATATACTGTTAGTAATAATTCCATTAGTAATAAAAATTCTTATTGCAAGGAGATTTATGGTCAGCTGTGATGTATGATAATTGTAAATACTTTGGTTGTGGTCATTTAAGCAAATCATTTGTATAAAATCAAAAATTAAATGCTCCCAGTAAAAAGGCATCACTTCCAGGGTCTTATTTTATTTCATGATCGTTTAATTTTTGATGTCAAAGCATACTGCAGGGCACAAATTTTATAAGCAAATCTATTCCATAAGGTACTGATAGGAAGAATACAGTGACTGAATGGGGTCCAAAAGGATTCAACAAGCATATATTAAGCACCTACAATATGCAAGGCACTGAGTCAGGGATTCATTTTAAAAAAAGTTGCTACCCTATATTCTATTCAATTGCACATTCATCTGACATCATGCATCACATTTAGTTTTGTAGATAATTCTTATCCAAAATTATAGCATGTATGTAAATGAACCACAGGAAGTTATTCTAATATAGAGAAATAAAAGTGGTAACAATTGTTTTTCTTTAAATGTCATGAACTAATGTGTTGAACCTATGATGAATATGTAGAGACGCACTGAATTTGCGATCACAGGACCTTAGTCCTGTTGTTGAGCAACTGTGTGACCCTGACCAAGCCTTTTTACCTCAGTAGACTTCAGTATCCTAATTTGTAGCAGAGGTTGGACTGGATTCTCTTTAACCTTTACCCCCCTCCTCCAGATTTAAATCATATGCTCCTTCGAATATTATTCTATTTCTGCAGGATGGTTGACCTGCAAAGGATGTTAGCTTATCTTGGCTATATGCAAAACTATGTGTGCATTAGCTTACAAACAACTTATGTGGGGAAGGTACTGCTAGATGGAAAATATTCTGAAAAACATCTAAAGCAGAGAGTGAACTACTTGTGAACAATATGAAGTTAACAGTGTGATGTGGCAATGCAGGAAAGACAATCAAAGGATGGATTGAGGGGCATAGTGTATTGTCTTTGGTCCCTGAGCAGTCCACATCTAAAGTATTAAGTATGGATTGGAAATTTGAAATTGTCCAGAAGATGGTAACCAAGATGATGAAGGGCCTTTAATTCATGACATATGAGAATGTGTTGAATGAACAGAGTATATTTAGCCTGGAGAAGAAAAGACTTAAGGAAATGTAAAACTTTTAGTATTTGGGAAGCTATTACATGAAAGGTGTAAGAGACTTATTCTTCTTGTCTCTCTAGGACAGAATTAATAGCAGCAGGTAGAAGTTACAAAGAAGTGAATTGGAAAAGGAAAAGCTTCTTAACAATTAGAACTACCTAACAGCAAAATGAGGATTTCTTTTTACTCCAACTCTTCGAGCAAAAGCTAAATGATCATCTGTTTGATATAGCTGAATACTCATGGAATGGTATGGATGCCTTGTCACATAATTTTTTAAAGACTATTTTCTTGTTATTATTGGGTGGAAGTTGAATATAACATAAAAACAATATAAATCTTGTCTAGAATTCAGTTTTGTTTTCTTTCCCTAGTTATTGATTGTAAGCTTGGTATTCATTTGTATATCCTAAAGCCTTTGGTTTGCTCATGCTACTCACTAATCCTGAGGGCAGCCATTTGGGGAGATCCAGAAAGTGACCCTATTGAATCACAGTTGGGAGGTGTTTATTAACTTGGTTTCTTTTGCCTCCCTTTATTCTTCATGTGTATATTGAAATAGTCCTCACATACAGTGATCAGCCCAGTGTAACAAAAGTCTGACTCAGGTCTCTTGCTGTCACTGTGATAAAAGAAAAAATGTGATGGGAAAGAAAGATGGGAAAGACTTTTTGCCACCACTCTGATGAGAAGAGGACACTATCCCAGTCTCAGTTTTAAACTTGCAGACATTGTTCTTGGAGACTGAAGATCACAAAGCTTGCAGTCGTCCCTGGGAGAGAAATCACAGCTCCTACCTTGACCAGCTTGCAGTTGTCCATATTGTCCCCATTCTGTTATTTGTTCCAATTTATGTATACCCTTATCTTTCCCTCCTTCTTTTTGTAAAATCCCATTTTTCTATGCTGTTTACATTTTCATGTTCTGTAACAGTTGCTGAAGTTGGCACTCTAGGCTCTTTGACTTATCATACAGATGATCTGGCATTTAGAGCATAAAGAATATCTGCAGATAACTATCTTTGTATATTAATTCAGTGACTGGCAATAGTACCTAATTAATAGATCCTCTCGTATAACTTTTATCATACCAGCAATTAGTGAAAAGAAATTTTGGAAGCCCACTTTTCTCTTTCATCATTGGCCCAGGTTCTTTATGATCTTTTCCGTAGCCTAGGGGGTGCTTTTGGTTTTCCATAGGTCCAGGGACCTCTTTTTCCATGAAAACATTCTAATCAAAGTATTTCAATCCCAGTGAAATTCTAGGTGTTACCCCAGGACTCCTCTGCTCTTAGTGAACCAGACAACCCAGTGACATGGCAAAACAAAAGGTTGGGATCATAGTCTTAGAGGGCAGACTGGATGAAAGGACTAAGTTAATATTAATTTTGTCATAGAGAGTTCAATTTTATGAAACATATGATTGACTCATGGTTATACCATCAGTGAGAAAGTGAGAGAGGAGAGAAAAGACGCACACAAACACACACACTCACAGAGAGAGGGAGAGAGAGAGAGAGAGAGAGAGAGAGAGAGAGAGAGAGAAACAACAGACTTTGGGCTGGAATCCTAATCTCTGGGAGGCCAGTAAATCTCCAAGGACTTTAGAGATCTGATTCAATTCAATTTAGCAAACATTGGTTATTGTCTACCATATATGCAAAACAAGCTTAAAGCTTTTCTCTTTCCTTCATAAGCTTTACTAATTGCACTTAAGTGTGTCAGACAAGATTAAGGGCTTTTTAAGACTACAAATTCTTAACCAAAGAATCAAAAAAGACAGATAAATAGAGTGAGAGTTTTTTCCTGTGGTAACTAGGAACAGGAAAGAGAGAGTACAAAGCAGAAAGAGATTAAAGAATTCACAAAAATGTGTAAGAAAGTGATTGTTCAAGATAGAATCCATTTATCTTTTAAGCAATAAAAGACAGAGGAAAAGTAAGGAACTCAGTAGTTAGAAGAACTTCCTTGGAGAGAGGAAATGTCTCTTGAGCCATTGAGTCATATAGTTCCTCTTCCTAGACACTAAGTAAAGCCACCATCCTAAGATTGCTTGGTTGCTTACTAGAGTGAGCTGAGGAGGGGCCTTATAATGTGAATTGGGGAAGGGAAGATAATATATGAAAGTCATGTCTTGATAATTTAGGAAATAAGTTCAGTACAGTTTACTGACATGTTCTATTTGTCTGACCTTAAAATTTGAGGTGACAAAAGAGAATATGAGAAGACAGCAACGATAAATTTCACTTTCTTTACAGTTTTGCCTAGGACTAGTCACTGTTATAGTAGAAGGTCACCAGTACTGAACCCCAAAACTTTTCAAACCTTTTTGAATAAGATTGTCCCAAATTTATTTTTCATGAATTCTCAATTCTTTGGGAGACATCAAGATGCCTTACAGAAGACTCTGTACTAGAAGTTAAAGAGCCTGAGTTTTGCCAATTACTATAAGCATGAACTTGGGCATATTACAACACTTCCTGGGACTGACTTTCCTCATCTGAAAAATGAAGGAATCAGATAAAACGACTGAGAAGGTCCCTTCCAACTCTAAATCGAAGATCATTATTTGACCCCTAGGTACTGCTGTTAGATACTCTCCTGATGTTGTTTGAAAGCATGGCTCAGGATCTGGGTGGTACAGAGCTCATCCTGTTGTTTATGCACAACCAACCTATCTGAGGTTGTGGTACAAAGTTAGTGACAAGGCAGTTATTGTTCTTAAAAAGTCAGCATCCTTATTTCTTTTTTTTTTTTAGATTTCGACATTCATTTCCCCAAAATTTTGAGTTCCAATTTTTCTCCTCATCTCTCCTCTCCCCCCACCCCATAACACCTTCCATTCTGATTACTGCTTCCCTCAATGTGCCCTCCCTTCTATCACACCCCTCCCTTCCCTTATCCCCATCTTCTCTCTTTTCTTGAAGGGCAAGATGGATTTCTATACCCCATTACCTGTATTTCTTATTTCCCAGTTATATGCAACAACAATTCTCAACATTCATTTCCAATACTTTGAATTCCAACTTCTCTCCCTCCCTCCCTCCCCACCTATCCCCATTGAAAAGGCAAGCAATTCAATACAAGTTGTATATGTGTCATTTTGCACAAGATTTCCATAATAGACATGTTAAGTAAGACTAACTATATTGCCCTTCATCCTACTCTGTCCCCCATTTATTCTATTCTCTCTTTTGATCTTGTCCCTTCCCTAAAGTGTTTACTTCTAATTACTCCCTTCTCCCATTTGCCCTTCCCTCTATCATCTTCCTCACCCCACTTGTCTCCTTCTCCTCTACTTTCCTGAAGTATAAGCCAGATTTTCATACCAAATTGAATGAGCATGTTATTCCCTCCTTAAGCCAAATGTGAAGAGAGTAAGCTTCACTTTTCCTCTCTTACCTCCTCCCTTTTCTCCCCCATTGAAAAAGATTTTTCTTATCTCTTTTATGACTGGTAGTTTGCCCCATTCCACTTCTCCCTTTCTCCTCCCAATATATTCCTCTCTCATCCCTTAATTTTATTTTGTATGGGTATCATGCCTTCTGATTCAACTCAACCTGCGATCTCTGGTTATGTGTGTGTGTGTGTGTGTGTGTGTGTGTGTGTGTGTGTGTGTGCATAATCCCTCCACCTACCCAAATACTATAAAAGTCTCAAGAGTTACACGTATCATCTTTTCATGTAGGAATGTAAACTGTTCAGCTTTAGAAAGTCCTTTATGATTTCTCTTTCCTGTTTATCTTTTCATGCTTCTCTTCATTCTTGTGTTTGAAAGTCAAATTTTCTCTTCAAGTCTTTTCATCATGAATGCTTGAAAGTCCTCTATATCATTGAATGATCATTTTTTCCCCTGAAGTATTATACTCAGTTTTGCTGGGTAGGTGATTCTTGGTTTTAATCCCAGTTCCTTTGACTTCTGGAATATCCTGTTCCAAACCCTTCAATTCCTTAATGTAGAAGCTGTCAGATCCTGTGTTATCCTGATTGTATTTCCACAATACTCAAATTGTTTCTTTATAGCTGCCTGCAATATTTTCTCCTTGACCTGGGAACTCTGAAATTTGGCCACAATATTCCTAAGAGTTTCTCTTTTCAGGTCTCTTTCAAGAGGTGAATGGTGGGTTCCTTCAATATTTTGCCCTCTGGTTCTAGAATATCAGGGCAGTTTTCCTTGATAATTTCATGAAAGTTAAGGTCTAGGCTCTTTTTTTGATCATGGCTTTCAGGTAGTCCCATAATTTTTAAATTGTCTCTCCTGGGTCTATTTTCCAGGTCAGTTGTTTTTCCAATGAGATATTTCACATTATCTTCTATTTTTTCATTCCTTTGGTTTTGTTTTGCAACTTCTTGGTTTATCATGTAGTCATTAGCTTCACTGAACTCCACTCTCATTTTTAAAGAATTGATTTGTTCAGTGAGCTTTTGAGCCTCCTTTTCCATTATGCTAATTCTGCTTTCTAAAGCCTTCTTCTCATTGGCTTTTTGGACCTCTTTTTCCAATTGAGTTAGCCTATTTTTAAAGGTGTTATTTTCCTCAGCATTTTTTGGGTCTCCTTTAACAAGCTGCTGACTCACTTTTCAAGCTCTTTCATGGCCTGGGCCCATTGTCTATTCATTTTGGAGGTACTAGATTCAGAAGCCTTGATTTCCTCTGACAATATGGTTTGTTCTTCCTCATCAGAAAAGATGGAAGGAAATACCTGTTCACCAAAAAAGTAACCTTCCATGGTCTTATTTATTTCCCCTTTTTTGGGGCATTTTCCCAGCCAGTTACTTGACTTCTGAATCCTTTGTCAAGAGGAGGGTCCTAGTGCTCCTGCTCATCCCAGGACTGTGCTTAGGGCTGAGATTCAGATTGGCTGCTCAATTCCCCCAGAGGCTTTATGCTCAGTGCTCCAACAATGGAACAATGGACAGCAGCTGCTGCCTGCCTGCCTGCTATGGCCTCCAGAAGCCTCCACTGCCCAGCCTCTGCCGTTGCCTTGGGCTGTGGCCAGGGGTGGACTCTGCCCCCTTCTCACTCAGGTTGAAAAAGCCCTTTCACTGACCTTTTGCACCTGTGGCTTGAGGGATCTGTTAACTGCTGCTACTTCTGGGAATTTTGTCCCTGAAGCCTGCTCTGGTCCTGCTCCTCTAAGAGTCATATGGCCGAGGCTGGGCTGGGTTCTGCTCAGCATTTGGTGTGACAGACCTTTCCCATTGGCCTTCTAGGTCACCCTGGGCTGGAAATGTCCTCTACTCTGTCTTTCTGTGGCTTCTACCACTCTAGAATTTGTTGAGAATCTTTCTTTACAGGTATTTTATGGGCTGTGGGGGAAAAGCTAAAGTATGTATGTCTTTCTACTCCACCATATTGTCTACACTTTCAGCATACTTATTTCTCACAGCTTTCCTCTTCTGTAGGGTCATCCCATCTCACTATTAAGGATGTATATACATTCATAAACTTACTCAATACAAATAGCTTTCCCCCTCCCCAGGAAATTCAACCTCCTTTCTGAACTGTGCATATATAAATAAATCAGTTAGATAGATGATAGATATAGATATATTTAGACATGAATACACATATAGACATATCCATATAGATAGAAATGTGATAATTTCATCACCTTAGCATAATGGAGTCAATTCTTCAGAAGCAAACATATTTAAATGATATAAGTTTTTAATATTGACACAGAATCAATACACAAATAAATGGTACACAATAACAAGAAAACAATGCATAATGAAATATCTACCAAAGAGCTACAGACCCTAGAAAACCTTAAAGAGGTCAGAAGTTGCTTTAAAATCAAATTCTAGGACATGCATAGCTTAGCCCTTCTTCGGGGGGGGGGGGCAAAGAATTGTAAATCATACAACATAGTTCACAGCTGCATGCAGCAAGGCTACTTATCCAGCAAAAATTAAGTAACTCTGGAACCAAAACTTTTGAGCATTGAGGAGAGAAATGAAATGAACTTAGTCAAAAACAAAAACTCCCATGGTCAGTGCTTTTCCAGACACTTCTGGTCACAGCTAAAGAACTATTTGTGTAGGAGAGTGGCTAGAACCAGTGGCTGGCCTCAGCAAGGAGAAAACTACCTTAGCCATGCTTACCCTATGCCCATTTCACCATTTTGGGGATCACGTGTTTTGCAAGTGTTTCTCATCACTTCCTTTTATCACTTGTTTTGCTCTCTCATCCTGCATATTGGACTATGGAGCATGAAAAGGGGCACTACATCATGATACCTCAATAGGGAGCATGTTAGAATACTATGATTATTTACACTGGACAGTTCACTTAATCTCTCTTGCCTGAGTTTACTCATCTGTGAAGAGATTTCAGAAAAAGAACAGGAGAAAATGGCTGTTAGTTCTAAATTTTGTGATCCTATGATGATCTTTCTCCAAATAGACAGAAGTTGCTGGCACACTCCCAGGTAAGGATTTAGTTGCACAGACTTTCAAATAATCTAATTATTATTTTTTTTACCACTTAGTTTGAAAGAGATGATGCTTTGAAAATACTAAGTGTTAATATGGAAATTCAAATAAAATCTTCCTACTCAGTTCTGAGAGTAGTTCTTTATGTACATTTTGCAGTGGTGGAGGGAGTGCAATAAAAAAGAATTATTTTGTGAGCTTGTGATCTGTCTTTGTTTCTTGGTAGATTAATGGAACTGCAGTGTGACACTCCCTCAAAAAAAAAGATTAGCAGTAATTTTCTGCAAGACATTCTACAGTCAGCACAAATGCAGGCCAATGTAGCTTTTCCTCCTCTTTCTCCTTCACTACAGCTTTCCTTCTTCCCTCTCTCTCTTCTTTTGCTTTTCCTCACTTTCTTCCTCCTCTCCCTCTCCCTTTCTTCTTTATCTCCTTCTCATGTCTTTCTTCTTCTTCTTCTTCTTCTCTTCTTCCTTATCCTCTTTTTACTCCTTGTTCTCCTCCTCCTTCTTTTTCTCTTTCTCCTCCTCTTCCTTCTTCTTCTTCTTCTCCTCCTCTTCCTTCTTCTTCTTCTTCTTCTTCTTCTTCTTCTTCTTCTTCCTACATTCTCAGTTGTCAGCAGTATCTGTGCTTTAGAATCTCTGCTAAAGTCAAATATTTTTATCGTCTCTTTTTCCTAGATGCCAGATTCAACAATATTGTTTGGATTTTACTTTTATTTTCTCTTGTCCTTTTTCTGAAATCTTCTCTTTCCCCAACAGCATCTAGCTCATGGTAGATATGTGCTCAATCAAAGATAAATGATCAGGAACTGCATAGTATAGAAAATGAGATTTGCACTAAGTTTTAGAGAAAATTAACTAGGGATTCTAAGAGTCAGAGGTGAGGGTGCAGGGAATTTTAAAGCTGAGGAACAGCCAGGGCAAAGGCAGAAAGAGACAAGATGATAGTAACTAAGGAGTGTGTGTTCAGTTGATAGTGGAGGGTAGTGACTGGTCATCACTTGAACCCTGCCTAGCTGCATAGGCTCCTCTGGATTGACTGAGATAGTCACAGCAGGGTTTAGTGATTTAGGGCTTATTGACTCAGGACTTGACAATCCCAGGCTGCCTAGGCTCATTTCAAAATGTCCAATTAATCAGGGAAAGTAGAGTTGCATTTTTACCAGTTTATCTTTTAGCATCTCTGTTAGTCCCTCTTAGACAGTTACACAGTGCAGTGAATAGAGTGTTGGGTCTAGAGTCAGGAAGACTCATCTTCTTGAGTTCAAATCTTGTTGCTGAGTTCCTTAACCTAAGGTAGGGATGTATGTCCTATCTGCCACTGTTGCAACTTTTTTATCTTCTAATAATCATCATGACTCTTTGTTGCTGGGTTACTTCTAGCAAGAAGTTGTCAGCTAAATTTTCTTTGGTTGGTTAGATCTCAGGGAACCCATCTGTATCCTCTACAGACAGTGCCCTCAAATAAGGATAATGAGGGATTCCATCCCATAGGGGTGAAGATATGTTTTTAAGGGTTCAAGTTATAGCAAAAGGTCTGTGCTGAAGGAGAGTGGGGCAGGTAAGTGGTCATCCATAGGGTATGAATCAGGAGATATTGCCAAAGAGCCCTAGAAGTACAGGAGGCTGATGTGGTAGATGGGGTTGGTATTTGGCACAGGAGCATATGACTTCAAAGTCATACTTCCAATATTCATTCTATGATTGAGTGACCTAAAAGATTTTCTCTTAGGCAGTCACTAGGACTTCTTGATATGGTGAAATGAGATGTTCAGTGGCTCTCTTACTTAATAGGGAAAAAGAAATGTAATGAATTTACATTATGATTTACATTTAAGGCCACAGCTTAGAAAGAAAATTAAGTCTAAATGCTTGCAAGTTACTCTAGAGTATTGTTATAAGGATCCATGACCATTTATACACAGATTTCTCAATCTGCAAATTTGGCCATGTCTCAATGCTGTAAAACTTTTAGGGTCTTTCAAAACCATTAAGATTACTAGCTCAGATTTCAGATAAGCAGAATATATAAACATTTTTTTTCAAGTAAGAATATATAAACATTTTCTTTCAAATAAAGCCATACTCTCAAAGACTTTCTGACCCTAAAGTAGAGGACCTTTTAATGGATTTCACAGTCTCCTTTATACTGCCTAAACCAAGTGCAGTCAATTTCATATCTCCATTGTAGTGCTTGGACTTTTTACTTGGTTTTAAGTGTGTCATAATGATTTTCTGCCTTTATTCAGGACTGACCTTTGCAGACAGTTACCTTTTTGCAAAATGACATCTTTCTACAATGGGTCATAGGACATTTTCTCATTTTTGAATAAAACAACCAAAAATTGAGTTTGGAAGGAACTGAATTGTATTATTTACAGTATGCAGTGGGTATGCCCAGGCATTGTGTAGATGCTTTGTTGCTCATGGATCAGAACTTTTCTCTTTGATGATATTTCCTTACCCAAAATTGTGTTGCTCTTAAGATTAACTCCTGACAAACTATCAATATTTTCTTTATATAAGCTATTTTCTGCCTCATTAACACCACATTAATAATAATAACTATTATTACTAGTATCTATATAACAACTTAAGGACATGGGATACTTCCTATATCTAAACTTATTTCATTCTCATGTGAATCCTGTAAGAGAGTTACTGTTACTATCCCCTTTTTATTGATAAGGAAACTGAGACTGAGATCAATGTCTAGTCCAATGTCACATAACTAAGGAAGTCTCTGAGACAGAATTTTAAGTCATACATTTCTGATTTTAAGTCTAACTCTCTATTTAATGTTCCACCTAGCTATGGGAAAGTCTGATGCCAAGTATTGAAGATTTTACCTTCATAGTAACATCCCTTCTGTCCTCTTCTCTCCTCTAATATTCCTATAACCCTGGTGCAGGCCCTCATCATGTCATGATTGGACTACTGCAAAAGTTTTCTTGTTTTTCTTCCTATCTCAGTTCTCTCCCCGCTATGGTACATCCTCTATTTATCAATCATATCAATCTTTTTAGAGTGCATCTCTGGCCTTATCACTCCCCTATTCAATCAATTCCAGTGGCTCTACAGGATCAACTAGAAAATCCTCTGAAATATAAAGTCTTTCATATCCTGATCCTCTCCTACCTTTCCTAAATCCTTTTAGCTTATTCACACCCATATACCTTAAGATCCAAGGATACTAGCTTTCTTGCTATTCTTTTCATAAGATAATCCATTTCTGGGTTGTGCATTTACATATATGTATGTGTATGCATGTGTGTGTCTTTATGTACACATATATGTCCATATACATATACATGTATTTTTACTGATACCTTCTGTATCTTACATCATCATAGTTATCCCCAGTATCAACCATTCCATATGACAAATAGTATGTTTTAAAGAGGAAAATAAATCAGCACAACTAACTGATATATTTAAAAAGTCTGAAAACATGTACAATGTGTAAAACCTGTGACCTCCCACCTTCATGAAGGGGTGGGTTGGGGTTGTGTTCTTATACCTCTTAATTCACGTCATGTTTGATGTTTATAATTTTGTTGCATCACTTTTGATCTTTTGGTGCATGATTGTTCTTTACATTTTTATTTTGTTATTATTCTTTTATACTTTTATTATTAATAATATTTACATATTTATTAATATGTATATATTTATTAATAATGTATTCATATGTTATTTATTTATTATTATTATTTTTGTATATTGTTCTCTTAGATCTGCTTACTTCACTCTGCATCAGTTCATGTAGATCTTTCCATGGTTTTCTGCATCTATCCCATACATAATTTCTCATAGTACAGTAACATTTCATTATATTCATATGCTACAACTTGTCTAGCCATTCCCCAGTCAAAGACATCTACTGTATTTCTAATTCTTTGCTATCAGAATATATATTTAGTGTTTATGGGAATTTTCCCCTTTACTGATAGCTTTCTTAGGATATAATCTAAGTAATAGAGTCTCTGGTTTTGTCATTGTTGTTGAGTCATTACCAGTTGTGCCCAACTCTTCATGTCCCCATTTGGGGTTTTCTTGGCAAAAATACTGACAGGGTATGCAGGGCATTTTTTTAGATGAGGAAACTGAAGCAAACAGGAGTAGGGGTCACACAGCTAGTAAGTGTTTTGAACAAGTAAATAGTACGATTTGAACTCAGGAAGATGAGTCTTCCTGACTCCAGTCTGGGTACCTTATCCACTGAATCATCTAGTTGCCCTTAAACTTCTTAGTCATTTTATTTGTATAATTCTAAATTGCTTTCCAAAAATGGTTGTATCATCTCACAGTTCCACCAACAACAATAGTGTGCCTCTCCTTCCACAAGCCTTGTAACATTATCTTTTAGCATTTTTGTCCTCTTCACCAATTTTCCTTGATATTAGTCATCTTTTTTTTCCAAGTCAATTTGATTATTATTTTATCAAGTATTACAAAGTTTCCCTTTGGTAATTTGATTGGTATAGTATTAAAAGTATAAATTAACTTTGTGTGTGTTTTCAATTGTATTATATTGGCACAGTCTAAGCCATAAAAACCAATCATTGCTCCAACTATTTTAGTTGTTTTATGTTTCTTTAAGGAGCACTTTGTAACTGACTTTATATAAGTCTTTTGTAGGTCAATTCCCAGATATTTTATGCCTCTTACAGTTATCTGAAATGGGATTTCCCATTCTGTTAGTGCTTCTTGGACTTTCTTATTATTATATAGAAATACTGTTCCCTATTAAGGACTTATTTTGTAACCTGTAAACTTGCTAAAGCTATTATTAGTTTTAATTAGTATCTTTGTGATTCCCTAAGATTTTCCAAGTATATTAACATGTCATGAACAAATAAGAATAGTTTTATCTCCTCTTTTCCTATTTTTATCTCTTCTTTACTTATCTTACTACTATTGCTAGCATTTCCAGAACTATATCAAATAAGGATAGGGAGAGTGAACACCTTTGTTTCATTTTCCTAATTGTTGGGAAAAGTCCTAGTATATCCCCAATATATATGATGCTTCCTTTTGGTTTTGGATGGATGCTTTTTAAGATATTAAAAAAAGGTTCTTCTATGCCAATGCTTAGTGAAGTTTTTGGCCGAAAAGTATTGTACTTTATCAAAGGGTTTTTCTATATCTACTGAGATGATCATGTGATTTTGAATATTTTACTTTTCAATATGATTGTGCTGATTGTTTTCCAAATGTTGAATCATCTTTGCCTCCCTGGTACAGAGCCCACTTGGTCATCATTATGGGGTTTCTTGGATAAACTGCTCTATTCTGCTTGACAATATATTGCTTCAAATTTTTGAGTCAATATTCATTTGTAGTATTGGTCAAAGCTTTCTTTATGTGTTTTATTTTCCCCTGGTTTGGTTGTTAGGGCTATATTTGTCTCATCAAAGGATTCTGATAGTATACTTTCTTTCTCAATATTTGTAAATAATTTGTAAAGCGTGGGTACTAACTGCTCACCAAAAGATTGATGGAATTGTCTTATGAATCCATCAGGACCAGAAGTTTTATTCTTTAGTATTTCCTTTACAGCTAGTTTTATTTCCATTCTGGAGATGGGAGTATTTAAGACTTCAATTTGCCATTCTGATAGTTTGGATATTGTATATTTTAAAGATATTTTTCTATTTCTTTGTAATCTCAACTTTGTTAGTATATAACTATGCATAATATGATCAGAGTATTCCTTTCATTTCTTCCAGTTTTGTTGTAATTTCATTGTGTTCATATGCTTAATTTATTGATTTGATTTTTTGCCTTCTTTTAAATCAGATTAGCTAAAAGTTATCAATTTTATTAGTCTTTTTGTTTCTGTAACCCTTTTCCTACTCTATAATAGAAGAATTTCCCCAACTTATGGAGTCAAGGGTCATGCTTTAGAGAGGCACAATGATTACATGTGGCTTTGCCACACTTATTAAATAGCATTAAACTTTTGAATTGGTGTGTGAGAATATAGCCTGTTCCAGTGGCCATCTACCTAAAGAAAGCACTGTCTGCAGAGATTTCTAGTGGGGTTATAAAAACATTCTGGGTTGAAAATTGGCAAGTAAGAGTCTTTTTAAATTAAAACTCATCCCAGATTTTTAAACTTGTAAAAGATTCAAGTTCATTAAATTAAAAAAATGCTTTTTTGAGCTCTTGTAATGAGGTGTTTGAACATATTTTATATTAAAGTGGTTAATATGGCTAAAAATTTATTAACCTTTTCAAAGAACCAGTTTTTATGTCAAAAGGAACTCTGCAGGGTAAAAGCGCAGTGAGGAAAAATATGAAGGATGATGGGAGAAGGATAAGAATTTGGCTTAGGCATTTCTCACTGTGCTGAACTACTGGAAAACTTTGAGCTAGACCTTAACTCATATAATTATTAATTATGTGGGGAGAAGGAATATATTAAAGTGTTATTGGCAGAGCAAATACAAGAATAATCATGATAACCAATATTCATATAATACTTCAAGGTTTGCAAGGGGCTTTGGGGGGTGCTAATATTAGCCCAGTTTTACAGATGAGGAAACTGGAGAGGGATTACATGGCTTTCTCAGGGTCTTGCAGCTAGTACACATATGAAATAAGATTTGAACTCAGTTCTTTCTTACTCCAAGTCCAATGTTCTCTGCACTATGGCAAGTTACCTCTCTCTATATATGTGAAAGGGTAATAATGAAATGTGAAGGCAATAAAGTCAAGTTTGTAGTCCTGACCATATTTTTTTAATGTTTCCTCAAATGTGTTTATGCCATAAAGATCAAATCAAAATTCAATGAGGTAAACATTCTATACGTTCATATGATGAGATCACAGTTAAATACTAACATATTTCACTCACGTATTCCCTTGAAAGTGTTTTCATGCATTTTTCCAGTGCACACATATCTCTGCCCTTCCTTCCTTAATGCTAAACATTCTTTGGGCTGTACAGAATTTTTTTCCAAACAAAATATGAAATCATATGTTGCAGATGTGAAAAATACTGGGTGAACTGTTTTGATTAAAAATGGAGTGTGATTTAAAGGGTAAAGCAAAATACTAGTTAGTGGTCAAAATTTATGGAGTCTCCATATGATGGAGTGAATGTTATTGAACATTTCCAAAACACACAGTCCAAAAGAATGTGTTACATACTTTAAAAAATAGTATCTATTGATTTGTTGTAATCTTGGGAAGTATTTTAGTCTTTATGGTTTTGGTTGCCCATTTAAAATAAGTGTTTTTGATTTCTGTTTTAATATCATAGTCATTTCTACCCCTATCCAGTTGAATCTTCCATCATAACAAAGAAATGCAATTAAGCAAAAACAGTGAGTATACTGATGCCTCTGACAATAGTGGCAACAACCTACCTTCCGGTCTCCCACTTTTTAGACTTCATTTATTTTCATTTTGTTCTGGATGTGAGACTTCATTATACAGGGTGTTCTAAAAATCTTAGTATAATTTAAGCTTTTGAAATATTTAAGTGGTTAAAGCTTAAAGCTACACTAAGATTTTGGGTTGTTGTCCTTTGTTTTCGAAGAGGACCAAAATGACATCACCATGATAAAGTGAAGCTTCAGTGTGTCTGACTGTGGCTGATTAGACCAATATGAGCTCCGAATGTTCTACCACAGGTTGGACACATTTAGCTTGTGTGAACATTTAGGGTGGACACTCTAAATCTGTGCATCCTACATTTACTTTGTGCTGTCTCAATTCTGCTTTGCTCATAGAGCACAGCACCCTTTTTGATGGGGGCACACCATGCTGAGTGGTCCTGTGCCAGTGTCTTCCATGTTGCACAGTCAAATCCAAAGTTCTTGAGAGAGACCTTGAGAGTGTCCTTGTATTGCTTCTTCTCATCACCTTGTGATCGCCTGCTCCATGTGAGTTCTCCATAAAATAGTCTTTTTGGCAAGTGTACATTTTGCATTCCAACAACGCGGCCAGCCATTGGAGTTGTGCTCAGTGAAGCATAGTTGGAATGCTTGGCAGTTCAGCTCGAGCAAGGACTTCAGTGTCTGGTACCTCATCCTGCCAGATGATCTTCAGAATCTTCCTAAGACAGTTCAAATGGAAGCAATTCAGTTTCCTGGCATGGCGCTGGTAGACTATCCATGTTTCACATGCATATAACAATGAGGTCATCACAACAGCTCTGTAGACCTCCAGTTTGGTAGTCAGTCTAATACCTCTTCTCTCCCAAACTTTTCTTCAGAGACTCCCAAACACTGAGGGTAAGGAAACTCTCTTTACTAAGAAAGATTGACAACTATTATGCAATTAGAGAACCATCTGTGGGCACTAAGAGGCTAAATAAATTGTTCATGATTGCATGAGCAGTATATATCAAAGGTGGGACTTGATCCTAGGCCATCCTGGTGTCTAAGGCTAGCTCTTTTTGTATCCACTGTACCTCACTGTCTCCCATATTCCTCACTAGGGGAATTCTTATAAAAATGAAATAATAGGACTAGTCCATATCCCAATCTTACTTTTCCTCAAACCAAACATAGTATAAGCTTCATTATATGATTTTCACTAAATTAATATTTATGAGAAGGAAATTATATTTTGAAATGATTTTATACATGTATATTACATATATATCTATATATGTATCTCTTACATATATATTTATATCAAACATATTTTATACCATGTACTTTGTACTTTGTGCACACTGGGAACTACAGAAGAAAAAAAATAACACATAATAACTTGATTACCAAAGATTAATAGCTAAAAAGCAATTGGATTTCCTGAGAACAGTACACAGTTTTCTTTATAACTGTAGGAAGAGCTACTAAAGCATATTAAACCTCTTATTCAGTCTCTTCCATTAACCTCAGTAGCAGTCAAGGTAAAATTGTTCTCTTACAGAATCTCAGAGATGAAAGGCAATTAGAGTCTATCTAGTTCAAACTGTATCTTCCTAAGGATATCCTCTATAATAACCTCAATAATCAGAAAACCAGGCTTTGCTTAAAGACCTCTGGTGAGGGGCAACCCACTGTAAAGGATTGTTTGGGCATCACTACTGGTCCTTTGGAGTAATATACAGGCTAGTGTCTTACAGAATTAACATTTGCAATATGACAATGACTACTATTTTCATTTCTGGTGGGAATTAACAACTTAGGAGAGTCCCAAAATAATCCAAACCTAAGACATTACTACATTGGTGCCTCATCAAAAGTTATATCATAGTTTTTCTTAACTATAGTAAGATTTTTTTTGCAGCAGCAGTTAATGAGAATAAACAGAACAGATATCAAACACACACACACACACACACACACACACACACACACAAATACAAATTGGAGCCACCAATCCATACATAAAGATCCCTACTAGCTACATATTGATTTAGTTTTAAAATGTAATGTTAACTACTTTTATTGGATTTTATTTATTTTGTTAAATATTACTTAATTATATTTTAATCTGTTTTTTCTGGCAATGAAGAGTGTCACCTGCTACCTGTGGCTCACCCACAGGCAGTGTGTTTGACACTTCTGGTTTAGACTATTATGGCCAGTGCAAGTGGTTTTTTGCCTGAGAAAGCTTCAAGACACATTGATATAGAAGATTACTGTACCCGATGTAATCATTCTTCTTGGCTTTTTAGTAAAGGCCACTGCTGATATGATTTTATATTTGTTTAAGTTTAGGTAAAAATTCAGAGTTTTGCGCTAGAACCATGATATGATATAATATGGTATATAACATAATATAATTTTTCACACACATAACCTGTCCACTAGTTATGTAATTCATTTTATTATCACTTCATACTTTATTTTTTTCTTTGTCCTTAGGAAGATTCCCAAGGAATTCTAAAACCCATTAGTATCTCTGAACACTCACAGAAAATCTATAAATGATTTCTTAATGGTTATTACTAATCAGTATTAAGCTTCCTTGGCATGGCTAAACATTATCCTATGGATGTTTTTTATTTTAATAACTTCAAAGAAAATTGTGATACACCTATTTTCCTTTCTTAAGCAATATAATTTTGGGGATAGAATAATAAAACAATATTTCTCAAAAAATAAGCCAAGGATAGCGAATGCATTAAATTAAGTTAAATCATGTTCCCATTTTAAATTATATTCCCTAGACCCACTGTGTTTGCGAAAGGGGGTGGGACATTACAAAATAAAGAGGGTGAGAATTGTTCCAGCTTAACCAAAACAGGGATGAGACAGTTTTGAACTAGTTTTGCAGTTGGAAAGCAATAATGACTAGGTAAAGACTTGGCAGCCTGCATCTGAGCAGCTATTAGACCCCTCACCCAGAGGCAAGAGGATCTTTGTCAATCCTCTGAGGTATCATACAACATGCTAGTGTTTGTATCAGTTATGCAAATTCTTCTTTCTTTTATGGAGCCTCTCACTGGACTCCTTTCCTGGGTGGATCTTATCCTTTTATGGTTTGGAGATTTCATGATATATCAAGGTAAGATTCAAAAGGAAATAGCTCTTTCCTTGCCATCTTCCTTCCTTCTTCCACTTCCCTACCCACTTTGTCAAGACACTCACCCAGATCAATGCCAATACTCATATGCAATGTAATCACCAAAGGAAAATAGACATAAACTATTAACAGGAGGATCTAAAAATGAGACAGGAAAGTTCTCTGAAAATCTTAGGGAACTAATGCTATATTGATGCTACAGTTTGTCAGGCTTTCTTAAGTAACTGAAACTTCTGTCATGAAGATTTATAGAACAGGCTGAAATCTGCTCCCAGAGCTGCACTGAATACCCACACTTCACCCTATGCCTTGTTGTATGAGTCAATCAGAGGTGTAGAATCGTGTTTGTCCATGAGTTAGACGTTTGAACCAATGTTTCTGACCTTTTGAGACTATTGACCTATCCCAGGTCAGTCTAAGTACCATAAGAATTTTGTTTCAGCCAACATTTTCATAGGGTTGTGAGAAGCTTCTTAAGCATGTTAACTTAGCTCAGGAAGTAGGGTGAAGTAGATCAAACAGCATGATACAGTATGGAAAGCACTGAAATGGGAGTCAGGACACCTGGGTTCTAATCTTGCAGTTATCTTACTGTATGACCCCCCCCCCCCTTCCCCAAGACAAGTCACTTGACTTCTTTGGGGTCTCTCTATCTCACTCAGAATGAAAATGCAGTGGCCACTCAGGGGCCTGCTTCCATTACTAGTTGGTACAGAAATGTTAATTTACTCTATTTTTTCAACTTGAGCAGATTCTCCACTCACTGGGAAGCTTAAAGTTCCTTCATTCTTATGGTTATATCAGGCTTAATGTGGACACCCAATCAGATTTAGCTCTATTACAGCTCAGAACACTTGAACTCAAGTAATCCATCATCCTCAGCCTCCTTCACTAGTAGTGATTCTGGGCAAATACCACCATACATATATGTCTTCAATTGGCCTACATATTTTTTTCTTCATCTGTAAAATAAGGAGCTTGCTCCAAATCAGTAGTTCTTCACCTGAGGTCTATGAGCTTGTTTCATACACACACACACACACACACACACACACACACACTATATATATATATATATATATATATATATATACACATGTACATATATGTATATACATGCATATATCTATATGTAACTATTTCATTATTATTGGTTTCTCTTGTAATACAAATCATTTTTATGCATTTGAAAAACATTTATTCTGAGAATAGATATACAGGCTTCATCAACATGGCAAAAGGGTCCACATAATACACACACACACACACACACACACACACACACACACACACACACCAATCAATCAATAAGCATTTATTAAGAATCTACTATGTGGCAGGCACTGTGCTAAGTGCTAGGGATACAAATAAAGGGAAAAGACAATGTCTGTCCTAAAGGAGTTTACAACCAAATGGAAAAAGGGAAAGAACCTCTCTTGGTCTAAATGTTTATCTATAGGGACCTTTCATTTCTAAAATTTTGCGCTCTATGATAGGTAAAATACTCTTCTGTTCTGACACTATGATAGGGATTCTGTAGAACTAATTAATTAATTAATACAGAATTCAGGAATGACACTCTTGGACCATTTTAACCTTGAATGTCTCAAGTGCCTGCATTATGTTTTGGTTTATTTGCATCATAAGGGAACAGGAGTTAGAGATAAATCAATTAACAAGCACTCATTATTAGTGTGGAACATCATATGAAACTCTCTATGCTTTTGTACACATTAGTTGTTTCTGTGGTGAATAACTAGCAGAAGATAAATATCTCTAGTATACCAAGATGATCTTGAAAATAAAAAATCACTTCTGCATAACAGCATGGTCTGTGAATTATTATTGAGCTTTGGGGATTATGAGACCAATCACAAACTTCCAAACCATATTACCTTCTCTCACTAAGAAAAAGATGCTTTGTGTTATGTGTAATTATGATTCATGTATAAAGAGCAGGGTATGAAATGGCTTTGTAGATATTCATATTTAATTCAAGATAGTAGTTTAGAATCTCTATTTCAGGACTCCTTGTACTACTTCAGGAAAAAGAAAGGATAATAGATTAGAGGGAAGCAGATTTTTATCTTTTACATTATAATTAATGAATTAAAAGGCATTAATTATGTTCTAAGCATTAGGGGATATAAATAGAAAAGTAAGATAATCCATACTCTCAAAGATTTCTCATTCTGCTGGTGCAGGTAACACATTTAGGAATGCTGAACTGCTAGTCAGAAAGAGAGGCCCTATGGTCTTTATGGCACAGTGGCAGGGTAGATGGCAATTCCTCTTTAATGTGATTTCCATTGAAAAAAAAATCAACTTCTTATGTTGAACTATTTGAGAGCACCAAGGTCTTTGGTGGTCAGAACTTTCATTTTGGGGTCTTCAAAGGTGATGGCTACAGCACACAAAGAAGCAATTGCTTCCAGAGTTATTGATTCCTCTGGTGCTGGCTTCTGAGACTGAGCTGGGAGCAGGGTCAATGGTTTAGGAGGTACTGTCATTCACCATGGCTCTTGGACTTCCCTTTCAGTTGCAGCTGGTAAGAGGTTGGTGTTGGTGGTGGTAAGGAATATCTGCCCCTTTTCCATAGGGGTCGTTCCCCTTATTGATGACTGTAAGTCCCATAAGAGAGACAAGATCTATTGTGGTCTGGGAGACACTGCTATATCCAGTAGAATTGGGTTCAGAGTCCTGAGTTATCTCCATCAAGGTCTGAGGGGAGATGGTGGTTGGGGTCTTAGTGGTTGTTCAATTTGCCTGGCACATAAACCTCAGGGTGCCTTGTCACTTAGCTTGGGCTGACATAACTGTTGCTAAAACCTCCTTTAGATGGGGTAGCTGGCTTATATTCTTGAACATGGGATGGCATTTTGTGGTAATATAAGACAATTAAGTATCCTACAAAGAAAATACATACTAGGTATAGAAAAAAAACCACACACACACAGCAAAAGATTATGAACCATATAAAATTTGGAGTGTAGCTTTTGATATTTCATATGGCCATTAGGAGAAAGGGAAATTATGAACAATGAACACATCATAGTAAACTCAGAAAGCTTTTATAGCTACATGACTTGAAGTATTCCGATTGAAGAATCATAGCAGA
Source organism: Notamacropus eugenii (assembly GCF_028372415.1). NCBI lineage: Eukaryota > Metazoa > Chordata > Mammalia > Diprotodontia > Macropodidae > Notamacropus > Notamacropus eugenii. The sequence continues at coordinate 140,745,937 of NC_092875.1, read as the reverse complement.
AATAAACAAGGAATTAATTAATGAAACCACAATAATAAACTTTTTTCCCTTTAAAATGATATTTGACAACTGTCAGCTGATGAAACCAGTCCAGAAACCAGCCTAAAACTGGAAGGGAAATACACATTCTGGCACTTGAGCAAGGAACTGCTTGGCCTGCTCTGGCTGTTTGGCTTCAATTCAAGGGGGGTGTCTTACTCTTTTTTTTCCATCTTTTAAATCAAATTCTTTCTTTTGGATATACCATATAGTAGCTTAACAACAATAAATCCCCTTGAAAAGAATCCTGTCTTTGGACAGGCCTGTCAGATGTCAGTACCAAGAAAGGAAGGATAAGGAAGGATTCAAAATTACTGAATTATATTACTGAAACCTTATTCTGGAAATTACTGGGAGATCATCTATGGAAACTTAGAGGCCCAGACCACCTCATTGTCTACCAGCTTACTGGCATGACATTAGAGTATGTAGACTATTGGAGATCCTCTGCTGTGTGAGGTTACTCAGGCAACTGAAAGGGGTCATATTTAACTTCCTCAAGGTTCAGAAACAGGCCTCAGAGTTTATTCCCTGTTACTGTGAGCTTAATGGTTTTTTAGCTAATTCTTTATTGTAAGGACATTGTGGGCATAGACAAGCAGGTCTCCAGGAATATGGGCAGATGGATCACAGGAATCTAGATTTAGAGCTGGAATGGACCTTAAGGATTATACAATCCATCCCTTTATTTTGCAGATGAAGAAACTGAGGTCAAGAGAAAAAAAAAGAGGCAGAGTGTTTCAAAGCCCAAGCTTTATACCAGTGCTATGAATTTGAGATGATAATGTCCTTCTCTTGGTATCTCCAGGGAAAAAAAGAGAGCGAAACTGGAATTTGATTATCAATCCCTCAGAGATGAGAAAGACAATAGCTATTTGTGTTTGTGCTTAGAGAATATTTATTAACTCATTCAGTTCCTTGTAATGTACTTTCCTATGTTGTTTTCCTTAAATGCCTTCCATTAAAAAAAGAACAAAATTGAGCTTTGCCCAAGGCCACACAAGCAATAATGACAGACCTTATTTCAAATCCAGGTCCTCTGGCTCCAAATCCATTGTTATTTCCTCTCTTCTGTGTCCATCCTGTTCTGACATAAATAGAATTTTAAAACTACACTGTTTCTCTAGCACTTAACTCTGTGCTTTACTCATAGTAAGGATTTAATCCAGTGCTTTTTCATTTATTCATTTATCTATTGTTTTCCACTAGGTGGTGCAATTGATAGTGTTGGACTTGGAGTTGGGATGGTCTGAGTTCAAATCGTAGCTCAGAACAGTCCTCTCCCATGCTGCATCCCTCCTCTCATTGGTAAGTCCCTCCACTGACTGCATTCTGATGATAGTCTCAGGCTGGACATGCTTCCTTCACTTACCAACTGTCCCTGCATTAGCCCCTTCTCAATCCTCCCCTCTCACCTTTCTTTTTGGTTCCCTTTTATATGTTGTCTTCTCCCCTTAGAGTGTAAGTCCATTAAAGTCTTCTTTCACTTGTGTTTTTACCATCTACCCTTACAATTGTTTCTGGCGCATAATAAGCACTTAATAAATCCTCACTGCTTGCTTAACTGAGTCATTTTTATTTTTTAACCTGCTTAACTGAGAGGTAGATACATCTACTAAAGAACTAGATCACAGTTAAGAACAGAAGACTGAAGATGAACCAGCATAAGATCTGTCTCCTTCATAGCATGATTTAGTGTGGTTTTTATTGATACTTTTTAGCTGAAAGTTAAATTGTATTTTTAGTATTATGATAAAGCTACTCCACAAAATCCTGCTCAGGAAGGCAATGAAGTGACATGAGTCTGGGTTCTCAAAGACTATAGGATGGAAAAGTAAACATTGATAGATTTTACCATGCTACATAGGTGTGGTCTTGATAACAGGTTGGATCTCTTTTTCAAGGACCAGACTAGCTAATGACAGAAAAAGGCTTCATTGGAAGGATGGAAACTTGGTGATGACTTCTTTGGCAAATAAGAAAGATAAAATGTCCAATTTAAGAGTGGTACTTCTTTTTTTTAATCTTTGATTTAAAAAAATTTTTTCATCAAACAAGTATTTATTTTGTGTCTTCTGCCCCCTCCATCTCATAAACTGAAAAAAGGAAAAGAAAAAACTTTTTCTTGAAAATGTGCATAGTCAAACAAAACAAATTTACATATTTTTCATGTCCAAAAATTTTTATCTGGTAAGAGTTCATGACCAAACACAGGATACAGTGAATCCTAGAAGACAAAATGAACAAATTTGGTGGGGCAGAGCCAAGATGGAGGAGTAGAAAGATGCACATACGCTACCTCCGAACCCACTGCCCATAAAATACCTGTAAAAAAAAGAACCACTGGCGAATTCTAGAGCAGCAGAAGCCACAGAATGGAGCGGATGAGATTTCTGCTCCAGAGAGCCTGAAAACCTCTCGCAAAAGGTCCCTCGCGCCCCGGACCCAGAGCAGAGCCCAACCCTGCCTCAGAGGCTCAGTGCCGAAAGGAACAGATCCGAGCAGGCATCAGGGACGGAATCTCCAGCAGCTGCATGGGTCCCTCCACCCACAGGTGACAAGGGTCGATGAGAGTGTCTCTTTGGCGGGTCGAGAGGGGAGTGGGGTGCCCCCATAACTCAGGCCCCCTCGGGAGGCAGCAGCGGAGGTGGGAGCAGACCAGGGCTCCACAAGCAGGCAGGACCCCGGATCCATTGTTGAAGGTCTCTGCATAAACCCCCTGAGGGAACAGAGCCCATGAGGCGGCCCTGCCCTGACCTGAGCACCTGAACTTAATCTCACACTGAACAGCAGCCCTGCCCAAACCCAAAGCCCTGAGGCTGGGAAGCAGCATTTGAATCTCAGACCCCAAGTGCTGGCTGGGCGGATCTGGAGGTGAGGTGGGGGTGGAGAGGACACTCAGAAGTCAAGTCATTGGCTGGGAAAATACCCAGAAAAGGGAAAAAAAATAAAACTATAGAAGGTTACTTTCTTGGTGAACAGGCATTTCCTCCCTTCCTTTCTGATGAGGAAGAACAATGCTTACCATCAAGGAAAAACGCAGAAGTCAGAGGCTTCTGTATCCCAGCCCACCCAATGGGCTCAGGCCATGGAAGAGCTCAAAAAGGATTTTGAAAATCAAGTTAGAGAGGTGAAGGAAAAACTGGGAAGAGAATTGAGTGACATGCAAGCAAAGCATGAAAAGCAAGTAAACACCCTGCTAAAGGAGACCCAAAAAAATGCTGAAGAAAATAACACCTTGAAAAATAGGCTAACTCAATTGGCAAAAGAGGTTCAAAAAGCCAATGAGGAGAAGAATGCTTTCAAAAGCAGAATTAGCCAAATGGAAAAGGAGATTCAAAAGCTCACGGAAGAAAATAGTTCTTTTAAAATTAGAATGGAACAGATGGAGGCTAATGACTTTATGAGAAACCAAGAAATCACAAAACAAAACCAAAAGAATGAAAAAATGGAAGATAATGTGAAGTATCTCATTGGAAAAACAACTGACCTGGAAAACAGATCCAGGAGAGACAATTTAAAAATTATGGGCCTACCTGAAAGCCATGGTCAAAAAAAGAGCCTAGACATCATCTTTTATGAAATTATCAAGCAAAACTGCCCTGAGATTCTAGAACCAGAGGACAAAATAAGTATTCAAGGAATCCACAGAACACCACTTGAAAGAGATCCAAAAAGAGAAACTCCTAGGAACATTGTGGCCAAATTCCAGAGTTCCCAGGTCAAGGAGAAAATATTGCAAGCAGCTAGAAAGAAACAATTCAAGTATTGTGGAAATACAATCAGGATAACACAAGATCTAGCAGCTTCCACATTAAGGGATCAAAGGGCGTGGAATAGGATATTCCAGAAGTCAAAGGAACTAGGACTAAAACCAAGAATCACCTACCCAGCAAAACTGAGTATGATACTTCAGGGGAAAAATTGGTATTTCAATGAAATAGGGGACTTTCAAGCATTCTTGATGAAAAGACCAGAGCTGAAAAGAAAACTTGACTTTCAAACACAAGAATGAAGAGAAGCATGAAAAAGTAAATAGCAAAGGGAAGGCATAAGGGACTTTACTAAAGTTGAACTGTTTACATTCCTACATGGAAAGACAATATTTGTAACTCTTGAAACTATTCAGTATCTGGGTACTGGGTGGGATTACACACACACACACATGCACACGCACACGCACACACACATAGAGACAGAGTGCACAGAGTGAATTGAAGAGGATGGGATCATATAAAAAAAAACTGAAATCAAGCAGGGAGAGAGAAATATATTGGGAGGAGAAAGGGAGAAATGGAATGGGGCAAATTATCTCTCATAAAAGAGGCAAGCAAAAGATTTATTAGTGGAGGGATAAAGAGGGGAGGTGAGAGAACAACATGAAGTTTACTCTCATCACATTCCACTAAAGGAAGGAATAAAATGCACACTCATTTTGGTATGAAAACCTATCTTACAATACAGGAAAGTGGGGGATAAGGGGATAAGCAGGGTGGAGGGGACGATGGAAGGGAGAGCATGGGGAGGAGGGAGCAATTTGAGGTCAACACTCATGGGGAGGGACAGGATCAAAAGAGAGAACAGAAGTAATGGGGGACAGGATAGAATGGAGGGAAATATAATTAGTTCTTACACAACACTACTATTATGGAAGTCATTTGCAAAACTACACAGATTTGGCCTATATTGAATTGCTTGCCTTCCAAAGGGAAGGGGTGGGGAGGAAGGGAGGGCAGATTGGCATACAGGGGCAATTAGAATGCTCGGTGTTTTGGGGTGAGGGGAGGGGACAAAAGGGGAGAAAATTTGGAACCCAAAATTTTGTGAAAATGAATGTTAGAAGTTAAATAAATTAAAAAAAATGAATAAATTTTATTTGATAAAACTGAAAATGTTTGGCACAAACAAAACTAATGAGCTAAAATGAAAAAGAAAACTGTTAAATGAGGGGAAAACTCCTTTGTGACAAGTTTAATAAAGATCTCATTTCTAATATATATGGTAATTAATTGAAATTTATAAGAATAACAGCCATTCCCCAATCAATAAATTGCTAAACTATAATAATATCAAATTCTCAAAGGAAGAAATCCAAATTATCAACAGCCATAAGAAGAAATACTCCTAACTTTGTGAACAGCAATGACTACAGTGTGCAAGAGTTTTTTCTGGTAGACTTGGAACTTCATAAAAACACAAGAACTTAAAAAAAAGTTCCCAATGGTCTTCTAAGGCAAAATGCCTTCCACACTCAGAGAAAGAACTATGGAATTCATTCGCAGCGTGCAGCAGATCATTTGTGTGTGTGTATGTGTGTGTGTGTGTGTGTGTGTGTGTGTGTGTGTGTATTATGTTTGGATTTGTTATATGATTTCTTCTGTTTATTTTAGTTCATCTACACAGCATGACTATAGTGAAAATGTATTCAATAGGAAAGTATATGTAGATCCTATATAGAATTGTATGCTGTCTTGGGGAGGAAGGGGTGTGGTGGTGAGTAGGTAGGGGGGAAAAATCTAAGTTTTATGATAGTGACTGTAGAACATTAAAGATAAAAACAATAAATAAATAAATAAATGCTCCTACTCACTAATAACTAGAGAAATAAAAATTCAAGCAACTCTGAAGTCCCACCACAAGCTCATCAAATTGGCAAAGAAGATAAACAAAAATGAAAATGACAAATGTTGGAGGGGTTATGGAAAAACAGGCAAATTCACGTCCATGGAGCCATGAGTTAGTATAGCTATTCTGGAGAGCAATTTGGAGTCTTGCCTTCTGCAGTTGTGATAGAAAAATGATAGAAAAGAGAGTGCTAATGGTGCTCAGTTGATAAAGATGTCTTTGGTCCTAAGACTTATCGTTTGTTGATTGCTTTAATGGTAACTTAGCCATTGGGCCTCAAAACCCGAGATTGTCCAGTGATCAATAAGCAGACATAATATTGGAGCCACTGAATCATATCAATCACTTCAATACAATGATGAATGCAGGAATAATTGGCAAAATAATGTCAGAAGAACTGGTTCAAAAGTAAATAGAGAGGCCAAATCTTTAGAGACAACACATATCTTCATATCTTTACATAACAAACACCTAGAAACACCTTTTTCCCTAAAAAGAATGGAAACTCATTGGATATATTGAACAACACCAAAAAGCAGTTTTAAATAAAACTGATTATATTTTAATATGGGGCAAATTACCCATCATTGATGATTCCTTAATGAGCCATGTATACGCAACTCAATGATTTGCTGAAGCAAAGATCAAAATTAACACAGAACTAAGATACAATGAAAAATGAGGGGAAAAGATATTACATGCAATAAAAAACTCTAACCTGAACTTTAATATGAATTATTGCCCCTGAAATATGAGGAATGGATTGAAAGGATATTGACAATGATTTTAGCAGTTTCATACAGTGGTAAAACTGTTCTTCATCTGAAATAATGAGACTTGCAGCCAGGGGTTGCCTGTTTGACACCTCTGGTATAGAATATCAAATGTTAGTTAAGAAGTCTGTATTTTATCCTATAGTCAGGGAGCCACTGGGTTTGGTCCAAGGCTTACGTTTTAGTAGCTATTTAAGTGACAGACTTCAGAAAGAAGAGACTAGTGGTAGGGAAGCATATCAGCTAGGAAGTTATTAACAATGGTTTAAGAGAGAGAGATGATCAGCGTCTGTACTAGGTTGGTGGAGTTGCTACTACTACAACTAGAGTTGCTGAAGGTGTGTGTGAGTATCAGAGCTGTTACAGAAGCTCAATCCACAAGACTTGTTGAGTGATTGGATGAAGCAGTCATGTCCAACATTTCAGTTTTTGCCTCTATGCTATTGGCTCCCAAATCTCTATTTCTGCTCCACTTTGTCCATCGTGATTCAGATCTTCATCTCCAATTGTCCACAGAGCTTTTCTACCAGGAACTCATACTCAAGTGCCCTCCTCCACAAATTATTTTCTTTAACATCTCTGTTTCTGCAATTATGATATTATGTGTCCAGCTGTTCATTTTTGAAAGCTTGGAGTTAGTTTTGACTCATATCTCCTTTATTTCACATACAAAGTCAATCACCAAGAACTGTTTTTTCTACTTTCATAATGTCCATTGTAATCCATTCTTTTCTCTCCATTCATATTGGAATAGAATCAGAAGATGAAGTGTCATCCTTGAGATTGTAGAGTATACTGGGGGAGGGGCATAAGGTGTAAGAAAACTAGAGATATAGGAAAAGACCAGGTTTTAACAACTTTAAATGCCGTACTGAGGAATTTTTATTGAATCCTAGATGTAATAAAGGGCTTTTGGAATTTATTAAGTGTGGGTAGAGTGGTGAAAGGTGGGGAGGAGGGGAGAGGAGGTTTAATGACTAGACCTATTCTTTAGGAAGATTGCTTTGTCATGAGTAAAGGATAGAGCGGGGAAAGATTTTAGTCAATGTGACCAACCAGAAGATCATTGAAATAGTCTAGGTTTGAGGTAATGAAGACTTTCACCAGTATGGTAGCTATGTGAATGGAGAGAGAAGGACTATACAAATGATATTGTGAAGGTGGAAATGACAGGATTTCCAAACATTTATTAAGCTCCTACTATGTGCCAGGCATTGGCTAAGCACTGGGTATACAATTAATAAAAGAAAGACAGTCCCTGCCCTCAAGAACCTTAGAGTCTAAAGTGGGAAACAACACACAAAAAGAGTTAGGAAAATGGGGGGAGGATGGCACTAGGGGGTACTTGGTAGAGGGGCATCTTGTTCTGTGGAGTTGAAACCAGGCAGGGCAGCAAATGCAAAGTGGAGTGAACTCAGTCCAGTTTCTTCTCTCTATAAAAAAAAGGCATTCATAGAAGTTTGGTACTTTGCCCTCATTTCCACCAATAATAGGAGAGAAGAGGCTGAGGAAGTTGGTTTCAAGACTTGATTTAGCCACTTGCTAGTGGGTTGACTAGTGATAAGTTTATCCTGGGTGGGGTATCTTGTTCCATGGAACTGAAATTAGGCAGAGCTGCAGATCAAAAGTTGAAGCAACAGATCATATGTGTGGGGTGAGTGAGAGTGAACAGTTGTGGATGGTACCAAATTTATAAGCCTGAGTGAATGCGAAGAAGGTAGTTCCCTTAATAGCAATAAGGAATTTTGGAAGAGAGAAGACCTTGGGATAAAAGATGATGAGTTCTGCTTTAAAGATGCTGAGTTTGAGATGCTTCTGGACTATTCAGTTGGAGACATCCAAAAGACAGTTGGTGATATGAGACAGGAGCTCAGTAGAGAGGTTAAGGATCTCAATGTAGAAACAAGAATCATCTGCATAGAGATGATAAGAAAGGATGAGATTAACAAGTCAGAAAGCATGGAAAGAGAAGATAAGATGGACGAAGACTGACCTTGGAGTACTTCTATGGATAGTGAATGTGACCAGGACAAAGATCTGTCAAAGGATAAAGGAGTGGATTGACAGATAGGAGAGCAAGGGGAATAATATCACAAAAACCTAGAGAGGAGTGAGCATCCAGGAGAGGAAAGTGATAGTGTTAAAGGCTTCAGGAAGTACAAGAAGAGCAAAGATTGCAGGCAGAGGTGTTTGACCTTTCCATTTGACAATTATGAGGTCATTGTCACAGTTCTCTGTACAGAGTAGGTGTTTAATAATCTATGATGAGTTGATCTGGGAAACCTATTTTTCTGGTCTAGAGAAACTCCTATGGACTTGGACAAGCATTCAGATCTCTTGCTGAAAGACGTAAACTTAGCCTAAATGACCCAACAATTCTTCATCAATTCCTGTGAATAAAGCATCGTATTGAAGATGGTTGATGACTGAATGAATATCTCAGGAGATATTCTTGTAGAGATTCTTGCAGAGAAATCTTCTCCAATAAACAGTGACAAATAACTCTGACCCTATTCTTGGAGGTCTTTCTTTCAGGAAGCTCTTCTAGCATTTTCTGCTTCTTGGATTTCCAGCAAAATGGGGTAAAGGATTTATCTTCCCTCCCCAAATTCTGTAGTAATAGCAACTTGTTCCCCAAGCATATAGGAGTGGGAATATATACAAGAGCCTGACTTCCTGGCTACCTTTCCATTTCCCTCTCTGAACACAGATTGGCGACTAGCAAACCAGAAAAATGGTCATTTCTAGAGTTGGCAGTTACTTTATGAAGTTGAAAGTTCCTGGTTTGGGTGCTTAGATGATTTCTGCAAAAATAAATATCTCGGAGGAGATATGAGCACTACAAGGAAACTTCTACATACCATATGTGAAGTATAAATTGAAGCCATGCCCAACTGGTCAAGAGATCCAGACTTTGTGATTTGCTCAAACTGCTGAGGTCGAAGATAAATGTGAAATACTCATTCACCTATCCCACAAAGAGTCTTTACATTTTCAAGGGTATACGTAGTATAATGTGTTGTTGGAAATTTATTCCCCCTTTTCTATGTTTGTTATTTAATACATTTTAGTTATTTGTGGCTTATTTTCTGTGCTGGAGAAAATGAACAGCTGTCCTCTATCTGGTATTTAGGTACATTGAGTATTTGAGAACATTGAATAAGGGACTCTTTACCCATATTTTGGGAAAATCCTAGATATGAGTCATGTATGTTTTATTTTAAAGATTTACCCATAGTTTCAACCTTGGGTGGAAGTAAAGCCAGAGAAAAACCTATTCCTATCACTCTTGGCAAGATGAATTTGGGTGCATTTGAACCAAGAGCCCTTTCCCTTTCCATTCCTCACCCTGCTCTATGGGTTGGGGTTACAAACATTTGTCAAATTGAGTTTAAATCCAATTTTAAGATTCTATGATTTTTGATGTGAGGTACTGCTATATGCTGGTGATTTCACTTTCTAAGTTCCCTTTGCAGAGAAGGAAAATAACCTGAAGATCACTGAGGGCATTATATCAGCTTGCAGTGAGGAAACTGTCAACAGAGTCAAAAATTTTCATTAGCAATATGGAGAGGAATCTTGTGACCTAAGCCACGTATTGTCCAATGATGCATTGGCTAATGAGGACATTTGTAAGAACATTCCCAGTACGATAGTTCAAACCACAAAGGAACCTTTCCAACCACAACTTCATACTTCCTCCAAAACTGACAATGCATTTGTACAACCACTGCATTGGTATAGTTTTTCCAGATGATTTGAGGACCATTACTCAGACGTCGAATTCCCTTCATTTATTCCTTTCCAACCAACCATCTAACTAGTGAAGACTTTGCATTCTCCTTTCTTCTCTATTCCCAGAAAAGAAAGTTACTGGATCTTATCCTCAGATTTTACATCATTTTTTGTCATGCTAGCACGCCACCCAAACCCTATTGACATTCTAAACAGAAATTACATTGTTTGAGAACACACTGAAAGCTTATTTATGGCCTTAGTCCTGGTTCCCTCCTCTGTCTTCTGCTCAGTAAATGTTGTCTGCTACTTTATCATTCAGAAATTTTTTTCTCATTATTAAGGCATGAAAGATTCAATAAATATAAGAATCTCTTAGTACCTGGCATTGTCCACTACACGTTTGAAAAGCCTGATTACTGTTAAATTTGGATGTCACAAAGGAATGTAAATTCCTGATGTGAAATATAACTCCTACTACTATAATATATATGTATACATGTATATATAACTTATATATAACATAAATACATATATGCATATACACATATGTGTGTTTTCCACTGACTGTATCATTATTTCTACTTTTTTTTGAAACAATAATCATTCATTCTATTTTGTTTTGGTTTTCTTCTTTTGGGGTGTTAAAGAACTTAGAATTGATATGGTCTCCATTTTTTCTAGGTCAAAAAATAGGTAATGAAGATGTATTGCAAAGGTTAGATCTTAGGCAAAGCCAAAAATTAAACACTGAAAGCTGATTTTACACTTGCTATGCTACCTGGAACCCCCATATTCTTTTTTTTCTTATTAGCTTTCATAATTATTCTTTTCCTAAAGACATGATAGAGCTTTTTTTTTAAACAAAACAACTCTAATGATATTTGCAGGTGAAAATGAGTAAAAAGACTGACTGACCAGGTATGTTATTTTCCTTTTTAAGGAGTTCTAATATACACATAAATGTGATTTTCCCTGGGTAAAAAAGAGCTCTTAGTATTTTTGTAAGAGTCAGCAATAATATTGGTATGGCTAGAAAAGCTCTTTGTATTCTTATAAGAGTCAGCAAAAATATTGATATAGCTTTGGGCAGTCATTTGGATTGTGTCCTCATATCTAAAATGAGAAAATTGGCATAGATGTCCTCAAAGGCTTCTTCTTTCAACTAACATTCCATAATTTTGTAGATTAATTCCATACTTGTATAAACAACACATAACTAAAATTTCAGAACTATTTTTCTTGTGATGCTTGAGCCCAGAGGGCTTTGCTCAATGGGAAGAATTCTTGGGGCTCCATTTCCTCTCAAATTGTCTGCCTAGGTGCAGTGAGATTGCATTACTAAATGAGGTCTCTTTTTTATGTATCCCCTGAGAGGGTAGTGACTTGAAGAGGGAAGAGACCAGTAGTCAGAGGGTTTAGTTAGAAGGAGGGGGTTAAACCTGTATCATAGTTGCATTCTTGAATTCAGGAGTGCTGGTAGAATCTTGACGTAGAAGAGATTGGGATTAATGTCTGTACAGGAGAGGTTTCAGCAAATTCTCATATCAGCTGGCAGGAATGGAAAGAAATGAAAATGGAGCCAGGAGGATACAGACAGGAGGACTTTTCAGAGTATGATGCAGGGAAGAATTTATTGAAGCCTAAACTTATTCCCACTGGTCCATGAGTCTTTAGAAGAAAGTATCAATTTAAGAGATGGATTCTAAGAATATTTTGAATATCTTAGAATTCCTTTTTCTTTTCCAGTTAAATACATTTTTTTTATCCTCTTTTAAAGCTACATTTTTATTTGCGTGATAGTAACTTACTGTCTAGACTTGAGGTGATTTTAGAAATTCTTTATTGTATACTGGATGGAGCCTCAAAACAAGAGCGGTACACTTACCAGAAGAAATTCAACACATGAAGAAGATATGATTTCTTCAGGATCAGGGATTTCCAGGGTAGAAACTTTTTCCACCAATGCAGATCAACAACCTGTCTAGGGTTTAGTATATGTCAGGGTTATTATGAGGACTGAAATGAGATAATACATGCTTTGCCACCTGGAAAAGTTAGTCTAATATTACTATTTCTCTGTAATTCAAGAGAGTGAAGTATTAAAGTTGGAGGTCACTTAAAAGACAATAGAGAAGCACATGGCAGGCTAAACATGTTACAAACCAAGATTGTCACAAGATAAGTAAGTAACATCAAAGACTTCATTAGAGAGATATGAGAGGGGAAAAAATAGTCTTTTCATATGGTGAAAGAGAGGAATGCCTAATAGGTGCGCCCCTTTGGTATTCATGTAATATGTGTGTGTCATCATTCCCTTGACATCTGGGAAAGTTTGTTCTTAGGATTATGTTTTAAAACGCATAAAATAGAATACATTGGATTACAAAGGAAACCAACCATACTGAAATATAGTTATCAAATTCATAGAGCCCACATTAAGAAGGTTAGGCTAAATAAAGACTTCTTAGATATTGAGTGGTTCTCATGCAAAGAATTTATGGAAAAACATGGACAAAAATTGTATAGAGTAACACAAAGAAAAATTATGATCCACAATCTTTGCTACATCCACAGCAATGAGATTACATACCCTTTACAATACTGAAATACCTACTGTGTATAAAGTAGTAGATTTTTTAAAAAAACCAAAGGAAAAAATTACTCTGAAACTGTTTTAATATACTATACTCATTAAATAAGATATTTGTGTTAGGAGTCTTGCTTAGGCATGCCCAGATCCTAACATGAAGGGACCTTTGGTCTTTCTTTGATTGGCTGTGTACCCAGAACAGCTAAAACTGGCCAGATTGAGAGACTCATTCTCTTTCTGGCTCGTGTTTCTACCTAAACATTCTTTCCTGTTACAATTCAGAGAGTGAAGATCACAGTTCATCCACATTGTGGGCAACATGAACTGAACTGGTGAGAAGGTAAGAACTTCCTTCCCCTTCTCTTTCTTTTATCCCAGTTCCAAGATGTAGACTCAAGTACCAGATATCCTGGCTTCTTTTTTTTTTTTTTTGGATTTAAAATTATATATTTATTTATTTTTTGTTTTCAACAATTTCCACCAGACACTGAATACCAAATTTCTTCCCATCTTTCCCCTCTCTCCACCCTGGAGATGGCATGCATTCTGATGATCCCTTCCCCAAGTTGACTCTCCCTTTTATCATCCCTACCTCTTATTCTTTTCTCCTTTACTTTCTTGAAGGGCAAGATAGATTTCTATACCCCGTTGTCTGCATATCTTATTTCTTAGTGGCATGTCAAAACAATTTTTAACATTTGTTTTTATAACTTTGAGCTCCAAATCCTCTCCCTTCTTCCCTCCCCACTCACTCCCATTGAGAAGGCAAGCAATTCAATATAGGTTACACATGTGTAGTTATGCAAATACCTCCAAAATAATCATGTTGTGAAAGGCTAACTATACTTCCCTCCATTCTATCTCACTCCCCAATTATTCTATCTTATCCTTTGACTCTGTCCCTTTTCTAACGTGTTTGCTTCTGACTGCCCCTTCCCTCAATCTGCCCTCCCTTCTACCATCCCTCCTTATAGTCTTCCCCCCTATTTTCCTGTAGGGTAAGATATCAAATTGAGTGTGTATGTTATTCCCTCCTTAAGCCAAATAGGATGAGAGTAAGTTTCACTCATTCTTTCTCACCTCCCCCCTCTTCCCCTCCATTGTGAAACCTTTTTCTTGCCTCTTTTATGTGAGATAATTTACCCCATTCTATCTCTCCCTTTTTCCTCCTAATATATTCATATTTCACCCCTTAGTTTTATTTTTAGATATCATCCCTTCATATTCAACTCACTCTATCCCATCTATCTATCTATCTACCTACCTATCTATCTATCTATCTATATCTATATCTATCTATCTATCTATCTATCTATCTATCTATCTATCTGTCTGTCTGTCTGTCTGTCTGTCTGTCTGTCTGTCTGTCTGTCTGTCTGTCTGTCTATCTGTCTATCTGTCTATTTGTCTGTCTGTCTCTCTATTTCCTCCAACTACCTTAATACTGAGAAAGTTCTCATGAGTTATAAACATCATCTTTCCACGTAGGAATGTAAACAGTTCAACTTCAACAAATCTCTTATGATATCTCTTTCTTGTTAACTTTTTCATGTTTCTCTTGATTCTTATATTTGAAAGTCAATTTTCTATTCAGCTCTGTTTTTTTCATCAAGAATTCTTGAAAGTCTTCTATGTCATTGAATGTCCACTTTTTCCCCTGAAGGATTTTACTCAGTTTTCTTGAGTAGGTGATTCTTGGTTTTAATTCTATCTCCTTTGACCTCTGGAATATCATATTCCAAGTCCTCTGATCCCTTAATGTAGAAACTTCTAAATCTTGTGTTATCCTGATTGTGTTTCACAATACTTGAATTGTTTCTTTCTGCCTGCTTGTAATATTTTCTCCTTGACCTGGGAACTCTGGAATGTGGCTACAGTATTCCTGGGTGGTTTCCTTTTGTGATATCTTTCAAGAGATGATCAGTGGATTCTTTCCATTTCTATTTTACCATCTGGTTGTAGAATATCAGGGCAATTTTCCTTGATAATTTCTTGAAAGATGATTTCTAGGCTCTTTTTTTATCATGACTTTCAGATAGTTGAATATATTTGAAATTGTCTCTTCTGGATCTATTTTTCAGGTCAGTGGTTTTTCTAATGAGATATTTCATGTTGGGCTCTATTTTTTTCATTCTTTTGGTTCTATTTTATACTTTCTTGATTTCTCATAAAGTCATTAGTTTCCATTTTCTCCATTCTAATTTTGAAGCAATTATTTTCTTCAGTGAGCTTTAGAACCTCCTTTTCCATTTGGCCAAACCTGCTTTTTAAAGCATTCTTCTCCTCATTGGCTTTTTGAACTTCTTTTGCCATTTGAGTTAGTCTAATTTTTAAGATTTTATTTTCTTCAGTTTTTTTTTTTGGTGGGGAGTCTCTTTTAGGAAGCTGTTGACTTGATTTTCATGATTTTCTTGCATCATTCTCATTTCTCTTCCCAATTTTTCCTTTACTTCTCTTAATTGATTTTCAAAATCCTTTTTGAGCTCCTCCATGGCCTGTGACCAATTCATATTCCTCTTGGAGGCTTTTCACTCTGCTGTCCTCCTCTGGTTGTATACCCTGATCTTCCTTATCACCCAAGTAAGATTCTATAATCTGATTTTTTTTATAATGTTTACTTATCTTCCCAGCCAAATATTTGACTTTCTAACTCTTTTTCAAGATGGAACTCTGCTTCCAGTGGGGGTGGGAGTGGGGGGTTGGGTGTACTATCCCAGACTTCAGAGATTTTGTATCAGCCACTCAATTCCCCACTGTTTGTGGGCTCAGATCTCCAGAAGCAGCCTCTACCACTGCCACTGCCACACATCCCCAACCACCACCCTGGGGCTAGGGCCAGACTGGCCAGATCAGGTGCTCCTCTTTCACCCAGGTCCCACAGAGTATTTCCACTGACCTTTTTGGCATTTGTAGGTTGAGAAGTATAGAAACTGCCACATATACCAATGATTCAGTCCCCTCAGGCCTGCTCCAACCTGTCTGTGCCATTGTGGCCCATGCTAGACTGTGCTCTGCTTCCTGACCAGTGTGAAAGACTCTTCCTGTAGACTGTCTAGGTTGTCCTGGGCTGGGGATTTGTTTCCCTCTGTCATTTTGTGGGTTCTGTAGCTCTAGATTTTGTTTCGAGTCATTTTTAGAGGCAGTTGGAGAGTTTGAGGGGAGAGG
Organism: Notamacropus eugenii; assembly: GCF_028372415.1. NCBI lineage: Eukaryota > Metazoa > Chordata > Mammalia > Diprotodontia > Macropodidae > Notamacropus > Notamacropus eugenii. The sequence continues at coordinate 140,730,007 of NC_092875.1, read as the reverse complement.
GAAGTCCCTGCCTTTACTCTATCATCTTGGCTCTGCCTTGGATACCCTGGCTTCTCAGAGCTTCCCTTCTAGGTTGACTAACTGCAACATCCAGTCTGGATCCTATCTCTGAGATCATGGCTTTAACTCCCAAGTCTGGTATGGATTATTGCACTCACATGAACTAAGAAAGACAAATGAAAGGGAACAAGACAAATACCATTTCCTAAAGCCAGGGTATCCAAGGGTAGCCATGAAGTAGAAGAACCTCTCATTGATTCAGTTCTTGGCATCCATACTATGGATTAACTATGGTCTTCAATGTTTTGATATAGCAGGAAGGAGAATTTAGGAAATTCTGAACCAGGAATAGAGTAACCATTTCAAACTGGCCAGTTTTATAAATGTAGCATGATCCAGATACACAGCCAAACAACAGACAATACACCCACCTATTTGATCGTGGATGTAGGGCATCTCCATGTTAGGTTTTGAACATGCCCAGGTAAGCCACTTTACATTTGTAAAGCACTTAGCACAGTGTCTAGCACACAGTAGGCACTTCATAAATGCTTGTTTCTTTTCTGCTTTCCCAATAGCTTATTATCTTTGAATATTCCTAGACTTGTAACCTTCAGTAGCAAGTTGATGGACTGTCAGCTACAGTCAAAAGTGAAGTTTATGAAGCCTGATCATGAGGACAAATGGTGATAACATCAGAGAGCCCCTGCCCAATATTTGAGTAGATAGTACTTCATGTGAGCTTTTCCCCAGAGGACTTTACCTCTCTGAAACTTTCTGAATTGACTCTACCTACCTCCAGCCTCACTGATAGTCTGTGCAGTTACAAGTGTAGTTTCACAATTTTGCTTCACGTATGTCTCCATGCATATTGATTTATATAGTTTTTCCTTTTTATGAGATCATCATGATACTTTTCCACCTTATCCCTGCTTCCCTATTAAATATTTAAGCCCAAAGTGATGATCTTTTATTTGCCTAGTGATTCATTCATTTATCATTTAATATGTGTCATGGTTATCTCTGTTGATGTGATCCCCCAAATATATAGCATCATCATGTCTTATTTAAACTTTCTATGTCCCCCAGTACCTAGTATCAGTTTCTGGACAAAGAAGATTTTAATTCATTCATTTGTTTCTTTAGCAAGCAATTGCTAAGTATCCATCCTGATACATCAGAAAGAGTGCAGGATTTGGAGTCCTTTCCTGACTTCAGATGGTAGTTTTGTCACTGATTACCTGTGTGATTGGTAAGGCATTTACTTTCTCTGGGCATCGTATTCCTCATCTACAAAATGAAGAATTAGATGGACTGTTTTGGGCTCTAATTTCCACACTCTATCCACTGTACCAACCTACCTCTTACCTCCCTCATCTATTGTATGTGCCAAACAGTACTAACCACTCATGAACTTGATCAGTCATTGAGATGCTACATGGGCTCATAAGGATTCTGCAGGACGTAACTGTAATTCTATCTCATCCCCTCTTTTGAACTGATCCTCCTACCTGCCAACCTCCCCAATTTTCAATTTTCCATTTATCAGAAGACTCTTCAACTAGTTATGATCCTCATCTCATGGTATCAGCCTGGGCACAATTACAGTCCCAAGGAAAACCTAACCCTGAGAATTTCTCTCCAGGAGTTGTGCTCTTTGTGTTCTAGCATCATGACCATGCTCGCCACACTTTAATAATTCATTTTAATACCTAGGGTATCTCTGAGGTATCTTTTCTGTGTGTGTAGTTATTTAATTGATTTAGATGGAAAACCCTCTAGACTCTTTTTGAGAGTTACTGGGCTCAACAAATTCATCCCAATGGCTAATCAGTGGATGAATCTCTAAACTTCCTCAGGACTAATTTGCAGATAAAAGACATAATTCATTCTCTATCCCATATTAAAATCTTTCAAGCTTGTCCTCTGCTAGCATATGTTTTAATAATCAAGGTCACCACAACAAGGAATTAGAGCAGGAATTTAGGTGGAGGATAGTTCGATTCATGCAGGTTTTAGTAAATTATTGTTCTAAATGAATATAAGCACTTGATTGGACAGCATATATACTTGAAACCATACAAAAAAGAGCATCATGCCCCCTGTGCAAGAATGAAATGTAAAGTTATGAAATGCATATTTTAAAAGAAGATAGATGAATAAGAGAAACCAAACTTTTTATATCTTAAAAATATATTGTTCTCCTTTTTTTTTATGTTGAGACCCAGGAGTTGTTCTATACCAGACATAGTTCAAATTAAATTGAGGTGTTTTAAGTTAGGTATGAAAGAAAGGCAAGACTTTTAAGTATGAACAATTTTCCTTCAAATATGGTTTTCTTTTATTTTTCAATTTTTAAAAATTTTCTCCCAATTATGTGTTAAAACACTATTTAGCATTTTTTAAAGTTTTGAGTTCCAAAATCTATCCATCCATCCTTCTCCTACCCTCCCCCTCCCTAAAACAGCGAACAATCTAATATAGGTTATATACATGCAGTCATGTAAAACCTTTCCATATTAGTCATTTTGTATAAGAAGACTCAAACAAAAGAATTAAAGAAAGAATGAGGGAAAGTAGTATGCTTCAGATTGTTTTCAGACAGTATCAGTTCTTTATCAGGAGGCAGATAGTATGTACCTATATTACGCTTTAATCTAGGGCTCTTACTAGAGATACTCATTGTTAAATACAATAATTTAATATTAATGCTCATTGGATCTGTTTGGAAATTCTATATTTAGAAGTTATATATTTGACTAGATGTGAACAGATCTCAATCATTGGGCATTCATAGAAAAAGCTTTGACCTCACCTGCAACAACTGGAGAGAATAGCAAAGGGAAGCTGACTTGATGAAATGGAATTTATGAAGAGTGGTTAGTGTGGGCAAGTGGGATAATTATAAGGATAGTTATGGCAGTACAGGATCTATTGTAAAGATAAGGTCACTAAGGCTTTAGATAGGAATAATCAAATATCAGAATTCAATTTCACTTAAATCAGTTGTTCCAAGAAGAGATTTCCAAAATAAGCAATACAGACAAAAAGGGAAAACCAGAAAATGAAGGAGCTCTAGGTGAGAAACAAGGTGAAACTAAACGGGCACTGAGAATGGGTCAATGATGAGATGAACAATCCAATGACAGGGTCCAGTTGCTATCTTATTCCTTTTGATGGAAGATGCTTCCCTATCCATTCCAAAGTAATAAAGTATTCATTATTCTTTTAGTTAGGAATTTCAGGTAGTAAGGAAATAAGTCAGAGTAGGTCCTGATTTTATTCTGAATTGAAATTCAGAATCCATAGAGTATAACTGACGGGGGTCGGTCCTAGGCGCCTGGGCGGATAGGGGCCTCCCCGGGAGTGGCAGCCCACCAATCCGAGGGAGACACGGCTCCCATAGAGGAGTTGTGAGCCCACGGGATTGGTCGGGTGGGCTGGATCCAATCGGGTGGTAGGCCTCGCCCTCGGGGCGGATTAGGATGGCAGCCCGGAAGAACCTCCCTATATAAGACAACGCCCTGAACTGCTCGGGGGACTCCTCCATGCAATAAAGCTATGAACCTCCTGCGCATTGCCTGATTATTGCCTGCCGCCGTGTCCCCCGGGGTAGGTCCGGAGACGTCCGAAGCGGTGCCCACCGAAGGGAGATTCTCACTCGAAGGTCCCGGGGACAGACCCGGGACATATAACACCTGCAAAATCATTACATTTGTCATTATATTTCCAAAGGAAAATATATTTAACTTTCATAACTTCAAGTACTTAGTGATTTTATTAATAATCTCTTTTTTACTTTCATATTGGCAACCACACTCATTCACAGCTACGTGTGGTAGAGAAAAAAATGAGAAGGGTGATGCCTGAAAGTTTGTAGAGTGGCTGGTATGCTACTAGTCACTTCACTGTAACCTTTCCCAGTCTCATAATTTCATCAGTCTCAGCAGCAACTAAAGTCCCAGCAACCTCTCCCTTGGTTTTCAAAGGGTAGCTAAGGTTGAGAAGTTTGCAGCAATATAATATGCAGCACATTGCCATCTGATACAGTGGAAGGTAAAATTCAGGTTTAAAAATGTTTTAGTTTTAAGAATTTTATTTGCTGTGCAGTCTTTATGGTATTATAGATTTCATGTTATGAAAAATAAATATTGTCATGAAAATGTTTTACATGATTACATGTGTATAACCTATATCAGATTGCTTACTGTATCAGGAAGTGGGGCAGGGAAGAAGGGAGGGTTAGAATTTGGAACTCACAACTTAAAAAAAAGGAATGTTAAAAATTGTTTTTACATGCAATTAGGTAAAAATAAAATATTGAAAATGAAAAAGTGAGTATTTTCTGAAATCAGTTTATTTTTTATTGAGATATAAGCATAAATGGTCATAGACTTTTAGGGAATTACTAGCAAGAAAAAATGTTTTGAATGTTACCAATTTTTTTGTGTGTGTATAATGCATTTTCAGAGTTATTTCATGGTTATTCTGTTAAGAAAAGTATATATTATCAGAATTAATGTTTTGTTATAAAGAATTATATGCAGAAAAGTATATTTTCAGCAATCTCTAGTGAAAGATTATAGTTTGTGGTAGTTGTGGGAACCTAATCCCCAATTTCCCATAGGTTCAGTGTATCAACATTTATATCTATATATCTATATCTATATGTATTATTTCTATGCTGTTTTCTAGGAACATTACCCCTGCAAAAGTTGAGGGTTTTCTGTATTTGAGAAGTTGTGATGTAATTTAAGTTATGCTTAACTGTTGATACTGGATAATATTCACCACATTAAAAATGACAGTTACAATTACAAGGGCAACTACACCTTGGCATTTTAATCTATTGCTTGATTATTTTTGGACTACAAAGCTGTCTTTCTTCATTTTTGTCCATAGTGAAAGTTGGACTGTTTATGAATATTCATTACTGGGGATTAAGCAGCATGTGGCCCATTTACACTTATTCCAAGTGTGGTCTATTGGTATGTTATGCAGGAAAATAAGACAGGAAAGACTTCCTTTGGGATTATTCCAACACAAAATACATCAACATACTTTTCAGCCTTTTTCTTTCCTAGTTTTCTTGATCACATACATATAAAATATTCTTTCCCCACAAAATTTCTGTTTCTTGTAACTTTCCACTTCCCCATCCCCCCCTTTGATTCCTTAATTCTGACAATAATCTGGAGCAGGCTATTTCTCTCGTGTTCAGTCTCTAGGTCTGCAATCTTAGCCCTTGAGTCATATAGTTTCTGAAGCCTTTGCTTTCTGTCTTGGATGTTAACAGCAATCAAGTATCCCCTCAAGACTTTCTTGGCTACGTCCCCAAAATACCTAAGTTTTTACTTTGTTATTAGTTTGAGGGAATTCCAGTCAAGCTAGCAAAAGCCTCTTAATTATGGATGGCCATCCAATTGAGAATAACCACACAGAACTCTTTTGGCAAGGTAGCATCTCCAGCTACAATCTGTATTTCCCATTTGTCATATCATAGATTTACAGCATTAACATTCCAAAATCACACCCCAAATTATAATCTCATAGGTGAGTTTCTTAAGAGCGACGATTTGTGCTACTGATTCCTTTCTGTTGTACCTGATGGGAAACTTATAAAATCCTGGAAACTAAGGAAAATAAAAATCATCAAAATTAAAGGAAAATTATGAAAGTTTTTCTCCAAGTTCTACTTCATATAACAGACATTTTAATAAGTAATTTATTTTGTTTTAAATCTAGGAAACACAGACAATGTCTGGGAAATAATGTCCATGAACCCCTTTATTTAATTTTTAATGTGTCTGCCATCTGAATTTCAACTCTTTTTGTTACTAATAATAATTCACACGGACATTTGTGAGCTATAATTAGTTATTATTATAGCAAAGCAATCATATTGACTGACACACTACAAAGTAATTGAAAGAATTCATGTACATTATTGCCTACTAGCTACCACCTGGGTTTTCTTGATTTAAAACAAAATAAACCTTTATTAAACTGTTTCTTACATATGTAAGAGGGAGCATCCCAAGAGACTTTGGCAAAATTTGAAAGTCTGGAGGGACTAAAGATAGAGATGTTGCAATATAAAGGAGAAGGCCTTTAGATGCAAAATAGGCGTTCTCTTCCCCAGAGAGGGTTCGAGGCTCAACCAGCTTAATTACTTTTGAACTTGTCTCAGACCAAATTCATACTTTTGTCCCTACCCACTCATCTGCATAAAATCCCCAGTGGAGTGTGGGAGGTGGAACTGATTGAATCAAAATTGATTACTCCAGCATAAATGAATTAGAGGAACAGGCAAGAAATTACTTTTTAGATATATGCTTATTGGAAGAGCTCATGGCCATAAAAGCAATAAGAGACAATCACAGTTGATATGGATCATTTTGATGGCATAAAATTTTTAAAATTTTGTACAAACACAACTAATATTAGAAGGACAGGTAACAGGGAAAAAAAATCCAATAAAGGTCTCATATGCAAGATATAATATGGAACCGATTTCAAATTTATAGAACTAAAAACCATTCCCTAATAGGTCACCGGATATGAACAGGCAATTTTGAAAATAAGAAATCTAAGCTATTGCAACCAGAAATGAGGAAAAAAGTTCCAAATCATTAATAATTAGAGAAATGCAATTAAGTCAGCTCTGAGTTTCTACCTCATACATATCAGACTGGCGAAGTTGACAAAACAGGAAAGTTGCCAAGGTTAGAGTAGCTTGAGAAAACAGACATACAAGTGTACTGTTGGTGGAGTTTTGAATTGTTCCAGCCATTCTGGAAAGCAATTTGGAATTATGCCCAAAACCTTACTAAAATATTCTTACTCTTTGAACCAGCAATACCACTAGTAGGCCTGTTTCCCAAAGAAATCAAAGAAAGAGGATAAGGACCCACTTGGATAAAAATACTTACAGGAGCTCTTTTTGTGATGATAACTGGCAAGGGGAGTGGCATGGGGAAAGATGGTGCCCGTCAGTTGGGGAGAAACTGAACAGATTATAGTGCTCAAATGTAATAGAATAATATGGTGTCATAAGAAATGATGAAAGAAGCGGTTTTATAGGAACCTGGGAAGACTTATATAAACTGATTTAGAATGGAGTAAGCAGAACCAGGACAACAATTGCTGAGGGACCTACCCAGACCAATCGAAGAAGAGCTGAGCCTGGCAAAGATTCAATATAGCTTCCAAGTATCATATTTGACTCAGTCCAGTAATATATTGACCCATTCACTAGAAACATTGACCCTGGCCTCCTTGCCATTCCTCATACAAGGCACTCCATATCTGCAACCCATTTAGGGTTTTCTGGGCAGAGATATTGGACTGGTTTGCCATTTTCTTTTCCTGTTCATTATACACGTGAGGAAACTGAAGTAAACAACGTTAAGTGATTTGCCCTGTGTCTGAGTCTTGCTATTAAGTGTTTGAATCCAGTTTTGAAATCAAGAAGATTTCCTGACTCCAGGGAATTAACCCACTATCCACTATGCCACCTAGCTGCCCCCCTGAATAGCCTATTATGTATAATGAACTACAGTGTGGAAAATGCAAAGGAGGCACCTCTGGAAATTTATAATTTAGTGAAGGAAAAACATGTGACTTGTATGAAATAAGTGAAAAGTGTCAAATAAGGGTGTTCTGGTAATAAATAGCGCTGAGCTTCCAAGGAGGGAAGAGTCATTTCTGATAGAGGTTATCAAGAAAGACTTTGTAATCAAGGAACATGGTATTTCTCCAGAGACTTCACCAGTTCTGAATGCAGTGGGACAATTACTTCATTGTCCCTGTTTGTTCTATATCTTTTATACATTACTTTTACTAGAACATGAACAAATGTAAGAAATTAAAGGAGCTATATCATAGAGTGGATAGAGCAATGGGCTTGCAGTTGGGAAGATCAGTTCAAATATAGCTTCAGCTTTTTGTAACACTGACTATATCACTAAAACTGGGTCTACTGCAGTTTCCTGAACTGTAAAATGTGAATAATCATATCTATCTCTCAGAATTGTTGAGAGGATTACATGACATAATATTTGTAAGTGTTTAGCACAGTGCTTGGCATATTGTAAGGGCTTATTAAATTCCTTTCTAAGATTTTTCTTTGTCAAACTTTACATAATTGCAATGCCATAAAAAGGATACATCTCTGATCCTATGGAGTTCGTGGAAATAAATGTAAAATTTTATAATACAAAATTTTATATTTATAAATATAAATAATATATTATGTTATATATTGTATATATTATGCATAATATATTAATATGCATATCATACATATGCATATATTATAAATAAAATATAAATAATTATATATTACATAATATAAAATTTATATAATATAAAAATTTAGTCTACATATTATAATATATGTATATGTATGAACAAAAATGGTAAGAGTCTTTGAGATTATTTATTGTCTTGTTCTTTTCTCAGTTCAGTAAAACGAGGTTTTTTTTTTTTTGGAATTCTGTGAGAGATTATTCAATCTTTTGCTAAGGAATTTAAGTGACCACAATAATATTATTGTGCCTAGGTCTATAGAAAAATTTCAGGGAAAGGCAGAAAAAATATCAAGGGGTTTGGCCAGAATCAAATCAAGCCAGTTTGAAATGAGTACAGAGAAAAATTCGTCTGAGTAGTAAAAGAAACTTCACAATTATTTTTAAAAGCACAATTGCATACCATAGTTTTCTAGTTTTGTTTGCTGCAGATATCAGTTTTTAAATTTATAATGAATAGGAAAATTAATTGTTTCAGGAAAATGTGGAAGAAAATGCAACCCTAACTTATAAATGACTCAATCAGCAAGTATTTTCTATTTGTAAACCACTAGGGAAATAAGTACAAAGAAAGAAACAATCTCTTCTGGCAATGAACTTACCTTCTAATGAAGTCTGACTCTTCTTTTATGTACATATTAGTCCTTTGCCATAGAAAAGCAACAGTAAGTGATGAACTTAAAATTAGGGAGGCTATACGACATGATGAAAAGAGCACTGGAACACGCAGACAGGAGACCTGAACTTCACTGAATATATGCTCCTTGAGCACAGGAAATGCATTATTTTTGTCTTTGTGTCTCAAATACCTAGCAAAGTATGGGGCAGGGAGGAAGTACTTAGTAAATGTTAGTTGAATGAATGAGACTTGGGTTCTAGGCTTCTGGGCCCATGGTTTATTATTGAACATCAAACAACACTTCTTGCCAGAGAGATGATGAACTCAAAAGAGAAAAAGAAACACACATTTTTGTGCATGGTCAATAGATGATTTAGTTTTGCTGAACTACAAATGTTTATAATGAGGATTTCATTTTTCAATTTTTGTTGTTTGCTTGTTTTTTATTATTAATCAATGAGTAGTCAATTATAGCTACAGATTTAAAATTTACACAAGAATAAAGCAATCAATGAATTTTTTAAAAATTAAAGGGAGAACTGAGTCAAATTTACAAGAATATAAGCCATTCCCCAATTGATAAATGGTTAAAGGATATATGAACAGGCAGTTTTCAGAAGAAGAAATTAAAGCAATCTATAGTCATATGAAAAATGCTCTAAATCACTATTGATTAGAGAGATGAAAATCAAAACAACTCTGAGGTACCATATCACAACTATCAGATTGGATAACATGACAGAGAAAGAAAATGGTAAGTGTTGGAGAAGATATGGGAGAGTTGGAAGACTAATTCATTGTTGGTGGAACTATGAGCTTATCCAACCATTCTGGAGAACAATTTGTAACTATGCCCAAAGGCTTATGAAAATGTGCACACCCTTTGACCCAGCAATATCACTTCTATGACTGTAACCCAAACAGATCATAAAAATGGGAAAAGGACCCACATGTACAAAAATACTTAAAGCAGCTCTTTTTTGTGGTGGCCAAGAACTGGAAATTGAAAGTATGTCCATCAATTGGGGAATAGCCAAACAAGCTGTGGTATATGAATGTAATGGAATACTATTGTGCTATAAGAAATGATGAACAGAAGGACTTCAGCAAAGGCAGGAAAGATTTATATGAACTCATGCTGAGTGAAGTGAGCAGAACCAGGAGAACATTATACACTGTAATAGCCACAGTGTGTGAGGACTGTTTTTGAAAGACTTAGACCTTCATAGCAATGCAGGGACCTAAAACATTTCCAAAGGACTCATGATGCAAAATGCCATCCACACCTAGAGAAAGAACTATGGAATAAGAACGCAGAATGAAGCAGACTATTTTCTCTTTTGTTATGTTTTATTTTCCTCCCATTGGGTTTCTCCCATTCATTTTAATTCTTCTATGCAGCATGACTAATGCGAAAATGTGTTTAATAGGAATGTATGTGTAGAGCCCATATCAGATTCCATGTCATCTTTAGGAGGTAGGCAGGAGGAAGGAGGAGAAAATTTGGAACTTATGGAAATGATTGTTGAAAACTGAAAACAAATTAATTAATAAATTTGGAGAAAAGAAATAAAGGGAGAAGTTTGAACAAGATGCCCCCAAAGGTCTGTTTCAACCGTTTGATTCTGTACTCAAATTATTTTCCCTGTGGACCACATGAAAACTTACTGTTATTTAAACTTTTTCTTTATTTTAAGGGATCAATGATAGAGGCCCAAATAGAGTTAATTTCTAGCTGAATCTTATTTAATTGAAAATAAAATCTTTTCTTAGATAGTTTCAAGGTATGGATAATAAAATCCTAGTATTTCTTTGAAGCCTTGCTTCTCTAGAGTTTTCAGTGACTTAAAAAAAGAAGTATCTTAAAAACAATCCCTAAACTCTGGAATATTTTTCCAGGAACCATCCTCATCAAATCAGAAAGTCTGAAATTGGGCTCAGAACCAATTTTTTAAAAGAAGAAAAGGATTTTCTTTGGAGGCTTTTTAAAGTCCTCACCACTGTATAATGGTAATAGACTGCCTTTTTAGAGTATTCACTTGAGGATATTAAAATCTTAACATGTTTTACAGACAATTCAAGTAAGCATCCCAATTTTATGAGTATGAGAAATGTTGAGTCAGCTCAGGTTATGGGATGAGTTACTGGCACAGCCCAAAGTACAACCCAAGAGCCTAATTCCAAGTTTCGCATGACTGAATGAAGTATTCAATTGGCAAGTTGAAAAAATTCTCCTTCTGCAGAGGGTGGGCAGAATTCCCATAAGAAGAGTATGGAGAGAGATGGAGCAGAAGGTATTTTTTTCAAAAATCACATACAATGTAAGAACCTGAAGGACCCTCAGAGATCATTTAGTCTAACCCACACCTGAATAAGAATCCCTTTTCAAATGGACATATAGCCTCTCTTTGTAGACCTTGAATAATGAGGAACCTACAACCTAAGGAGGAAGCCATTTTTTTTCCTATATCACTCTAATTGTTACCAAGTTTTTTCATTACATAAAACTTAAAGTTGCTTCTCTATAACTTCTACCTCTTGTTCTTAGTTCTGCCTTCTGAGGCCAAGTAGGTGAAATCTAATCTCTCTTTCACATTACAGACTTTCAAATACCGACTAAGGATCATTAATATCACCACACTTTATTGTTGGAGAGGCAGCATATTGTAGTGGAGAGAACTTTGGATCAGCTGCCAGAAGACAGCTGTATCTCTGGAAACTTGCTAGCTTTTTGACAATGGACAAATCACACTTTTCTCTGATTCTCATTTTCCTCATCTATAAAATGAGAATAATCATGTTTACCTACCCAGCTCTGCAAAGTTGTGAAGATCAAATAAGACAGCACGTAGAAAAGCACTTAGTGAACTAGAAAGCACAAGACACAAAATAAGATATTCTGGTTATTGTTTGCTGAAATATTATTGTTTTTATAGCCTTGTTGAGGAATTTGAGGGTTCTCATGATGTCTCAAGAATTATATAACATAAATGTGGAAATGCAATCAAATTAATTGGTAGCACATTCCTTTAATCCACATAACTAACATAACTCATACTTTACATATCTTAAATATTTATATATCATACTACAATGTATATTTGAAGTATAAATTCATGCTATAGACTATTAATATATCTGTATTTTGTTATTTTTTCAGTTAGGAGTCTAATCCCTTTTTAATACTCAGGATGGATTATGAGGAGGAAAATGGAGTTAAGAGAGAGACATGTAGGAGAAAGTTTCAATAATTCACATGTGGAGTGATGCGGGGCTACACTTTGGTAATGGCAGTGAGAATGGGGATAAAAAGATGAATATAAGAGACACTGAAAAGTACGAATGAAGACTTGATACCTGATGCGCTATAAGGATGTGCTATTAGTGAAGATATGAGCAAAATATGACTGAATTTTTGAGCCTTAGAGAGAAAAGATGGTAACTGTGATAAAGACAAAGAAAATGAGATATGGAGGATCTATTTGGGGAGACGCTGATAAAGCTATGTTTAGACCATGTGAAATTTGACATGATGAAACATATATGAAGTGAACACTTGGAGAATAGAACTCTTTGACCTCAGGAGAGAAGTTAGAACTAAAGATACAGATTTGGGAGAGAAAAGCATAGAAGTTGTAAGTTGTGAGTATGGATGACTTCCGGGCGATAGACATTTTAGAGAGAAGAGGGCTTCATCTTAAGTAAAGATCACAGTTAGGGGACAAGAAGAAGAAGAAGGACAGTATAGAAAGATAAGAAAAAAAACAAGGAAATGCAGTATCATCAAAACTGAAATAATGAATTCAAAAGAAGAGAAATGAGGACAGAAAAAAAATACCATGAAATCAGCACAAAGGAATGAGTAAATGGCAAAGCATTTTATTAAGCACTTACTATATAATAAACACTCTGCTAAGTGCTAGGGTTGCAAATAAAGTAAGATATTCTTTGATCTCAAGGTGCTTGCATTCTAACTAGGGGAGACAACACTAAAGGAGTGCTCATATGCAGGATATATGGAAAGGCCTGGTGGTCCTTAGGGTGTAGTAGCAGATCAGATGTCAATGCCTAGTATTCAGAACAGTGATGAATGAAGAGTCTCAGATGTTGTTTCTGGATAATTAATTATCCGTTTAACAATTATGACTAGAAAATAATTAATAGATTGAAGTCAGTGGTTTTCTCTCATAAACCAAAGACAAACCTTAGGTTCCTTGAATGCTTCAATACCCTTGCTAGAGTGGGTGTTTCTGACAGATGGAAATCTACTCTGATTGGTTAACAATTAATGAGAGAATGAATATTATGATGAGGGGTGAGTTTATTCTAATGAAAGGCTGGGGAATGAGAACTCTTGATTATGTTATGCTTGGACAAAGAAACTCATCTTCACCCATACCAGTCTGGCTCCAGCAATCTATACAATAGGACCTATCCTCCACCCAAACCACTTATGTAGTTGAACAATGGTCCAGAATTCACCTAGATAAAATGGTTTTTGCCCTTTAATCTGAGCTAAGCTTTCTGGTTGGGTAGTGTCCCACCCAAGATTGAGGAGAATATTACCCCATTGTCATCATCACTTGTCCTTCACAAGGACTGATCTTTGAATGAAGAAATAGGAAGGGAAAAAACCCTGGATCCCCAATGTTAATTTGTTATTAATAATAGAAGAGTTTAAGAGCATGGCGTATAGTAATGGCCACTGGGATAGATTGTCATTAGTAACCTATAAGAGACAAATTTAAGTAAAGCAGGGGAGATACAAACCATATTGAAGGAAGTTAGGAGTGAATAAGATGAAGAGGAAATGAAAATAGTGGGAACAGAATTCCTATAGTTGGTCCATGAGAGATGGAAAAACTAGAATGGTAGAAAGGATAGCAGAGATAAGCACAAGATTTTTTTTTAAAGATAGGTGTACGTGTAGTGGTTTAAAACCTTATTGGGAGGACTCATTTGAATGGGAGTGATGAATGACTACAGAAAGTAGATAAATGTTGGAGCAAGATCCTTCAACATCTTGATGAGGAGATCAAGAGTCACGAGGGAATAGGCTCTAGAACACAGATGGGGACTTGACCAGAAGTATTGTGAATCTGATCAAAAGAATTTTAAACTGAAAATTGAGAAGGAAAAATACTTATGTCATTATATTTATGTCTTGTATAACTATCCCTATATCTATCTTTATCTGTCTCTATATCTTTCTAATCATCTATCTCCAAATACCTCTAGGAGGAGAAAGTGGTACAGTAGATGGAGTGCCTAACTTAGAATCAGGAACACTTGGTTTCAGATCTGTCCTCAGACACATACTTGTGACCCTGGGCAAGGCATTTAACCTCTGTCTACTTCTGTTTCTTCATCTATAAAATGAGAGTATTAATAGCATCCCTCCCAACATCCCATTACCTTCCAGGGCATCTAGGTGGCACAGTGGATAGAGCACAAGGCCTGGAGTCAGAAAGACCCATCTTACTGAGTTAAAATCTGCCCTCAGACTCTTGTTAGCTGTATGAATTTGTACAAATCATTTCATCTGATCTGCCTCAGTTTCCTCATTTGTAAAATGAGCTGGAGAAGAAAATGGCAAGGCACTCCAGTATCTTTGCCAAGAAAATTCCAAATGGGATCATGAAGAGTCAGATACGACTGAATGATAATAAAATGCTTTGCAAACCTTTTAAGCCATATATAAATGCTACTTATTATTAGGAAGAGTGGTATAAGAAAGGACTAATAATTCATTGAGTACAATATAGAAGAAAGAGCCAACAGCAAAACGCATGACTTGTGATGGCTATGGACCAATACACAAAGTGGAGTGAGCAAAATGAATTAGAAATATTAAAGCAACTGATTTTGCCTACATAAGGCCATAGCTCAAACAGAAGAGATCAAATGAATAATGGAACAGCATTGTGTATTAATAAAATATTCTAAAAGGAAACTGAGGAACTGGAGGACAAGTATGTAGCTGAGGATTTACAGAAGGAGAAACAGAGACATATTGTGTGAATGTTACAGATTACTTGAAAAGTGCTTAGAAGTATGCAGAATGAGGTAAGGCTAGAAGTGAATTTTAAGGGACACGGAAAATAAGTTGGTTTTTTACAAAAAATAAAGTTCTAGATTCAAACAGATCAAAGAAAAGCATGGATCATCATTTAGGGAGAAACATTTTTTTTCCTGATAGATGAGATATTCAGAAAAATAGTAAATAAGAAATTTAAATGTAAGATGAAGTTGTGGGCTTAGGTGACTGAGAGGATGGTGGTAAAGTTTGGAAGGATAGGGAGTTTGGGGAGAAAATGAATGAATTCTCTTTTGTGACTGCATCTTGGTAGAGTGACTAGGGTTAATTACATAGATCTGAAAATCATTTCCATAGAGACAATTATTTAACCAATAAGAACTAAGGGGATCTCCAGGTGAAAGAGTAAATTAAAAAAAAAATAGAATGGAGCTTAGGATATCAGCATGACATGGATGATGAACCACCAAAAAAAGATGGAGATGGAGTAATAGGACAGATAGGAGGAGAAAGCAGCAGCACTGAAATCTAGAACACTAAGCTTGGATTCAGAAAGACTAAGAATAATCTAATTTGGGACATTCATTAACTGTGTGACCCTGGGCAAGTCACCTCTTGGCCTCAACTATAAAATGAACATAATTACAATATTTCCTTATCACCAATGATACCATAGGATTGTTGTGAGACTCAAAGGGGATAGTATTTTTAAAAAACATTTAACAGTTCCTGTACATAGTAGGACCTTAATAAATGAGAGAATATCAATAAAAAGAGGGTGATTAACAGTGTCAAAGGCTACAGAGATGTTGGGAAGGGTTAAGGTTGAGAAAAGGCCATTAGATTAGGCAATTAGGAGATCATTAACAACTTTCAAAGAGTTTCAGTTGAATGATGAGATAAGAAACCAGACTGTAGAGAGTTAAGAGAGACATCTATTACAAATAAACTTATCAAGGAGTTTTTCCATTAAAAGGAGAAGAGATATGAGATGATAGCTAATAGGGATGGATAGATGGATGGATGGATGGATGGATGGATGGATGGATGGATGGATGGACAAAGTGAGGACTTTTTTGAGGTTGTGAGAGGCATAGGTTATTTGTAAGGAGTAGGGAAGAAGTCTTTAGACAGGGGGAGACTGAAGATAAGTGAGAGAGTAGACAGAGGGGGCAATCAGGATAAGAAAGAATAAATAACTTGTGTGTGTAGAGGATTTTGGTTTGACAAGACAGGCCACTTTATTATGTGAGACAGGGGTGGAGAGGATAGTGGCAGAGGGCATTTGGGTGATGTGAAATGAAGAGGGGAGTACAATTAAGGTGTAAGAAGACCGGAGCAGTAGAGGGAACTGCATAAGAAGGACACTGAATGCCAGATAGAGGGTATTATGATTATGGAGGTGATATTGGACTTTATTGAATATGGGAGTGACAGTGAGACCTGGACTTAAGGTAGATCACTTGGACATCAGAGTCAAGGGTGAACTGGAATGAGAAGAGACTTAAGACAGGCAGAGTCAACAGAACGCTATCATAATAGTCTAGGTGTGATGTAATAAAAGTCCATACCAAGATGGCAGCTGAGTCAAAAGAGAGAAAGGGACATAAAAAAGAGGAATTTTGAGGGTAAAAATGACTTTGTGGGGTAAATAAGAGGGAGGATTTGAGGATAATAACTAGGATTCAAGCCTGAGTGACTAGAAAGATGTGGTTTCAGGGAGAAATTAACTCAGTTTTAGACATACTGAGTTTGAGATAGTTACAGAACATCTAGTTTGAGATGTGGCATAGGCAATGAGAGATGGAGGTATAGAGGTCAGGAGAGAGGTTAGGGATGGGTATATCTGAGAATCTTCAGCATAGAGATGGTAACTGAATCTGTGGGAGAAGATGAGATCACTAAGTGAAACAGAAGAGAGAACAAAGAAAAAGGCCAGGTTAGAGTCCTCTCTAAACCAGAATCCCAAACCTGGACACCCACGTGTAGAGGAAATGACTCAGATGAAGATCCAGCAAAGGAGCTTGAGAAGAAGAAATCAGACAGGAGAACTGAGACAGAGAGGGAGCCCTTGGTGAATGGCCTCAATTTTTTCAGTAAAATCTAAGGAAAATTCTCAAATGAGAGGGTGGGGGTGGGGAGTCAGACTGATTGCCCTGACTCAAAACCTAGGTGTCATCTTTAACTCTTCTTTCTCACTCACCCCACATATCCTGCCTACTACTAAGAACAGTTATTTTTACCTTCAAAACACCTCTTGTTTATGCTGTCTTCTTTCTTTTGATATATTTGCCACCCTAGTATAGGCTTTCATCAGCTCACACCTGTACTATTTCAATAACCTTCTGATTGGTTTCCCTGTTTCAATTCTCTTTCCACTCCAAACAATCCTTTATTCAGCTGCCAAAGTGATCTTCTTAAAGTATAGGTCTGACTATCACCCCTTCCCCCACTTAATAAATCCTAGTGGCTCCCTATTACCCTCCAGGATCAAATAGTTTAGGCTTGTAAAGTCCCTGGCTCCCTCCTACATTTCTAGTCTTTTTGTAGTTTCTTCCCCATCCATGTGCTCTGCCATCCAGGAGCACCAGCCTTCTTGCTCCTTGTGCGTGATGTTCTGTCTCCCAGCTCTTTGCCTTTTCACTAGTTGTACATTATTTCTGGAAGTTCCATAGAATTTATGTATTGACATCATTTTCATTGAGAATTTTGGAGTTGCTTCTCATCACTGCTTAATGTTAAACTCACTGCACTGTATCTACTTCTTATTGTTTATACACTTTCCTTTTTTATTTTTGAGTCTTATTGCTGGTTTTCATATTTTGGGAATTAGGTCAGCTGCATATTTTCTTTTTTAAATTTTATGTTGTCCATTGCTACTCTACTAATCAGTTAATATTATTTCAAACTTCTATGGTGTTTAGTCCTTCCACTAACAACTGCTATGCATTTTCTCTCATCCAAATGCTCAGGGGTATGAGCTTTCAAAGACCTTGGGATAGGAGTCAGTATTCAGCTGAATCTGTGAAAAATGAAATTTTTTCTGTTATTGGTTTGGTTCAGTGGTCTTCACCAGTTCTAGGCTAGAGTTGATTCAGGCTGATATGGTATTTCAGGTGTATAATTGGAATGAAATGTGGTAGTCATAGACCATCTAACAGTTAATTTAAAAAGTTACACTTAGCCAGAGTGTGGATAAGATGCTTAACAAGGATACAGTCTTGACTCAGTTGACCACAGCTTCTCTCCCTCTGTGCTGACCATGCTGGTATTTTGGTCAGGCTTGAAGGAGAGAATCTCCTTTCTCTTCATGGTCTGACCTGTGTAATTACATCACTGGAAAGTTCTTTACCTCTCAAACCTTTATCACAATTATTCTCCGTTGTTTACTGAAGTTCCTCATATGCATGTATTGGTTGCTGTACTTCCTTCTCAAAGAGGACCAAAGTGACATCACTATGGTAAAGTCAAGTTTCAACACATATATATTCTTAATATAATATTATTCCCAACAAAGGCATACTCTACCATTACTATATTCCAACCATGATGTGACATTTTAAAAGTTCGAGAGACATAGTTCCTGGGTAATTAATCATTTTATTAATAATACTAGCATTTTATTAGTAAAAGCATCGTAATTTGGCTGTTTCTCTTAGACTTAAAGACCTCTCATGGAACCCACTTAACATTTATATTCCCTTGGAATAGTGGGTGTTCCTGAGGGTAGAAATCAACTTTGATTGGTTAACAATTAATGAGCAAATGAATATTATGAGAGGCTAACCTATTCTGTGAGTGTCATGGGGTACTTGACACTGATCACTTAGTCTTGCTCAGAGAGAATTATCTGTATCCATATTATCCATCTAACAAAAGGGAGATTCCACATTTTCCCAGAACTGAGTAAAATACAACGGGCCAGAATCCATCTATTCACCGAACTTTATCTTTTGAATAGATCTGAGTTCTTCCTCTCAGTATCAGCCCTGCACTTCAAAGTCTGCCTGAATAATCTACAGGGGCTAATTTCTGAATGAGGAAGTGGAAAAGGAGAAAAACTTCAGCCCTAATTCAATACTTAGCTATCAAACACAAAAGAGAAATAATAATTTCTCTCAATGGGTTATAAGGCTCAATGTACCAGGTCTTATTCATATGTCTAAAGTCATTTGCCTCCTTACATTAGTAATCTATTTCCCCATGTTTGGTGCTTATATTTTGTTCATTTTTTCTATTCTTATGTTACCATTTACATATTTTATTTTTCATTCTTTGCTAGCACAAAAAAATGTTGCAGAGAATATTCTGGTGTATATAAGGCTTTTATTTTTGTCTTCCACAGGGCACATGACTAATAGTGAAATCTCTGAGTCAAGGGGCTTATATATTTAGTCAGTCCATATGCATTTATCAATAGCTTACTATGCGCCAGGCACTGTGATAAGCAAGGGGGGTTCAAAAAAAGGCAAACATGCAATCCCTACCCTCAAGGAGCTTACATTATAATAAAGGAGAAAATATACAAACAACACTATACATTCAGAAATATACAGAGTAGATGGAAAGTAATCTCAGAGGGAAGGCATTAGCAGTAGGACCAAGCAGGAGAGGTCTCCTGCAGAATATAGAGTTTGAGCTGAATCTTGAAGCAAAACAAAGGAATAATGGTGGAAGGAAGGAAGGAGAGTATACAGTCATGAGAGTCAGGCAGTTAAAAAGCGTAGAGTTGGGAAATGGAATACCACTTTCAAGTAATAGCAAGAAGAACTGTCACTAGATCATAAAGTATGTAGATTGGTATAAACTATAAGAATAATGGAAAGATAGCAAGGGACCTGGTTGCAAATGACTTCAAATACCAAATAGACATTTTTGACCTTATTTATTTGCATAATTCCAGAGTATTTTCCAGGATGGTTATACCAATTGACAGCTCTACCAACAATAAATTAGTATGCCCATCTTTCTGTAATTCTACAACATTGACTTTTCATCTTTTGTCATCTCTGCCAGTTTATTGGGTGTGAAGTGAAATCTCAGAAGTGTTTTGATGCACATTTCTCTTATTTTTAGAAATCTGGAGCATTTTTTTTCACAAATTGTCATTCTTCTTTTGAAAGCTAAATGCTAACACATTTTGCCTGCTTCTCTAATTTAAAATGACTTTTAGTCTTACACATTTTTGTTAGTTGCCCATAGGTCTTATATATGTCATAAGTGTAGTAGTACAATGTCTGATTTCATATATAGAAGGAATACTTCTCCCCAGGATTACCAAACTAGGGAAGAACATCAATGAGACTTGATCATGCTTTTCCTCTAGCTATTCTCACCCCTCTTACCTTAACATGTGGGCTGGATTTGTTTAATAGGAAAAACAGTGCAAAGAAAGAAAGGAGAAGCAGAGTGAAGGATGCTTTTAAAATGCTTTGCATCTAAACCTCATGTCTCAGATTAGATTTAAGAACCTCAAGCTCTAAAGGGCTTTATCTCTTCTATATATAAAATGCAGAAGCCCTGCAATACATTATCACTGGAAGGTAATACAGCATCATAAATTATTCAGACTAAGTGCTATTCATCAGAATGAATGAATTGGAACTATTTTACAGTGCCAACTCTCCAATTTTGATCATGTTAATTTTATAACTCAATCTTGGTTCATCTGTAATGGGGCTCTCAGCTATTCCTTTAAATTAACAAGATTTTTTCCACAATCCCAAAGTAATGACCCCAGTTTCCAAAAGCTGATACTGACCAAAAAAAAAAAAAGAGTGGCTTGATTTGCAAACTCAAATTGATTTTTACAGTGGAAAGGATCTTTGCTTTATTCAAAGCAGATCATGCCTTTACAACAGCTGGAAGGAATCTAGTTGGCTTAGATTAAAAACAGACCAATGTAACCAGAACATCAAGCATTAGTCCATACCGTGTGACCTTTCGTTAATTCCTTCATTTCTCTCTGTGGGTTAATAAGACTGATCTATCTCCCAAGGGCATAATGAGAATGAATTAATGCAAGTTTTTAAAAGTTATTTGTCAAGATTACATATATTAATTTACACTTATCTTCATTTATTACCAATTGTGACTCTAATTCACCCTTCTCAGTTGTTGTAATAATTGCTCATCCTACATAGTGATAACTTTTTTTGCTCTAGGAATGTGGAGACTTTGGAAGGGAAGTGCTGAGAAAGATGTCATCAATAAGCATGGTACAGTGGGATACAACTTGTACTTCCTAACTTGGTGTCACCTGGTCTGAGTTTGAATTTTGCCCCTTGTGTAACCTTGGCAAGTCATTTAACTTTTCTTGGCCTCAGTTTCCTCATTGATAAAGTGAAGTTGGACTAGATCAAGAATTCCGAATCTTTTTTTGTGTCTTACACCTCTCTGGCAGTCTGATAAAGCTGATGAAACCCTTCTCAGACTGATGTTTTATTTTAAAATTCATAATTGAGGGGGCAAAGCCAAGATGGTGGAGTAGAAAGATGGACCTGCTTTAGCTCTCCTCCCATAGCCCATAAAATACCTGTAAAAAATGACTCCAAAATTCTAGAGCAGCATAAGCCACAAAATGACAGAGTGAAAGAGATTTACAGGCCAAAACAGCCTGGAAGACCGACAGGAAAGGTCTATTGCACTGGGCTCAGAGCAGAGCACAGCCCAGCCTTGGCCATGTGGCATGGCACAAACAGGACTGGAACAGGCCTCAGGGTGTGAAATCATGGGTAGCAGCTGCAGTTCCCAGATTTCTCAACCCAGAAATGCCAAAGACAATTTCAAAGGTCAGTAAGAAAGCTCTTTCACCTCAGTGAGAGGGAAGTGCTGTCTGACCCTGGACCCAGGATGGCAGTAGCCACTGCTGCAAGAACGTCCACTTATGGAGCCCTTGGCCTAAAGACCCCAGGGAAATCAAGGAGTTAATCCAGGTCTAAGTTCTGAATGGCAGTCCTGGGATGAGGAAGACTGCTGACATGGTGGAGCTTGTGGTGATGGTGGGGAGGGAATCTTTACTCTCAGAACCTGGGCACATAAGAATGCTTGTGGTTGCTCACAAACCAGAGTGCAGGCCCAGGAGAGGAGTAAACTCCTCTCCCTTGATTTTAACACCATGGAGGACTGAGAACTTACAGGTCCCTAGGGTATACCTTCCACTTGACAAAGGACTCAAAAGTCAAGTAACTGACTGGGAAAATGCCCCCAAAAGAGGAAAAAAATAAGACTATAGAAGGTTACTTTCTTGTTAAAAAGGTATTTTCTTCCTTCCTTTCAGATGAGGGAGAACAAAGCATACCATCAGAGGAAGACATAAAAGTCAAGGCTTCTACATATTAAACCTCCAAAAAAAAATATGCAATGGTCTCAGGTCATGGAAGAGCTCAAAAAGGATTTTGAAAATCAAGTAAGAGAGATGGAGGAAAAATTGGGAAGACAAATAAGAGTGATGTAAGAAAATCATGAAAAGTGAGTCAGCAGCTTGCTAAAGGAGACCCCCCCCCCAAAATGCTGAAGAAAATAGCACCTTTAAAAATAGACTAACCAAAATGGCAAAAGAGGTCCAAAAAGCCAATGAGGAGAAGAATGTTTTAAAAATGAGATTGGACTAAATGTTCAAAAGCTCACTGAAGAAAATAGTCCTTTAAAAATTAGAATGGAGCAGATAGAAGCTAAGGACCTTATGAGAAACCAAGAAATTACAAAACAAAACCAAAAGAATGAAAAAATAGAAGACAATGTGAAATATGTCATTGGAAAAAAGCTGACCTAGAAAATAGATCCAGGAGAGATAATTTAAAAATTATTGGTCTACCTGAAAACCATGATCAAAAAAAAGAACCTAGATATCATTTTTCAAGAAATTATCAAGGAAAAAGACCCTGATATTCTAGAATCAGAAGGCAAAATAGAAATAGAAAGAATTCACCAATCACCTCCTGAAAGAGATCCCCAAAGGAAAACACCTAGAAATATTGTAGTCAAATTCCTGAGTTCCCAGGTCAAGGAGAAAATAGTTCAAGCAACCAGAAAGAAATAATTCAAGTATGGTAGAAATACAATCAGGATAACACAGGATTTAGCAGCTTCTACACTAAGGGATCAGAGGACTTGGAATATGATATTCCAGAGGTCAAAGGAGATAGGATTAAAACCAGGAATCACCAACCCAGCAAAACTGAGTATAATACTTAAGGGGGAAAATGAAATTTCAATGAAATAGAGGACTTCCAAGCATTCTTTTTGAATAAAACCAGAGCTGAATAGAAAATTTGACTTTCAAATGCAAGAATCAAGAGAAACATGAAAAGGTAAACAGGAAAGAAAAGTCTTAAGGAATTCTTTAAAGTTGAACTGTTTACATTCCTACATGGAAAGATGTTATTTGTAAGTCATGAGACCTTTTTCAGTATTAAGGTAATTAGAGAGAATATATATATCTATGTATCTAAAGACATAGATATATAAATATATACATATATATGTAGGTATGTATGGGTATGTATGTATGTGTATATTATATATGTGTAGGTATGTATATGTACATGGGTGTAATTGTGTATGTATACACATAGACAGAGGGCCCAGGGTGAGATGAATATCAGGGGAGAATACCTAAAATAAATAAAATTTACTGTTGAATGGAATGTACTGGGAGTAAGAGAAAGGGAGAGTTGGAATATAGCAAATCATCTCACATAGAAGAAAGAAAAAAGAGCTTTTACAATGGAGGGGAAGAGGGGGGAGATGAAAGGAAATAATTGAGCCTTATTCTCATGGGATTTGGCTTAAGAATGGAATAACACACACTCAATTGGTTATGGAAATCTATTTTACCCTGCAGGAAGGCAAGGGGGAAGGGGATAGGAGAGGGAAGATAATAGAAGGGACACCCAATTAAGGAAAGGGGTAATCAGAAGCTAACACAATTGTGGGAGGACAGGTCAGGGGAGAGAATGGAATAAATGAAGGGCAGGATAGGACAGAGGGAAATGTGGTTAGTCTTTCACAACATAATGATTATGGAAGTGCTTTGCATTGTTACACATGTATGACCTATATTGAATTGCTTGTTTTCTCAATGATAGTGGGTGGGGAGAGAATATGGAACTCAAAGCTTTAAGAATGAATGTTAAAAATTGTTTTAGCATGCAATTGGAAATTAAGCTATACAGGCAGTAGAGTATAGAAATCTATTTTGCCCTACAGGAAAACAGAGAGGAAGGGGGATGGAAGAAGGGTGGGTAATAGAAGGGAGGATAGATTGCAGGAAGGGGTGGATGGTGTGCATGCCATCCTGGGTGGGGGGTGGGGAGAGATGGGGAGAAAATATTGAATTCAAATTCTTGTGGAAGTGTATGTTAAGAACAGAAAAATGAAAAAATTATATAAAATAAAATCCATAATTGAAAGAAATACTAAATTTTAGTTGGAGATTAGTAAAAATAAAAATGTCATTTTTTTTCACATCCAAGTCCTTCAAACCCCTGAAATCAATCTAAGGAGCTCCTATCCTTAAACCCTATGTTAATAGCCCTAGATTCAGTGGTCTCTGAGGTCCCTTACAGTTGAAAATCTATGATTTGTGATTGTTTAGTTTGAAATTAGAGTTATCTTTCTTCAAAGAAATCATTGGATAAAGATATTTTCTTCTATATTTTTCAAAGACCTTTTTGCCTTTTCTCTCAAAAGGGGACTTTAGATTCTTACCCCTCCTCATTTGTGGTTTGGATTGCACTATTTTAGCACAAGTGACAAAGTTATATAAAATATAGATATTTTATAATAGAAACTAAAATAGATGAAATCATTCTATTGGAATAAACAGCATAAATCTTTGGTGCTATTTGAAAAATCTAAAAGACAATAGCAGAATTTGGTGGTCTATGAATAAATCTTCATTGGAAATAGGTTGTGCTGTATTTCTAAATGTAAAAAATTTGCTAGGTTCACAGTCTTTGTGGACTGGACAACTCTTACTCCTTGACCATTTCTATACTCAATAAATTAACTTTTATAGTTATTACCAAAATTACCATCATATGAATTTTGCTAATTATATGTAGATATAGATATGTATATATGTATGTATGTATGTATATACAGACTTTCCAAAAAAAGTTATCAGAAGGAGGAGATGCCAATTTTAAGTATGTGTAGAAAATTGCCTACTGAGAACAGAAATACCAAGATTTTACATAAAATGTACCTTAAAAAAATTGCAGTTTCAGGCTATAGATTCAAAGGAATTTGGAGAAATTCCCAAGTTTTTACCTACTGGAAGATTTCATTAACTCTGGCTTAATGTTGTCATAATACTTTTAGGATTGTCTGTGATGTGCCTTTAGCTTTGAATTGAACTCAGAGTACAGTTGTTTTTATTTAATGAAATATTTCTTTTGGTCACTATCAAAATTCCTGTCATTTCAAGCATACATGTAACATATATAACATACAATACACATATCTTTGTATATGGCATATGTGCAAACATGTACACATATACACATTTGTGCATATTTTAATAATCGCACATTTTAAAATGCCTTCATAACCATGTGTCCTTATTTGTTGAGGACAGTAATTGTCATTCTTTTTAATAACATACATAGTGTTTGAATCAGTGACATGCTTTTTTAGCTTCTACATATGAAATCTTTCACTTCATATGTCTATCATGCTTAAGACCATTGGGTGGTACATTGAAGTACTGCACTTGGAATCAGGTAAACCTGTGTTCAAATCCAGCCTGAGACACTTACTAACTCTTTGAACTCATGCAATTCACTTAATCACTATCTACCTCAGTTTCTTCATCTGTAAAATGAGGAGAATAATAGCACCTACCTCTCAGGTTTGTTGTGAAAATAAAAAGAGATGATATTTATAAAGCACTTTGCAAACCTTAAAGTGCTAGATAAATGCCAGCTATTATTATCACTATCATTTCTTACAGCATAAAAATTATTTTTCTATCTAAACCTAAAACACTACTCCCTTTAAAGCCTTAAAATTATATCAAAATATTTTATATTAATGTTTTAATCGTAAAATCATTAGAGATCAAGGAATCACTATGCCTTCTGCTTAACTCATTAATTGTCTGATAACTTACACCTAGTTCTTTTGAGGAGGTTGAGATCTTAGTTTAAGTAGATTGTGAAAACACTATGGTAGTAAAGTATTTGGTTGTGAAATACTGTGGTAGCAAAGAATTACTTAGGTTGTTATTCTGGGTAATTTTGACTAAAAAGATGTTTCTGAAATTTTTTTTTACATAAAAATGTTTTTTATTCAAAATGGTTAAAAGTCTTGGTCACTGAGTTTCATAAGAGAAATAGGAAATCTCCAAGAAATTTTTGTTGTTCAGTTATGTCTGACTTTGTTACCCCATGGACCATAGAAGGCCAATACTATTTGTGGGGTTTTCTTGGCAAAGATACTGGAGTGGTTTCCCAGTTCATTCTCCAACTCATTTTGCAAATGAGGAAACAGAGACAAATGGAGTTAAGTGACTTACCCAGCATCACACAGTTAACTATCTGAGGTCACATTTGAATTCAGGTCTTCCCGATTCCAGGCCCAGCGTTCTTTTCACTGAACCACCTAGTTGCCTCCTGGTGGAGAATGGGGGCAAATTTTATTGATTTAACAAAAAATGGAAATGACAGCATGGACAGATTCTGAACTAGAGTCATTTCCTATCAATATTTTAGAAATAAAATAATTAAGAAAACTTTTTTCTGGGACCAGGGCTTTGTTCAGTGGACCACACACTCTTCCATAGATGAAAAGTATATTGTAAGAAAAATGATGCTCAACCCTGTGGTACAATGGAGAGAATAAGAAAACAGGAAAATAACAAGGTACCAACATGATATATACAGGATAAATTAGAGTTAATCAGCATAGGAAAAGCACTAGCATTAAGGGGGATTAGAAAAGGCTTTTTATAGATGATGAGATTTTACTTGGGATTTGAAGGAAGCCAGGGCAGTCAGGAGGTAGAGATGAGTAGAAAGAGAATTCCATCCTATGAGGAACAGCCAGTAAAAATGCCCAGATTTGAGAAATAAAATGTCTTGTTTAGGAAATAGTAATGAGGCCAATCTGACTTATTAACACTGTACATGTGGTGAGGAGTGGAGTGAGTTAGAGGATAAGCAAGGTGTAAAAATACTGGAAAGATAAGAGAGTTGACAGGTTATGAAGGGTTTTGAATATTGAACAGACAATTTTATATTTGATTTTGGAGCTGATAGGGAGCTCTCTGAGTTCACTGAGTGGGGGAGGAATCTTTAGGAAGATCAGTTTGACTGAGTAGGATAGATTGGAGTGCAGAGAGATTTGAGTTAGGAAGCCCAACCAGTAGTTTATTAAAATATAGGATTCAGGAGTGAGGGGATGAAGGCCTGCACCAAGGTAGTGATCTTGTCAGAGGAAAAGGTGGTTTAAGAGATTTGTTATAAGGAATAATCAATAGGAATTGGCAATAGGAATTAGAAATAAGGTATAAGAGGAAACAAAGAGTCGAGGATGACACTTAGGTTGTGAGTCTGGGTGACTGAGAAGATGGTGTTACCCTTGGCAGCAACAGGGAAGTTAAGAAGAGGGAAGAATTCTGGAAAAAATATAAAGAATTTAGTGTAGGGTATTTGAGTTTAAGATTTCTATAGAACATCTACTTTAAAATGTCAAATAGGTAGTTGGAAATGTGAATCTACAGATCAGGAGAGTGGTTAGGTATGGATATTTAGATTTGAAAATCATTAATAGAGATGATAACTGAACCTATGGGAACTAACCAAATCACTAAATGAAATGGGATATTGGGTAAGGAAAAGAGGGTCCAGGACAGAGTCCTGTACGACACCCATTATTAGCAAGTATGATGTAGATGAAGAGCCAGCAAAGTGCACCAAGGAGCAGTCATACAGACAGAAGAAAATCCAAAATGGAACAAAGTTAAAAAAATAACAGAGAGAAGAGAGGATAAAGGGATAATTAATATAAAGAAGACAGGGATGATGGACCATGTCAAAAGTTGCAGACAGCTCAAGAAAGATGAGGATTGAGGAAAGGCCAGGAGATTTTTCGGCAGAGAGATCCTTGGTAACTTTGAAAAAACCAGTTTCAGTTGAATGATGTGGTTAGAAGCAAGATTGCAGGAAGTTAGGAAGAACATGAGACCAAAGAAAATGGAAGCATTGATTGTAGATGGCCCTTTCAATGTATCTTGACATGAAAGGGAAGAGAGATACGGGATGTTAGTTAATGAGGACAGATAGATCCAGTGAATGTTTTTCAAGGATGAGTGAGACATGAACATGTTTGTAGGCAGTATGGAGGTAGCCAATTGACAGGAAGAAATTGAAGTGAGAAACCAGGGCTCACAGAGCGGGCAATCTGCAGGATATGAGAGCAAATGAGGTCACTTATGCATGTAGAAGGGCTAACTCAGGCAAGGAGGAGAGCTACCTCTTTATGTGAAACTGATAAAGGAGGAGATAGTGGAATAAGGCACTTGAGTCATATGAATGAAGTGATGGTGGAGAGGAGAGAGCTCCAGGTAAATGATTTCATTTTTTCAGTGAAATATGAGGTAAGATTCTCAGCACAGAAACTGTGGGGAGAGGGAGACATGGAGATGTGAAAAGGGAAGGAGAGCTTTGGAAGAGCTGTTGTTTTAAGTGGGATTGTGATCCAATTAAGGGAGTGTAGAGTATTGCTTTTCTGTAGTAAACACCTTTTGAGATTATACAAAGCATAAGTTTTTAGTGGACCCAGCCAGCAATTTCATTATTTTCTCATCTTCATTCACTAGCTCATGAATAAGAGCAAAGGCAGCAAATGTTGAGAATCTAAGGATGCAAGGTAAGATCTTTGACTGGATAAGGGGGCAAGTCTGGAGAGAAGAGGACAGTGTTAAAGTGCTTCATCAAGGCTCAGGGAGGAAGGTATAGCAAATGCATGGGTGATTCCCTAGGGAAAAATTGAAGAGCAGAGGGATTGAAGATCAGTGTAGGGAAATATAGGGTTTGAGGTTACAAGACAAAAGGAGAGGTGGAATGACAACAGATCATGATTACATAAAGAAATTTTAGAGTTCATGAACGTAGAAGTGAGGCATTTGAAGGTGGTGGCAAAATCAACGTTATGACCAGACCTTTGTGTCACTGAGGTGGTGGAATCGGTCACAGGAAAAGAGTAAGCTGAGGAACTATGAGCTTAGGTAATTTGGGAGACTATGAATACATATAAAGTCCCATAGAATGAAGGTAGAATTGAAGAAAGGCACTGATTTCATTGAGGAAATAAGGGGAGTATCCTGAAAGTCATCATACAATAGCTACCAGAATTTTGATAGAGATAGTAGATATGGGTTGAGCAAACCTCAAAGGAGGAGAATTTATACTGAGTGATGATAGTAGTGGTTAAGCTTGGAAGCAGCAGTGGAAAGCAACATGAGTTGCAACTCCCCCACCTCAACCAATTAGTTAGGACAAATGGTGAAAGTACAGCCAGTGATGGAAAGGATGGTCAGGGAGACTATGTCAACAGGAGAGAACCAGGTCTTTAGTGAGGGCCAGAAGGAGTGCATACAAGAAGAGGCTAGGTGAAGAGAAAAGAAGAGAAAATCAGATAGAATGACAATAAAGAGGCCAGATGATGAATGCATATTGCCAGGCTATGTGACCTTTGACTAAGTCACACAGGTCAAATGGCAATTCGCTCTTCAATGCTGTAGGATCAAGTAAATGTTTCTAGTAATGAGCTAATATGGACCTGATCCCTTTTGGACTCAGTTTCCATTAGACACTGCTTCATCATCTGGATGCTGCTATACTGGACATGAGGTCTCTGTCAGATACTGACCCACTGTAGTCTTTACCACCTTCATATTCTGGCTCAGTGGAAAACTTTGGTAAGTTCTTCCTCAGGGAAGGATATACTGTTGCATTTTTCCTAGGCTCAGGCTAAATCTTTTCTAGCCAAACAAATCTGAGTTTCAAGACTTATCATAAAGCTATTTCAAAACTCAGGGAGGCTTTGGGAAATTCCTTAAAATCAGTCAGAAGGGAAAGAGACCCTCAAAAGAGAATGAGTAGCCTCTGATATAAGGAAAAAGAAAGGACAAGGACCTGAAAAAGTGTGTCCAGCAGACACATTCTCCATCATAATGAAAAAATGCTAAAAGCTAAAAAGACCCCAGAGAGAAAGTCACCAAAGGAATCTCAATAATGGCTAAATAAAGGGATCTGGTGCTACCAAAAGACACATCAAATTGGATAATTTGATATCAGCATATATTTGATGATATGATATAAGCATATATTAAGAACCTATTATGTGCTAAACATTGTGACAAGAGTTGAGAATTCAAAAAAATATAATAGTCCTGGCCCCCAAGAAGCTTCTTCTGCAATTCAAATTAGAATATGGACCACTAATTATCAAACTATCTAGCATCAGATTTTTTATTAAGAAAGAATAAGACAAAAAGGAGGAACATTCAAATGCATAGAATAATTCAGCACTTGATTAATCTACATTGGCAAAATATTGATTAAGGTATGCTTTGTTCAACAAAAATTACTTGGAAAATTGGATAGTAGTTTGGAAATAGTCATAATAATATTAATAACTTATTTATAGAATACTAAGATTTACAAAGCTTTGTTCATATATTATTTGGGAAAATATTAAAATTCTATATCATACAACATGATAAAGCCAAGTGGAGGAGCAATATAAATATTTTTAAATGTATATAATGTTATAAGACAAGGCATTGTTATATCTCTCAAAACTATGGAAAGGCAATAAATTCTTAACAAGTTGGGTCTTGGAGGATATTGTAAGAGATAAAGAAATTTAATTATAAAAATAAAAATATTTTGCATAACTAAGTACTACAAGGAATAATAAGGAAAGAAACAAACTGGAGGAAAATCTTTGTGTCAAATATTTTGTATAAAAGTCAGCCATCCAAAATTTATGGGAAATGACATATTTATAAAAGCATGTCATTTTTAGTTAATAAGTTGTCAAGGGTAACAGATAATATCCAAAAGAAATCAAGGCAAGGCAATACACATTTATTAAGTGTTTATTATGTACCAGATCCTGAGTCAAGTTCTGGGGATACAAACAAAAGCAAAAAGTCTGCCCGCAAGGAGATTATATTCTAACAGAGGAAGATAACAAAAGGGAGCTGAAAAGAGTAGAAGTGAGGAAGGGAAATTACCCAGAAAATGTTATAATTGTAGAGTCTAGAAAGTCAGGAACAGAGCCAGGAGAAAAATAAAGGTTGAGTGGCTTGGGCCCTTCTACAAAATGGAAGCCCTGATAGAAACTCACCAATGGAAGAATGGGTTTGACCTGTAGAAATATATTCCAGGATGAGAAGACTAGTCAGATGTTCCAGAGTGAGGAATCTCCAAGTCCTGGGGGAAGTTTCAGGAGAGAATTGCAACTGAGACATGGTTTTGATGTCCAGAAAGTCAAAGGCAGAGACAAGGGGGGAATGAAATAAAAACTATCTACAATCACATTTTTTTTAAAAAAAGGAATGTTCAAAATCTAACACATTAAGCTAAAATTAAAACAACTTTAAGCTTCGCCTTCACTATCAATTCAGCAAAGATAATAAAAGATAAAAATTCAAAGCATGACTGTAGTAATATAGACATGTTATTCTATCTTTTTGACAGAGTTTCATTGCTAATAACTGATCCTGGCTCCAATTATTTGGTCCTTTGACTGAACACCATCTGTTGATTCAGAAATGGTTATATAGCTATGACCAATCATTTCCTGTAGATTAAGATATAGTCACTTTTTTTTCCTGTGTATGATATCTCGTGTGTGTGTGTGTGTGTGTGTGTGTGTGTGTGTGTGTGTGTGTGTGTCTGGGAGAGAGAGACAGAGATAGAAAGGGACAGGAAAACAGTGAGAGAGAAATTTCTGGAAAACACAGCATGGCATAGCAAATACTGACCTTGGAGTCTGGTAGATATGGGGTCAAGTCCATTGCTTACTCTTATACATACTGTATGAGCTGAGTGACCATAGACAAGCCAGTTAACTTCTTAGTGTTCAAGGTGACTCTCTAAGATTAAGTTACAGATGATTTTCTGATTTGAGTCAATGGCATTTCCCTCCATGGATGAAATCCCAGGTCTGGAGCACAGAATTCCTGCAAATTTCAAATTGCATAATGTGTGTAATGTGCTTTGAAAACCTTTAAGCACTACATAAATCTTAGTTATTATTACTATTTAAAATAATATTAACTTAATATTTTGAGACACTTCTAAGGATTGCATTCTATATAGAACCTGCCTAGATGCAGAATAATGTCTGTAAAAGTGTAAGATTTGGAGTCAGATTACCTTCATTCAAGTTCTGGCTCTAATGCTTGCTACCTAACTTCTGGTGTTGTTTTGGGAATGTCACTTCACTCTTTGAACCTAAGTTGTCTAATCTGCAAAGTAAGAATACAGGTTGATCAGGGCAGGGCTTGGGGATGGATCACTGACTCAAAGAATGATATACTTGGAAAAATGAACCTCAGCAACCAACTAATTCAAACTCTATCTCACAAAGAATTCCTACCATGGCATAGCCAACAAATTGTCATCTGTTATCTGCCAGACCTCCAGTGAGGGGGAGTCACTAGCTCCATATACAATACATTTTACATTTGAGAAGTTTCAATTGTTGGAAAGTTTTTCTTGACATCATACCTACTTTTCATCCTCGTTTCACTCATCCATTGCCCCTGATTGTGAACCCTGGGACCAAACAGAACAGGTCTAATCCTTTATGTGAGGGAATCAAGCAGATTAAGACAGCAAGTGGATAATTGTGGGAATTGAGTAAACCACACTGACTCCATCTTATGACTCAATATTGGAGTTAGCTCAGTTCCCCCCTCTCCTTTTTTGGACAAGTAAGAGAACACTGGTACTTTCAGAAAGACTGGTTTCAACAGGATGCCAAATTACAAAGGGTTAAAAAATGAATGAGGTAAAATGTGAAAGAAATAGGAGCACATACCTTTTTTTTTTTTTTTTAAGGCATATGGTCATGAATGGAAAGTAACAATGCAGTACAATAGTTAGGGATTTTAGCATTAAGAAGGGAGTTTTTAAGGATGGGAGAGACCTAGGGGTGTGTCAGAAAGTTGGGGCTTGGATATGGCTTTCTGATCTCAAGTTAGATCAGCTAACTATACTTTAATTTTATTTAAATTATGAAAACATAATGTTTCTCCTCTTTAAAATAATATCTCCTCTGCTCAGCTATTGAAGGTTATCAAGTAAAGACTTATCAAACATGCAAAATGAAAATTTTAAATGGGTTGATAATAATATTAACTTACTTTCCTTTGGACAGTAACGATTTATTAACTGAAAAGTAGGTAGCCTAGTTCAATTGTAATCACAATACTTATTGAATGTTCCATGAGTAAATTGAGTCCTTACTTACTTGTCAAAACATATGCCCCTTTCTCAGTCTTTATCATTCTTGTCTCTTCTTTAACTTTTTATACTGTTGTTCACTCTCTCCATAAAAATCCTTTGTGACACCGTTCTTTTTTGGTTCTTCTACCTATCTGATGACTCATCATTATCCATATTCCATGCCCTTTTCCAACTGTAAATATAACCTAAAATTCAGAAGAAGGCATAATTATGGGTCTAGTCCTAATTCTGTCTTGTGAGAAACGTTTATTCAGTTGTAGATATGGAGAGAAAATCCTGTCCCATTATTTGAACCTAGCCCTGAGGGCTAGGAGACTCGACCACCTCTACCTCTTGTTCAAAGACTGATGCAAGGAATTTTCTCACAATTGTACATGTCAAGCAACCTGTATGTCTTGTCTGAAGACTGGTCCCACACTGATCAATCAGCCATTGATTCCATGTTCCTTTGATTATTTACAGACATTTGAGGGAGTGAGACACCTCTTTTTCTGATTCAAGAAACTGTACCTGTTCACCCTCTCCCTCTAATTTGGAAAGTCCCCAATAGTTTATTCAACTGGAAATCAGATTACCTAATTGTATATAGGGTGAATTTTAGTGTATATAAGGTGGGTTTTGTGTATGTGAGATGGATTTTATTATTCTTTTCTAGATAATAGTTCCCAGGATCCATGACCATAACAATCTCTAGTTTCCAGGATTCTGCATTATAAACAAAATGAGGTATAATAATGAGTTAATGTAATCTTGTGAGGCTATTGCTGGCAAATTGCTTACTTTGTCTGTTATCCTATAAATCAAGTAGGCACTGGTCAGTAAGTGGGGAATAGGAATGTACAAGGGGTTAGTGCATATGTGCTTTCTTCAACTAGCCCCCATTGAGTCTTAGGGGGAATGCACAAGCTGGGACGCTATATATGCCTTAATCAGCCCTATCAAGGCTTGGAGGGATTTATTAATGTGTGTTACTCTTGATTGGCCCCCATCGAGACTTAGGGGACCTGTAAGAGTTGTAGCTCCTCCTGTATTCTTATCCGCCTTGCCAGAAGAGTGATTAGGGGATGTTGTAGGAGCTGGTGCTCTCATTATCAGCAATCCTCCTGAGAAGACTAGAATAAAGTAAGTTTATTGAACCCCTTATTATGTCTCTGATCCTGTCTTCTTGTCTGCCTGGACCAAAAGTGAGCCTTCTCCTGTGATACCTCCCACCTGATGCTAATGCTATATTGTTTTCTTTTAATTAATTGGCTTTATTTGATTAATTGTTTTTGATGTAAAAAAAAGTCTGTCTGCCCCTGTATTCAAAGTCCAGCTCTAAGCTGAGGAAGGGGTCTGATCCCAATTTGGGGAGTAATTGGCATTTATTGCTTAATAAATTGATGTGCTTGAAAGATTGAACCTTTATTTCCCTGGTTATTCCATTTTTCACCCTCCACATCTGCATACCTTTAAAATACTTGATTACATTTATCATATCTCCTCTCTTCTCCAGGCCTACTATCTCTGGTTCCTCAACCAGTCCTAATATGACATGAACTCAGGCCCCTTCACCATCTTGTCAAGTCCCTTTATGACTGTATTACCTAGAGTCTGGGCACCTGAACTATACCCACAGACTTACAGATTTGAGGCATGACTATAAACTGGAGAAGGGCTTTCATAGGTCTGTGAGAAATCACAGGCATATAGCCTTTGCTAATTTCTTTTTCCTTTTAGTTCTTTTTCTTTGCCTTCTTTGATTATAAGTAAAGAAACTCTGTATAGTCAAGCCAAGTTTATATGGTTGACTCCATTACACCATTATCTCATGGTGTAATTTTAGATAGTTCTCTGAAATATAGCAGATCAGATAGGAAAATTTAGCCAAGATTCTAATTAAATAAAATTCTAATTGAACAAATCCATACTGATCACACCCCAACTCCAGACTAATGTGGAAGTAGCTGCCATTTACAAAAAGCAGGGGAGAGGGGAGGATGGCTTAAATAGAAGTAACAGCTCTTTGAGTACAATACAGATCTTGATGTTTTCCACCTGGTGGGTAGTCAGATCAATTGCCAGGATGACTGAACTTCCAGGCACCAGGATCTCATTGCAAACAAGGAAAATATAACCAGGTGGAATGCCCCTGGTTGCTAAATATAGATATTGGAGAATAGAAGGAGCAGTTCTACCCATGTCCTGCTACAAGAACCAGAGAAGGAATAGCTTCCACCTTTATGATAAATACCCCTGATATATGCAAGGCCTCTAGGAACAATCAGGAACTAGGTTGAGTACAGTCTTAGTTACATTCTATTTGAAATGTTCATTTGTATCCATCAGTTTCATTCTATTTGAAGTGTTTATTTGTATTCATCAGTTTGAGAATGTGGTATGGTGAAAAGTAGACTGAATTTGTAGTCTGCATAACTGCATTGGAATCCTGGTTCTATCTCTTGCCACTTACATATGAGCAAATTATTTGCCCTCTCTCAGTTTCCTTATCTGTAATATTAGGAAGTTGGACAGATCAGGTGTTCTTAACCTGGGGTACACAGACCCTTTCCATAGATAGATTTCGAGGGATTTCTAACTTTGAATAAGTAAAACATACACACACACATAGCCTTTATTTTGAAACTTTATTTTCAAACTTTTAATTGTGAATGTAGGCAACAAAACTTTATTCTGAGAAGACATTCATCTTCCTCAGCACAATGCCAAAGGGGCTCATGAAACAAAAAGATTAAGAATCCCTTGGATGAGATGATCTGCAAAGTCCCTTCTGGATTTAGACTTCTGATTCCACAATCACCATTTTCTTCTGCTAGTTTGTCCTATTACTATAATCAACTTTATTTACGCCTTTACTATCATTTTTACAGTGACCACATTGACTTTTTTGTCTTTTCATCTTTACTTTGAAAAGAATATTTTTTAAAAGTTTTTTCCTTGTACAGTCTCTCCTACTTTTTCTTTCCTTTTCTGACTTAAAATAGCAACTGTACTACAAGGAGAGTCTTCTTGAAGTAGAATGCACTTGTCTCTGCCAGAGAAAACAAAGAATAGGAGGGGAGAAGGAGAACTGGCATTTGCTATCCCACTCCTAGCCAACTGCCTCTAGTCCTCTACTCTACTAATTTCTTTCTCTCTTTTAGCTACCTTGAACTATTATTCTAAATTCAGTTCAATTCAGCAAATATTTACTAAACAAAACAGAGCACTGTGTCTCCCAATGTGTCTTTATTTTGTGGGTTGCAATATTAAACATGAGTTTCAACAATTTCCTTGTCCTCCTCTCCAGCCTGAAGGCTCTGAAATTCCAATCTAAATTTTGAAAGGAAAGAAATTCTTAAACAAAAACATTATTTTTAATAACTAGTAAATCTTTTGCTTGCCAGACACAGGAGCTTTATTTTTGAGCTGTGTTACTTAAGGTAGCTAGAAATTTCAGCAGAAAGGAAGAAATGTTAGAAGAGCCAGTTAGGAGCTCTGCTGTTTTTAGCACTCACTATGGCTCACTCCACTTTAAGAAGGAAAGAAAGGAAGCAAACATTTATAATGAGCAATAAGCTAAAGCATATACAAATATTTTTCATTTGATCCTCACAACAACCTTTTGAGACAGAAGTTATGATTATCCCCATTTTATAGTTGAAGAAATTAAGTCAGAGAAGATAAATGAATTGCCCAGGGTTACACAACTAATAGATATCTGTGGCTGGATTCAAGTTCATATTTTCCTTACTCCAGTCTCAATACTCTATCCACTCTGCCACCTAGCTACCTCTAGGGAAAGGGTATGAGAATTCCAAAGACTGATGGAGGTTACAAGGACAATGTGGTAATATCCACCATTGTTACACATTAGTATTCTTCCAACGAGCATTTGTGGTACAGCAGCAGCTTGAAAATAAGATATTGTTAAATCTGGGGTTAATTGTATGATCTCTCTCCTTTCATTATTAATCACATTTATAATAATCTGATTAAGAATAAGTGAAAATCATTTATTAAAAAAATCTAGGATGGACTTTAAGGTTAAGACAACATACATTTTGCAGTGGTTGCATTTTCCCTTTGCATACATAATCCAAAAAAGTAGCTCTCGTAGCTCTCATTCTTTGGAATGCAAAATGATCCTTTTTTTTTTTTAAATTGCAGCATCACGTTTTTTCCATCCTTGAAGCTGTGAAGAATCCCAAGCAATCCTTTTCCAGTATCTCTTCCAGTAAGAGTAGGAAAGCAGGAAGTCTTTGTCATGCGATTCATTTTCTGGGTGGTGGAGATTTTCCTAAAGTGGAAGAGTTAAATATTTTCCATGCTTCTCTTGTATCTGCTGCCATTTGCAGCTCTTGCTTTCTTGACTGAAAGCATCTAAATGGCACAGTGGATAGAACACTGGACCTGAAGTCAGGAATGACTGTTTAAAACTGGTCTCAGGCACTTACTAGCTGTGTGACCTTGGGCAAACCACTTAGCCTCTGTTTGCCTCAATTTTCCCAACAGTTAGATCGGGATAACCACAGCATTTACCTCCTAGAGTGGTTGTGAGGATCAAATGAGATATTTGTAAAGCATTTAGTACAATGGAGAGTCCATATAAATGCTAACTATTATTGTTATCATTCTTATTAATTTGAAGCTCAGTTATTGTCTGGTTCACGTACTGTAGGCTACTCTTTTATTCCCTTCTTGTTTATTCATAAATTGCTTTATTCATTTATTAAATTACCCATGAGTTTGATAGCTAATATAATCCATGTTCTTCTCATTTTCTTGTGCATCACATTCTTGATCTCTCCCCTTCCCAGTAAAATCAAACAAAATTGCTACAGTAAGTTTTTATTTGTAGTCTTAGATTCCAGGATGTGATAGTATAGTTAGATGGGGGATAAGATACCAGCACAGAAAGGTCTAATTCACAATTGCACTTGGTTAGTTCTTTAAAATAACTTCTGTTTGTGGGCAGAACCAGGACCTGGCAGATGAAGGAAAGTTTCTAAGAGGTGATGTCGGTGATAAGATTTAAAGGAAATGAGAATAATGACAGAGCATTGAGCAAAAATAAGGTCTAAGAATAGATGATGTGTTGAGAAGACAGAGAAATGTCCAGGAGGGATGTAATAGAAGATAACGTATGGAAGGTGGAGTGCCCCAAATGTCAGTCAAAGAATCTGAGTAAAGTGAACTAATGGTCTTTCAGCACAAGAATGATAGGAGCAGATTTCCAGGTAAGAGATTACTCTAAATGCAGTATGAAAAGCAGAGTATAAGAGGAGTAGGAAGATCTATACAGAGAGTACTGTACTATAAGCTACTCGTAAGACAACATGATACCCAAATCTAGTTATTTGTGATAATGATGATGATAACAATACCTACAGTATGTTGTACTTCATAAAACATTTTTGTTTACATTATTTCATTAGAGCTTCACAACAACTATATGAGGTTTGATTTGTAAGTCTTATTATCCCTTTTTTCCTGTAGCATATAAGGTCCAAGAGAGCTAGGAGTCTTTCATTTTATCTCTCATATTTCATGTATATAGGAAAATGCCTCACATAGCAGGCCTTAATAATCTTTGCAGAAGTGAATGGAATCTTACAGCAAGGCAACTGAGACACCTGAGAATAAATTGTGTTTGGTCAATAAGTCATTTCTTCATATTTTTAGGTGCTGGGAGGAAACTAGTCCTTGCCCTAAAGAGGCTTCCATTCTAGCTGTAGAGAAAACATGTAAATACATTAAAATGTGTACAAAAATTTTTGTCATTTTTGGGTCAAAGTTACTAGCAGCTGGGAGGTTCAGGAAGGGTTTTATGTAGAAAGTAGCTCTTGATCTGAACTTTGAAATAAACTGGGGTTTAAAGAGGTAGAGGTGAAAGGGGGTGTATTTCAAGTATGGGGGACAACCAGTGCAAGGTACAACCACACAAAGATTTGAGTGTCTTCTGCGTGCAGCGGTAAGGTCAGTTTGGATGGACCATAGGGAAAAGGGAATAATAATGCTTTAAGGTATAGAAGGACAGATTTACTGCTAAAAGGGACCTTAGATATTGTCAAGTCCAACTCCAATTAATAGATGAGGAAACTGAGGCTGAAAGAAAGCTTAAAGACTTGGCTAGAGTCATAGAGCATCAGTGTCTGAGACAGGGTTGGAACTGAAGTCTTCTCTACTCCAGTTCCAGCATTTTATCCTCTGTTACTTAGTTGCTTCTTTTAAGAGGGATGTTGAAGTTAATCATGAAAGGCTTTAATTACCAAACAAAGAAGTTGTAGGAAGGCTGTAGGAAGCCACTAGAGTTTATGGAACAGGGAAAAGACATGTGTTTTAGGAAAATCACTTTGACAGCTATATGGAGTACTGGATTGAAATGGAGCTAGACTTGACTTGAAGCAGAGGTACCAATTAAGAAGTTATTCCAATAGAACCTGATGAGAGATGATGACTAGGCTTATATGAGGAGGGACAACGGACTAGAAATCTTGTGCAGATAGAACTGAAAATGCATGAAAATTGATTGAATATGTGATATTTGGGTAAATACCTGGGAAGATGGAAAAATGATCCCCCATTTAACAGAGATAGAGAAATTTGGAAGAAGACTAGGTTTTGGAGGAAAGAGAACGAGTTTTAGGTTATATCCACAGTTGGGAAAAGGGGTGGAATATGGATGATGACAAGTAGTCAGATAGGTAGAAGGAGAACCAAAAAAGAACAGTGTCACAAAAGGAGAGGATTTTGATGAAAAGAGTGAACAACTGCATAAAAAGTTAAAGAAGGGTCAGAAATAATAGACTGATAAAGAGGCTTATGTTTTGACAAGTAAGAGAACACTAGTACTTTCAGTACCAGTGCATTGCAAACCTGAAAGACTGGTTTCAGTTGAGTGAAGAGTTAGGATGCCAAATTTACAAAGTGTTAAAAAATGAATGAGGTAAAAAGTGAAAGCCATAGGAGCAGATAACTTTTTTTTTTTTTTAGGAATTTGGTCATGAATGGAAGGTAACGATACAGGATAATAGTTAGAAGAGATTTTAGCATTAAGAGAGGAGTTTTTAAGGATGGGAGAGACCAAGGTATGTGTCAGAAAGTTGGGGCTTGAACCTAGGCTTTCTTTTTTTTATTTATTTTTATTTTTTATTTTTAACACAGTTCATATCACATAAAACAATTCCAACCTCTAGTCAGGTGATATTTCTTTTATTTACAATATAAACCACAAACAAATTTTTTTGACATAATCCAACTGAGACACAAATAATAACTACGTATGCTAACTTCATAAGACCTTGATCTAATTGTCTCCACACTATTACTAAGAATTAGAGTACCCTAACTTATTGTTGTTGGTCTAAAGTCCTAAGCCTAATAACTTAATTTTAGAGTTGACCTCGGATGTTCCCCTACCAACAATTTATAATTTAATTGATCTGATATTAAGCTTACAAACCTTTTGACTATAGGAAATTGCCACTAAGAGTAGGGACATTGAAGGGGAAAAAAATATCTCCCCAACTTCATGTCAGTTCCAGGCAGGAGTAGATTATCAACTTGCATTCAGTGAGGCTTAGAGTCTGCCAGGTGTCAGTGGGGAAAATTGAGTCAGGAAAATCCTACCTTAGCCTAGGCTGAACAATCGCTCTTCCACCCTTCCTATGACATCACCTTTTTCAGTTTCTACCAGCATCACATAGGCTTACTGGCATCATGGACTGGAGGCTCAGACTACCTTTCTTGCTATCCATACCTGGAGTTAGACTCAGAAGAACAGTCACTTAATAGTCCCATAGCATCTTAAAATGGCAAGTTCCAATATCCAGGCTTCAGATATGACTATAATTTCACATTGGCTAGGGAACATCTTTTGAGGCAAGTCTTAGGTGGCTTACATGCCTTTCTATACCTGTTCTAGTTCCTGCTTAAATAACAATCATGAAATCAAATTTACCATTAAGACTTTAACTCTTCCATCAATGCCAAATTTTACCCGAAGTTACCTGCCTCTAGATTTAGATTGAAATTCATGTCCCCAATCTAAAGATGTCTCTGATTTAGTCTCAGTAATTAATTCAGTCAATTGCTTTAATACTAATTGTTTTATATCACTTTGCAACATGTCCAATTTTTCTCTCTCTCTCTCCCCTCCTCCAGCCCCTAATTTCTTGCATTCTTATTACCCCTTCCCTCAATGAGCCCTCCCTTCTATCACACTCCACCCTTCCCTTATCCCCATCTTCCCTCTTCCTGTAGGGCAAGATACCCTATTTCTATACCCCATTACCCGTATTTCTATACCCCATTTCCTATATTTCTTATTTCCTGGTTATATGCAATAATAATTCTCAACATTCGTTTCTAATACTTTGAATTCCACCTTCTTTCCCTCCCTCCTTCCCTACCCATCCCCACTGAGAAGGCAAGCAATTTGATACAGACTAAATATATGTTGTTTTGCAGAAGACTTCCATAATAATCATGTTGTATAATGCTAACTATATTGCCCTCTATCCTACTCTGTCCCCCCTTATTTTTTTATTCCCTCATTTGACCTTGTCCCTTCCCAAAAGCGTTTATTTCTAGTTACTCCCTTCTCCCATTTGCACTCCTTTCTATCATTCCACTCACCCCACTTGTTGCCTCCTCCTCTACTTTCCTCTAGTATAAGACAGATTTTCATACCAAATTTAGTGAACATGTTATTCCCTCCTTAAGCCATATGTGGAGAGAGTAGCTTCACTTTTTCCCTCTCCTTTTCTCCCTTTTCTCCTCTATTGAACAAGATTTTTCTTTATCTCTTTTATGAGTTATAGCCTGCCCCATTCCGTTTCTCCCTTTCTCCTCCCAGTATTTTCTTTCCTCACCCCTTGATTTTTATTTTATACATATATATATATATATATATATATATATATATATTTTTTTTTTTGTGGATGTCATCTCTTCTGATTCAACACAGCCTGTACTCTCTGTCTATATGTGTGTGTGTGTGTATGTGTATGTGTACAATCCCTCCACCTACTCAAATACTGAGAAAAGTCTCAAGAGTTATAAATATTTTCTTTCCATGTAGGAATATAAACAGTTCAGCTTTAGAAAGTATTTTATGATTTCTCTTTCCTATTTACCTTTTCAAGCTTCTCTTGATTCTCGTGTTTGAAAGTCAAATTTTCTATACAGTTCTGGTCTTTTCAACATGGATGCTTGGAAGTCTTCTATATCATTGAATGACCATTTGTTCCCTTGAAGTATTATACTTGGTTTTGCTGGGTAGGTGATTCTTGGTTTTAATCCCAGTTCCTTTGACTTCTGGAATATCCTATTCCAAGCCCTTCGATCCCTTAATGTTGAAGCTGCCAGATCCTGTGTTATCCTAATTGTATTTCCACAATTCTCAAATTGTTTCTTTCTAGCTACCTTCAATATTTTCTCCTTGACCTGGGAACTCTGATATTTGGCCACAGTGTTCTTAGGAGTTTCTCTTTTCAGGTCTCTTTCAGGAGGTGATCAGTGGATTCTTTCAATATTTCGTTCGCCCTCTGGTTCTAGAATGTCAGGACAGTTTTCCTCGATAATTTCATGGAAGATAATGTCTAGGCTCTTTTTTTGATCATGGCTTTCAGGTAGTCCTATAGTTTTTATATTGTCTCTCCTGGATTGATTTTCCAGGTCAGTTGTTTTTCTAATGAGATGTTTCACATTATCTTCTATTTTTTCAAACTTTTTGCTTTGTTTTCTAACTGCTTGGTTTATCTCATAGTCATTCATTTCCCTGAACTCAATTCTCTCTTTCAGAAAACTGTTTCCGTTCAATGAGCTTTTGAACCTTCTCCTCCATTTGGCTAATTCTGCTTTTTAATGCCTTCTTCTCATTGGCTCTTTGGATCTCTTTTTCCAATTGAGTTAGCCTCTTTCTAAAGGTGTTATTTTCCTCAGCATTTTTTTGGTTCTCCTTTAGCAAGCTGCTAACTCACTTTTCAAGCTCTTCCATTGTCTGAGCCCAATTTAAGTTTACTTTGGAAGCTCTAGAGGCAGAGGTCTTAACTTCCTGTGACAGTAAGCCTTGTTCTTCCTCATCCTGAAAAGATGGGAGGAGACACCTATTCACCAAGAAAGTAACCTTCTATGGTCTTACTTTTTTTCCCTTTTTTGGGCATTTTCCCAGCTAGTTGCTTGACTTCTGACTCCTTTGTCAAGACATTAGATTCAGCTCCTTGGTTCCCCTGGGCTTTGGGTGGCAGTAGGCCATCACTCAGGGCTGAGGTTTAGATCAGCTGCTCCCTACCACCAGAGGCTTTAAGCTGAGTTGCCTGAACAATGGACCCAGGTTGCTTCTTGGCCAACATAGCTGCCTGCAGTCTGCTGCAGCAGCCTCTGCCATCACCTGGGGCTATTACTGAAGAAACCCCGCTCCATCTCACCCAGCTGGGAAAGCCCTCTCCCACTGACCTTTGGAGCTTTCTTCATCACTTGTGGGTTGAGGTTATCTGGAACCCTCCCTTCTAGGAGCTCTTCCCAGAGGTCTGTTCAGGTCCTCTTCCTCCCAGTGCTGTGTGGCCAGGGCTGGGCTCTGCTCTGCTCAGAGTCTGGTAAAATAGACCTTTCCTGTTGGCCTTTTGGGTTAC
This sequence comes from Notamacropus eugenii, assembly GCF_028372415.1. NCBI lineage: Eukaryota > Metazoa > Chordata > Mammalia > Diprotodontia > Macropodidae > Notamacropus > Notamacropus eugenii. Next base: position 140,685,935 of record NC_092875.1, on the reverse strand, counting down.
CTTTGGCTGGAAACCTCTTTTGCTCTGTTGTTCTTTGGCTTCTGCTGCTCTAGACTTTGTTGAGAGTCCTTTTTACAGGTATTTTGTGGGTTGTGGGGGAAGGTCTAGAGTATATGCGTCTTTCTACTCTGCCATCTTGGCTCCACCCCCAAAGCTAGGCTTTCTGATCTCAGATGAGATCATCTAACTATACTCTAATTTTATTTAAATTATGAAAACATAATGTTTCTCCTCTTTAAAATAGCATCTCCTTCTCTGCTCAACTATTTAAGGCTATTAAGAAAAGACTCAGTTTAGTCATGGAACATTCAATAATAAGTATTGTAATTAGAATTAAACTAGGCCACCTACTTTAAAGTTACTAAATCATTAATGTCCAATGGAAAGTAGGTTAATGTTATCATCAACCCATTCAAGTTTTTCATTTGGAGAAACCAAGATGCCTTTCATTTTGCATGTTTGATAATGGTCTGGGTTATAACTTTATTGAAGGAACTACAGCATTATTAAGTTTAACATAATTAAAGATGTGATAATAAGGATACTTTTCCTTTGTTTAGTATTTTATCCCTGCTAGAACACAGATCTTTTGAATCAATTTAAGAGTAGCTCATAGCATACCCATATGTCACAATTTTGAAAACTCTATTACAAGCTAAAAAAACTCCAGGCAGGTCAGCAAAAGCTGGGGTTGTTAGGACACTTGATTTTTTATGAAGGTCCAGGAGATATCCATGGAATTCTGGACTCAATTCCATTATAGCATACTCTCATTAATATGAAAGAGTTAGAGTTTTGTGGTCCACTGGTCCATAATGGTCCTGATCTATATCTGGCCTCTGGTTCCTCCAGAACTCATATGGTTCTGGAGGAGAAAGTGAGGCTGGTGACTTTGCGCAGACCTCCCTCACTTAGATCCAATTTGCTTTCAAGTCATGGCTTCTTCTTCCTGATGGCATGCTCCTCTTCAAGAATGAGGGATAAACCACAACTACAACCATAATGGGCCATCCATCACTCGGTTCATCACTAGGCTGCCCTAATTGACCTACTCAAGAAACCAAAGAACTCCCAAAAGTTTAAATCATTCTCCTACCCATCCCCTCTTTGTTGTTCAGTTATTTCAGAATCTTTGTCTAAAAAAATCCTATTTGGGGTTTTCTTGGCAAAGAAACCACTGAAATGGTTTGCCATTTCCTTCTCCAATTCATTTTACAGATGAGGAAACTGAGGCAAATAGGGGTAAGTGAATTGCCAAGGAGTGCCTGAGGGCAGATTTGAACTCACAAAGATAAGGCTTCATGATGCCAGACAAGACACACTATCCACTGTGACACCTAGCTGCTCTCACTGGGATCAAATATAAACTCCTTTGTTCTGTATTTAAAGCCCTTCACAAAACCTCATTCCAGCCTAGATTTTCAGTAATTTTACATACCACTCCCCTTCATAAAAACTATAGGTCTGATTCTTATATGTTATAACATTCTGCCTCCCATTCCTCTGCCTTTTCCCAAGGCTGTCTTCCACGTGCATTCTCTCCTCCTCTCCACCCCTCAAACTCCCTACTTTAAAATGACTAGAAGAAAAAACATTTCTTAAACAATTACTATGTGCAAACCACTGTGTGAAGTGCTGGAGATATAAACAAATAGGAAGGCAGCGTGTGCTTTTAAAGAGATGATAATCTTAGGTGAGAGACAATAAACACATGTCAGTGGTTTCTGGGGCAAGTCAGATGGCAAGGATGAGTAGCACTTAGAGGTACTTAGTCGTACTTAGAGTAATGGCATAATGATTAATGATTAATGTTGTTTCATTTGATAAAAACATGCCCATTTTTGATGGCGGCACAAAGGATAGAGTATAGGACTTAGAGTCAGGAAAACCTGAGTTCAAATTCTGATCTTGGTCAAATCATTTAACCTCTCTGTGCCCTGGTTTTATCATCCTTAAAACGGGGCTAATAATAGCACCTACCTCTGAGGGTTGTTGTTGAGAAACAAATGAATTAACGTATGTAAAGTGCATTGCAAACCTTAAGGCACTATATAAATTCTTAACTACTGTTATGTTGGATCCCTTGATAGTGCCAAGGAATATAGCCAGGAGATAGTCTCTACCTTTGTATCTTATAGTTACCAGGATCAAGGGTATAACCTGATGCTCTTAAAGGTTTCTAGGACATAATTGCCTTCTGTGAGAAACTGTAGATCCATATCACCTCCCTTGCATAATGGCTTCTCTTTTCCATCTACTCTTGCGTACAGTCTAGCAGAGAAACTATTTATACAATGGACCTGTGATTGATGTGAGTACTCCCTTCAGCAATGCAGATCACAGTCCACCCATAACCTCTTAATCTACAGAACTCCTGTTTATGTCCTTCCACAAATCCTTGATAGGATGTACTGTGGTGGGTGGAATCTGAAAAGATTGAGGAAAGATTGAGGAGTTTAGCTCCTGAGCATACTGATTTATTAGACAACACATGTGAAATACATGACAATACATAACAGGCCTCCTCTGCATGGCACTGGACCCTGAATACAGGAGGAGATAGATTTTTTTATGCATTAAAAACAATCAAGGAAGAGCAGTTAAAGGAAAACAACCAGGATTTAAAAAAATAAGTAATCTAATTTCTAATTGGAGGAAATATTAGGGGCTTTCCAAGTTGGGAGGAAGAAAGTGAAGAGGTGAAATTCCCTGAAGTAAGAAAAAGAATTGTCTCACTTCCCTCAAGTATCTTTGAATAATCAATGGAACTTGGAAACAATAACTGGTTGATTAGCCCAGGACCAATTTTCAGGTAATACATGTAGGTTGCTTGAAATGTATAATCGTGAGAAAATTCCTTGCCTCAGTCTCCAAATCTGACTGGATTTCTGTTCAGCATAACTTAGATCTTTATTTAAGGGTCTCTCAACAAAAGGTAGAGGCGATCCAGCTTCCCAGCCATGCGGAGGTAGATTCAAGCAATGCAATAAAGTTTTCTTACAATTCCTGTAACTGAATAAAGTTTTCTTACAAGAAAGAAATTGGACTACACCCATAATTGAATAGAAAGGGAGCTAAGCTATATCCAGAAGTGAATAACAAGAGGGAGTCAATGTGGTTCACTCAATTCCCACAATTCCCTCACTACCCATCTGCCAGGGAACTTCCTCCAGATGTGTAGAGGGATCCCAGTAAAGCAAATGGGTCACCTGATGGTTTTTCTCATATTTTCACCATCATAATTCATATTTAAATACACCAAAATTTACCTATTAACAGAAAAATCTATTCTACTATTTATTATTATTCATTTATGCCATGTCCTTTGAGAGGCAGCATGGTGTGTGGTGAGAGAGAGCATTGGATTTAGATTCAGAAAGATCCAGATTCAGATCTCAATGCTGTTCTTAGCTATATGACCATGGTGAAGTTATTTAACCTTTATTAATCTATTTCCTAATCTATTCACTAGGAATAGTAACATTTATAGGACCTACCTCTTACAGTATTATTAGGCTTAAAAGAAATAACAATGTAATACATTATAAAAGAAAGTCTTTCTACCCCTGTTTGAATAAGCCCTGAGGGGCCTTAGGTTATGGATTTGATTTAGGATTAATACTCTCTCAATAATATTGTATATTTTACATTTACTGAGATTCATCAAAGAATACATAGTAGAAAACCAGATTCAATAACAATTAGCAGTAGCAGATAGACTCCTCTCGCCTCTATTTGTCCCTACTGCGATGTTCATGCAAAATCCTGGTATTGGAAACTCACAAGACAAGAAGGCCTTGCTAAGTCCAAGGAACCACACACTTTCTTCCCCTGAAATTGCTTTTATCTTTCAAAGTTGGATGCTATGTCAGTCCTGGGGATTGTTTGGCCAATTTGCAAAACAGGATCTTTATGACTTATAGCTACATGTCTCTAGATTAGCTTTCTGTAGAGCAAGAGTATTTTAATTGAGATGGAGTGGTCCATCAAGTGGTATCCATTCAGAGGAGTCTTCAAGGAAGAGCAAGCTTGTGCATGAGTGACAACTTGGCATCCATGATTTTTTTTAAGAAAATCATTTTGATATTTGTGTTTCAATATAATTCGTTTCCTTTGTAATCCTATGTATTTTATTTTATACATGTAAAATATCATTCTAAAGGTCCCATAGATTTCACTGGATTGCTAAAGGGGTCACTGCCATACACACACACACACACACACACACACCCACAAAGGTTAAGAATCCCTGCTCTCTATTCTCTTCTCCTAATTTACTTCTTTAAGTAACCTTTTCCTTCCTCTTTCAAACTTGTTTTCCTGCTCCCATCTAATTAAATCTTTATCATATTCTTAGCTATTGGAGTTTTGCACAGCAACTACGTCATAGTACAGATGGTAGTCAAGGCCTACCCCACTTGCAGAGGTGGTAGAGCTTTCAAATGGGTAGATCAAGTTCTATCTCTTCTGTGATTCTTGATCTACTCTCTTGGGTCCCCTTCAGGATCTAGATCAAAAGCCCAATAAGTGCCACTTGGGCAATAGCTATACCCATGCATAAAACTGTCCTCTACAGTATCCTCTTTAAGTATCCTAGATTCAAGACAAAAGGACCTTAGAATCATCTTGTAGAACCTCTTTCATTTTACAGATGAGGAAACTGAGGTCCAGTGAACTAAGTGAAGTGATTTGGCCATTTTCCACTGAATATCTATTATACTTATGGTTCTCTACAACTCTCTTCTTAGTTCCCTATTTTTCTCTATATTCCATTAGGATATTGGCTCATGGCATCTGATCCTATACATTCCAATATTACTGGTAAGTAATTAGCAATCTGTTCATTCTAGATCTTTTCCTCATGTATCTATATGTTCTGAGTTTTAGATGTCTCATCAGCAAATCTTTAAAAAAAAAAGATAAATGCCAAGATCTTATTTTCTAGTCAACATTTTTATGAATTAGCTTTAAGGTAAATTTATGAATGTAGCTTAAGCTTCCCAGTGCTTTTGCCTATGCAGTTCTCTCCACCTGGATTGATGTTTCTTTTTCTTGTTGAACTTTTATCTTTGAAGATCCACCTAATATCCCATTACCTTCATGGGGGCAGCTAGGTGGTACAGTGGATAGAGCACCAGTGCAGGAGTCAGGAGGATTTGAGTTCAAATCTCATCTCAGACACTTGACACTCACTAGCTGTCACTTAACCCCAATTGCCTCATCCTGGGTCATCTCCAGTCATCCTGATGAATATCTGGTCACTGGATTCAGATTACTCTGGAGGAGAAGTGAGGCTGGTGACCTGCAAAGCTCTCCCTTACTCAAAAAACAAAGCCAAGTTCAAGTCATGTCATTATTTCTCTGATAGCATGGTCTTCTTCAGCAACGAAGGATGAACACATACATTGTCTTCATGAAACCTTGTTTGGTCATCCCAGCTAGGATTCAGTCTCTTCATCCTAGAGGACAAGGATCATATTTTACATATCTTTGTTTTCCTGGCAGAGCTTAGCACAGTGAGGCAGCTAGGTGGCATAGAAGATAGAATGTAGACATGGGGTAAAGAAGACTTGAGTTCAGATCCTGCCTTGGGCACTTAATAGCCATATAAACATGTACACATCCCTAATTGAATTTGATCCTGTGTAAAGTGTTTCACAAACTCTATGGTGCTTAATAAATGTTATCTACCATTATAATGATATATACATCCTGAACACTCAGTAACTGTTGATTATACTGACATAGTGGAAGTTGCAGAGAGTCAGATTCCCCCTCCCCAACACAAATTACAACTTTCTAATTATTAGAACTGTCCAAAAAATAAATTGAGCTGGCTTAGAAGGTAGTGATTTTCTTACCCTTGAAAGTCTTTAGGTGGAGGAGACTGGATGGCCATAATGTAGGCATAATGTAGATGACATGGGTTAGAGTAGATGATCTATGAGTTGTTTTTTTTTCCAACTCTGAGATCCTGTAATTCTAGGGAAAAGGATGTTTCATACTTTCTTTCTGATCTGTCTCTTTGTGAACATAAATAATGATAAAATTCTAGATAAATTTGGAATTTTGTTTCTCTTGCACCTTTGCCTCTTTTCAAGTAAGTCAGCTCATGATTTGGAAGATTTGCTCTAAATTACCAATTCTATTATAAAATGTGCAGAACATTTTGGCCTTAACTGAGTTATTCCACCTCTAACTACTGCATGACACCTCTGACCCAGCTGACGCTATTTCCCAGAAATCATTAGTTATGCCACATTTCTTCAAGTTGGCCTTTGAATATATTCAATGCCTTGTTTCTTTTGTGTATTTATTTCACATCATCTCACCAAAAATCAGTTGGCATAAACCCCAGCTCCTTTTTAAGAGCTTCCAAAACCAGCTCTGTGTATCCTATAAAGGAGAAGGTACTCATGTGTCCATCAAGATCAGAAAAAATAATCAGAGCATAGTCATTCTTTTTCAAGAATTTCAGTAAAGAGTAGAAATAACATGCAATTTACTGAGGCCTTGCTATGATTTAGATGAGATAATTTTTTTTCTCATTTTAATGTTCAAACCAAGATGATAAAGCCAGGAAGAACATGCCCATTGCCACACTTTTATGCTTTTATTGTCAGATCATTCAAAAAGTGGGAGGAAATACTACAGTTCTCTAAAAAAATGAAGACTCAAAACATTCTCAAGACCTGTGACTAAGTGAGTATACCTACTAACACACCCTAAATTTCAAAAAAGACTTCCATTCTTGTGGAGATAGTACATTCTGTCCCCTAAAACATGCTAGAAGTAAAAATAACACTAATGACCTAAATCTGTGTCTGAATGTTGACACTTTCCTGCACAGGCCAAAATAAATTTAATAGCCATTTATTAAACATAGTATATGGAATACCACCCACCCATATCCTGTGTGTTGATTGCCTACATCCTTCTATAAATCCCTCATTGAAGATTTGCCCAATAAGTAAAATGTTTTCCTCTCACTTTTAATTCTTCCTGAAGATCAGTTCAAACACTCAGATGGTCCCTTCATTATTCCTTTCTAAAAAAAAAAAGTAATATAGTCATCCCTCTTCTTTTCCTGTCATTATCAGGTTCACTTGTCATTTAGAAAATACTGGACAGTAAGAGCCCTTGAGGAGAAATCATGGATTCTATGGGTTTGCTTCCACATCATGCATTATGTCACAAGACACTGAAGATAGTGAAATGGAAAATGGCTCCAATCTCCTTTCCCTTCCCCTTCTTTATCCTTCCATCAAAGACAAATACTAGAATTATGAAAGAAGAAATCCATTGTAAAATAAGCACACATTTATGTCAAAAGAAATAGGAAGAGAAACAAGAGAATGACCCAAAGGAGAATTAAATCTGTGTTTAAGAAACCCATACCTGACCTAGAACAAAGACATGTCCCCAGAAACTAATTACAGGTATAATCAATGAATGTCAGTGTAAAGGCTGGAAAATGTAATATACAGGCCTTCACAATATATTTGAAAATATGAGTACACAGTTGGAAAATCAAATAAATAAATAACTTGGTTAATCTTGTCAAATGATCATTAGTTAAAACACAAAAAAATTTCATGATCTGATGAGACTGCAGAGAATTTTATTAATGATTGCAAAATGGAGGTGTTTATGATCAGGGAAGGAGATGACCTTGTTGGATTTTTTACAAAAATTGTGTCTGTTAGTTGACTTGTTGAGGGTCACAAATATCATAGGTAGCACTTGAGACAATCTCTTCTTGGTTCTCTCCACTCTATTAAGCTCCCTCTGACGACGATGTCATTGACATTAATAGGTGAGGAGAAAAAAAACCCATAACACAGATCTTTTAACTGATATAGTAAGAAACAATTACCTTTTTATTAATAACAATAATAATCATCATGATAAATATTTATCACTTGAAGGTTTTGAAGACAATTATAGATATTATCTAATTTGAACTTCACACCAACTCTGGGATGTAGACACTGTAAGATGCATTGTCTCATTTTGCAGATGAGTACCTGAGGCTCAGAGAGTTTAAGTGACTTGCCCTTGGCCACTCAGCTGGTAAGTTTCAGAGGCAGTATTTAAACCTATCTCTTCCTGACTCAAAGTCAGAATTAAATAGCAATGCACAGGGACATTACAACCCAATACCTCAGCAGCTCATGTAGGATAAAAGATCATATTTAAATATTTGGAATTGGCACTAGGTTATTCTCCAGATGTTGATAGGTATAAGGATTAAAGAATGTTAAATTGTGTGTGCGTGTGTTCTTCCTTTGTTGCCCAAGAAGACCATGTCATTAGAGAAATAATGACATGATTTGCACTTGACTTTGTTTTGAGTAAAGGAGGATTGTGCAGGTCACCAGCCTCACTTTTCCTCCAGAGGCATCTGAATCCAGTGACCAGATATTCATCAGGATGACTGAAGATGATCCAAGATGAGGCATTTGGGGTTAAGTGACTTGTCCAAGGTCCCACAGCTAGTGAGTGTCAAGTGTTTGAGGTGAGATTTGAACTCAGGTCCTCCTGACTCCTGCACTGGTGTTCTTTCCGTTGCACCACCTAGCTGCCCATGCATGTTAAATTATAATCCAGATAGATATCTAGGAACTAAATATAAAAATCTTTTCTTCTTAGACAATGATGAGTCTGAGTAGTCTGATAACATTTACACAAATTAAAATGGAACAGAAATGTTGGCATCTGCTGTATCACAGGATAAAGGGAAAATGGAAACCCTACTCCTATGACCATCATTGTGCAGAGATGCCTTTGTATTCCTAAAGGCTCTTCCAGTGAAATGAAATCCCTGTCAGATCCTACCAAACAGGAAGAACTTTGCATATGATCCAAGTTATGAACAATATGTCCACCATGCAAGCTTTATCAAAATGAATGAGTGAATAAATGAATTAATTTTAAAAATTGTTCATTGTTTACTATGGGCAAAACAATGTGCTAAGTGCTAAAGATATCAATAATAAAGACCATCCCTACCTATAAGAAACTCACATTTTGATAGTAAGAGACAATGCAAAAAGGAGATTTCAGCCACAAGTCAGATGGAAAAGTCCCATGGTCCTTAGGAGGGGCACTGGGGAAAAAAAAAATCAAGCAATAAAAATTATTTATTATGTGTCTATTATGCACCATAGTAGGCATTAGAGATAAAAGTACAAAGAATAAAACAGTCTCATCCTGCAAGGTGTTTAAATTTAAATGAATCTGTAGATTTAGAGTAGGAGAGGCAACATGCTGCAAGTTATGTTGTGCAGCTAGGCAGTTAGATGACACAGTGGATAGTGTTGGACCTGGAGTCAAGAAGACCTGACTTTAAATCTTCCTCAAACATGTACTTAGCTGTGTGACCCTAGACAAGGCATTTCACCTCTGAATGCATCAATTTTCTCATCTATAAAATGGATATAATAATACTATAATAATAGTATCTATCTTCCAGGGTAGCAATGAGGATAAAATACCATTTGTAATGTGCTTTACAAAGCTCTACTTAAGTGCTAGCTGTCATAATAATGAAGGAAATAGTTACATATATCAATTGATACAAAATAAATACACTGAATAAAAACAAATATATTCAATGCATGTAGCAAAGGGTAATACATCTTTAATATCATTTCTATTGGTAAAATCATTATCTATTTCTGTGGTTGAACTCTTTGAGAGTGCCATGAACTTTGGTTGCAAGAGCTTTCTTTTCTAAGTCTTTCATAGCTGTGGTTGAGACCTGTGATGCTCACTGCTAGGGAAATACAGGGTGATGTTCTTTGGTTACAACAATTCTCAACAACTGTAAATTGAATGATGGGTCACAACCTGTACTGACGGATTGAGTACTTACACTGATAAAATCATAATTTTTTAAAACATCTAAGTGAACATTTGTTGGAAAAAAATAATTAAGGGGTAGTATGGTAAACTGGTTAGGGATCCAAGGGCAGAGTAAGAACTGCCTGAGTTCAAATCTTACCTTAGATAACACCCAAGGCAAATCTTTGAACTTCCCTCTACTTAAGTTTCCTCATCTTTAAAATGCCATAGGGTGTTAGGAATTAGATTTGATGGCCTTTAAAGACTTTTCCAACTTTAAATTTGTAATCCTAAACCAAGGCTTATTAGGGAAACTCCTAATGACACATCAAGTATAGAACATGTCTAACTTTTGTCTCCCCATCTAATGTATAGGGTGGGATGTAAGCTAATTCTTTTTTCATCTAGACCAGGGACTTTCAGCATAGGTGGGAACTCCTGATATGGAAACTCCTTCCATGGATGCAGATTAGCAACTCATTTGTAATCTCTAGTCTTAGAGTGCTGCCTGGGACAATAAGAGGTTAGGTGATTTGCTATGTGTATCAGAGGCAGGATTTGAACCCAGGACCTGCGGGCTCCAAGCCTGGCTTTGTAGTCATTTCGGCATGTTGCCTCTCATAGAATAAATCTTAGATTCAAATAGCTTACAGATTCATTGGTATATGATTTCATGAAGTTAACTGTCCATATACATGTATATATGACATTTTTTTTCCTAAAGAAAGCACTTTCACAGAGAAAAATAAATACAGCCTTTTTACTTGTGGAGAAGGGCTGTTTAATCTGCAGTAGTTTTTAAGAAGATCTCCTCACACCCACTGCCTCCACACCCTTTGTTTATCGTCCCCCTCTGCTCACACTGAGAGTAGGTTGAATCCAAAGTTTCAATAATTTGTCCTAATGTTGCACAATGTGTTGATTATAGGACTGTGGTGAAAATAGAGTTTCCTCTTTGCTTGGATGCCCACTGAGACGTGTTACCTTGCTGCCAGATGTGAAAATGATCACCCTGCCGAGAGAAATGATTGCCCTCCTGTCAGTTGTTGGACTACAGACTAACCCTGTGACCCAGAGGGAAGCAGGTGAAGCTGAGGGTAATGGAATATTGAAGTGTAAAGGAGTTTTTAGAACTCAGGGAGATTTCCTGAAGGAAGCTAGGACGTGTTTCGAGGCAGCTTATTCTCCTGAAACATAGAGGGCTGTTTTCTGTGGATCTGTGCAGAAGATGTTGTCACTCTGTGGTCAGGAGCAGGAAAGCTGAGGGGACAGAGAGGGAGATTAGCGGTCTTGAAAATGTTTTTGGTATTGCATGGCAATGAGGAGTTGACAGATGGCTCACAGAGTCCATATACCAGGCTGAACCAAAAGCATAGCAAGGTTGAAACCATTTCTTTTTTTTTTTTTTTTTGCTTAATAAAAAGAAGGAAGAGTTTTTAAAATGAGAAGTTGCCATCAGAGGTTAGAGCATTAAAGTTGTTCTATTGGTAATTTTTTGAAGCAGGTGTAAGTAAGAAGTCACTGTACAGTGAACTCAGCATTCTTTAGCCTCAGTAGTGATATTCTTCTGGGGTGCTATTATTTTTTCCCTTCATTCTCACTAGAGAATTGTAATCCCAGATCAGTACCTTACACTGTGGGTGGAAAAACTCCACTCATGAATATGCAGAGGCCAGGCACACTGCTGCAGTGGTTGCCATCCAGCTGAGTGTGGTTAGTTTATATAATTGGAGCCAAGCAGACCTAAGTCAGTACTAGTGCATGGTTTCTTCTGTTAGACTAAATAAAGTTGAGAACTTTCTCTCTCTCTTTTTTTTTTTGGCTGAGGATGGGCAGTTTTTCCCATTAGGGAATGGCTTATTTTTCCAAGTAACTTAGGCTATATCTTTTGTTACTGTTCAGTCATTTCAGTTGTATCTTACTCTTCGTGACCCTATCTGGGGTTTTCTTGGTAAAGACACTGGAAAGATTTGCAATTTCCTTCTCCAGCTCATTTTACAGATGAGGAAACTGAGGCAAGGAGGGTTAAGTGACTTGCCAAGGATCACACAGCTAGTAAGGATCTGAGGCCAGATTTGAACCTAGATTTCTTAACTCCATCACTACCTTTTAGCTGTCCAGGTTATGTCTATATATCAACCAGCATCTGGATGGGAAGTATAACGTTCAACTAAATAGAGACTCTTAGGATTATATATCAAGAGTTAGAAAGTATTTCAGAAATCATCTGGTCTAATACCCTCATTTTAATAGTAATAATACTGCCCATCACTTACATAATGCTTTGAAGTTTGCAAAGTGTGTGTGTGTGTGTGTGTGTGTGTGTGTGTGTGTGTGTGTGTATTCTTACTTGATCCTCAAAACAACCTTGTGAGGTATGGGCTATTATTATTCCCATTTT